>NW_023596420.1:27583831-27615692 GCF_011947565.3 Pollicipes pollicipes
GCATGATTTCATCATGGATGGTTGTTTTATTTGGGCTCTTTAAGCCTGAGTCAGTAAGGGCGACCTGTTTCTCCCCTGTCGTACCTGCCACAACGGCATCGTATGCCGCATGCGTAGCTCGTCGTATGCTACTGAAGTGTTAGTGGCCTGACTTTCGTCAGTGTTTCTGAAGCGCTGAGCTGTTTCCTAAGTCGTCCTGGTGTAATGACGTCACGAAATTCTTTCGACCTTCTCTGCCATCACCTTGTTGTACCTTGTAAAGCAAAGGTGATATTCCGTTCTTGTTGGTTTTCTTTCAGCTACCCTGCTTGCTCAGCATGTTCCTTGGGCTTTTGGTTTGGTAACGACTTGTTTAGATAGCTTCTTTTCCTCTTACTAGTTTCGTCATCATCGCAGGTGGTATTTGCACAATGATGAAGGCATCTCACACCCTGGCGTATGCAGAAATCCAGTAAATCCGCTGTGGCACGGCGGAGTTCTTCTGTGGTTCTTGCAGTTCTTATACATTCTCCAAACTCTTCCGATAATAAGTCATTCCAGTTCATTCCAGTTCATTCAAATTCAATTCCAGCCGCTGATAGTAAATTTAGATGTGGATGATAATAAAATTATACCTGACGCAAGGAAATAAGTCGTTCAGCTTCTGGTTGTTCTGCAATATGACTCGACAATTCTTATGTCGGGCTAACGACGTTTGAAACATTGTCTGAACTGCACGAACATTATTAGAACCTGAGGAATGTGCATAGCCTCTGTGAGATCCATATTTGCTTCAGCTGTTGCTAGACATTCCAGTCAAACGTTGGTATTTGTTGCGTTATGCTCCATTACTTCGTGTTGATCGGTCTTGTGCGTCACTTATGGTACGTACACTCCATAAACGTGCGCCTCCAAAGTGTTCATTTCACTGGTCACGAGTGCTATGCCTTGATTCCCCTACCTAAAATAGCCCCAGGCGAAGGCCACGGGATCTCTTGCATGCTACGTCTTTGCTCGTGCATTTCCCCTTCAGCCTATTCACACATGCATAGCAAATCCTTCTCCCAGCTGGACACATTGGGGTCTCTAGCACTGAGCGTACTGCTATCAACTTTAAACTAGGTTCAGTAGTTCACGCATTTTGCCTTCATCTTGGCCGTCTTAAAAATTTGGCCGTCCTGCGTGGCGCCGACATAGGTGCAGTAAGTCCTTTATCTATTGATATGGAACAGTAAAAATCACCTCGTGGATTGCTTTAAATAAAGTGAACTAATTCGGATGTTGTCAGTTGGGTTTACCGGCGTTTATCTGCTTTGGAAAGGAACGTGGTGCGATGAGATGTTACATGATATGCTTTATGATATCAACTTTAGCCTGCCATGTCTCATGTCAAATACCACACAAGCACCACACTACCATACCACACAAGTCAAAATCAGGCTGCTCAAGGGTTGCGCGCTGTCCGGGTGCATGTTTATCTCATCCTCCCCAGCCGGTTGATTCATGCTGTAAAAGTGTGCAGCGCAACTTAGTGCATCGTGTGTAAGATGGTGGCTGACACGAACCTTCAAAAATGTTTCCGAAATTGGTTATACGATATACGGTATACGGTATGGAAGCGATGTCTGTGCATACTCCACAAAACTGGTGCAAAGTTACTAAAGGGCTGCCCTTAGCTTTTGACAAAGTTATACTGGGTACCAGTTTCTGATTTGTCGCACTCAGTGTAAAGTAGTACTACCCACCACCAATCGCCACCTACCATCACTGGTGGCGGAGGTGGTCCTATGTCCGTTCCCATGGTTTGCTGGTAGAATTGTTCGTTTGGGTGGAACTCGTTCGCAGTACGCATAACTTCAGTGGTCCGATGACGTGGTCGACTGGGGTGCCTTATTTAGTCTTCATGTATCGGTACGCTGGCTACCAGACTTTCCAAGTCGAGGCTAATACTTTGTGAGCCAGATGAGCTGCCTACTCCACAGACAATGGCGCACTCGATCAGGCGCATGTCATGCAGTAACGAGACAAAGTGGGCTGAGTTCGTAACGTCTGGTGATGACTTCCGTCGTAGAGGGCGGATTATCCTGGCCAGCAACTGCTTCAGCGAATGGCAGACTGAACCACGGAGCCGACGATGGCACACAGGGTTTCATGATTGTGTTTGCACACAGGGCACACAGGTGTTGGTCTTCGGTTGCATGGTACTATATACAGTTAGGGTCGCTATGGGCTATGTTCTTTGTGTCTTGTGTGCTGTTTGTAGTTCGCCGACGAGTGGAAGTTTACAGTGACGTTGATTTATGTGTCTATATTCTAACACTTGTTTCCTTTGTGTTGGTTTTTCTATCGTAGCCGGGAGAGTTCACGGTTGGTTGTTGGCGTACGATCGTTCTTCAGCTTGGGGGGGAGATAGTGTTGTGATTCTTCATCTTCTTAATGGCTGCTTGTTTATCGCTGGTTGCCTTCAGCTTAGGTTGTTTGGCCTTTTCCAAAGCCCGTCTGACTTTGTAGCTCAGTTCATCTCTTTGTTCTGCACTCTGCATTCTGCGTTCTGCATCTCCAAAGTTGCATTCTCTCTTTTATGGGGCCACTCATGACCAGCTGGTTTACTCGTGTGTTTGATGTGACGAAATTTAGTATTTATTCGGTACTCTTAGACCATCATCAGGTGTTACTGTCCGGCGAAGAACTGAATGGTGCTGTGACCTTGTATGCGTCACAACCTGAATGGTCCCCTTGGAAATGCGTGGATTCGAATCGGGATATTCTGATTACGAATCCAACCCTCTACCATTTATGGGATTGGGAAGAACAATATTTTAATGTCTAAATTGCTTGACATTCAGTGCCTGCATATTTTGCGATGATGTGCTGAATAGGGAGGCACATTAATTTGATCCCTACGCTTATCTATAATAGCCTATGCTTTGACGTTGCATACCACAACGCGTCACGCCATTCAAAAGCTGCCACCGATATAGTGCTGCGGAATTGCACATCAGAAAACAGAGGAACACCCCGTCGATCGACTCCCGGACCGCCCGGCCGGCCATCCCCCGCTCACCGCTCCCGGGTCTGCTGCAGCAGGGCACCGCCCCGCTCGGCGCCGCAGCGGGACACCATGGTTTGGAAGGCGGACCAAGTTTTGATAATGCCCAGCAGGCCGTCCAGCGTCAGCGACTGCTCCTGGTAGTGGCTCTCGTCCCTGCAGCCGCGGTTTCCACACGTCAGCACTCAGTTCGAGGTCACGGGCCGGCGGCAGGCTGGGGTAAGAGCCCCGGCCAGACGTGGAGAAGGGCGTGGGCAGTGTCGGAGGAAGACAACATATGGGCCACGGTGGTGGAGAAGGTAGTGGAGGGAAACAGAACCAAAAGCGATGACAGGAGAAATAATCGCTACATGCATAGACTCTCAACATTGGACGGAGGCTGATGCACCAAAGTCTGAATGCACGAAGTCTGATCACTTGAACGACATGCTGAAGCCGTCTCCGCAGCCTTCTTCACATCATTAGAGATTACCACCAAAGTGGAAAACAAGGGCAACTTCATTAAGGAGCACATCACCAATGTATTTTCTGTTTTGATGGCAGTTAGCTCCGCAGTGTTGTGACATTCCCAGGCCACAGTGTGGTGGGAAACCACACTCTGAACCTGGTCAACCTATCGATCGATCGCACCGAACATGTTCGTGCAATCGAGAAAAAAGAGGGCGCGCCCAAGCAGTGGTGTCGTTACACGAATGATCCGCAATGACGATTTCAGCGCGAAGGGATTTCAAATAAGCTTTATTTACGCAACACATGCAGCGTATCTCGAATAACGAGATAGAATAAGACCGTATCATTGGTGAGTAGTGCCACTTGTTGGATGGCCGGCACAGCTACAGTAAGTGAGGGCGCCAGAGAGGCCCGCCAGCTCATAGACCGTTTGGGTCACTATTTTTGTCGGTCCCACGTCAGGCGTGTGGCATAAACGCTGTTGGCAGAAAATCCCATCGCAAGAACATTAGCACAGCATGTTGCGAGGCTGACCACAGCGTGTCCAGTGTGTGTACTTGTCAGGCAGTAAATGACAGTGGACGTGGCATCTGTGCGCCGCCGCGACGGTCACACATCACGCCACACTTTAACACCATCCCACACAGGACAGCACTATGCCCCTGTCCGGCGGCGCCTCGCCCGTGCTGGCGCTGTCACGCGATACATCTCGCTGACCCTCACGGGCCTGTTCGCCGGCGGTGCAGCTGAGACTCACCTGACCTCGCCCGGGTAGGGGAGCCGGAAGCGTGGATCGCTGACCGTTCAACGAGCTCACGACGGACGAGGCTCCAATAGCCGGCTACGGTCGTCTCAGCCTGTGAAATACAACATGGCGTAGTCGGTGCAGGTGCAGGCGGACAGACAGACTTCCTGCTCCACGCAAGCTCCCAGGCTTCACACTGCGCACCCGCTGGGAAATTATAACGCTTTCTTGTAAGCCAAATTGATTCTAAGAGAACGGCAAGCATCACTGCACCACGCATGTAAAGAGCAAGTCTGGCCCCAGTTCGCCTCCATGTTTAAGGTGTCCCAGGACTCCAAGCACAGCTCGTAGATCGCCAGCAGCTGCAACTCACCTGCATCATGACGTCGTTGAGTTCGGTCCAGAGCGCGCCGTTGCGGTACAGCTCGGGCAGGCCATAGCAGTATATAGCGAGCACGCCGCCCGGCGTCAGCACACGGTCCGCCTCCGCGAAGAAGCGGGGCAAGTCGAAATAGTGACAGCACGTGCAGGCGGTGACCAGCTGCACGGACTCGGCGGGCATCGGGACCTCTTCGGCGGCAGATATCCTGGCGGCACGCGGAGAGAAGCAGAATGGATATGACATGTATACAGGGTATGACGTCAGGGAACGAGGCGGAACAGCGACTGTCAGGCGGCGGGGAGCAGGCGGAATAGAGGCTGCCTGGAGGCGGGGAGCAGGCGGAACAGAGACTGCCTGACGGTGGGAGGAGGCGAAACAATTGGGTTCCAGGCGAAGGGGAGCGAGGGCGCGTAAACTCATTGACGGCGAATACAGAGACTAAATGGGGACTCTTAGGCGGAGGGAGAGCTCAAGAGAAGTGGCTTTGCCTTCGGCACCAGCATCTGCTATATATTCAAATTATATATAGAGTGTCGTCAGCTGTATTGCATGGTGGGCCGACAATAATTGGGTGTAAAGAAGCATATTGTCAAGGGTCTCAAAATATTTCTTCGAAATAGTGAAACTCCAGCTTGAACCAGCCTGTGCACTTTTCCACGCTCACGTCAATACTGTCTTCTGGTGGCACAAATCATGGCTTTGCTCTTTTTGATTGAAATAAGACAGGTAGCATATATTTTATCGTGCATGAGATGAGACAAATTAATCGGTGGCAAACTCATTTAGTAAAAAGGGGTATACAGTGAGAGAATGGTCCAAATAAGTGGCAATATAAAGCTGTTCGATTTGTACAACATGATTTACTGGTGTGCTATGTCTGTCATGGCTTTTCTGTCACTGGCGCTCTTGCTGTAAAAATACTTATATTTTGTATCATAATCTTTTGGTGTTTGGCAGCACAATATGGTTTTTAGATGGTTTTGAAACTTCAGAAATGACAAAAACGTGCATTATTTTGTCCGCTAAAATTTTTGGCCAGCAAAATTCCGCCAAGCCTGACTCATAACCCAGCCAAAAGCCCGTGTGCTCTCGCGGGTCTGACATTGCCGGACTGGCGGGCTGAAAAGTTGCGTCTCTAATCTAAACTACGTCAGTTGGCGTTACGACATAGCTAGAGCAGGAACTCGCTCAGCGTTGCACTTTGTGTTTTCGTAACGTATCGAACTCGAGTGGGCTGCTGAGTTGACCTTACAGGGAGCCTTCTTCCTAGCCCAGACCCTTTTTTCCTGTACCTTTATATCCCTGTGTCTTGGTGATGATCCACAACTGTATCGGAATGTTGACCGATTACATAAATGATACCGACTGCTGTCCTGACCATCAAGTTTTACTGTTTATCCAGCCAGTTTGACACCATGGCAAATTCAAGACATTGAATCACCCTCCTGTACTTGGGTGACTGAATAGGTCCAAAATGATGCATGACCAAAGCTGTTGGTTTAAGTCAGGATTCTTCCTCTAATAAGTGTGGCTTCAATAATCTGTAAACGGCGATTGCTAGGACATGATCATGGAATCAGTATGTTATCAGCCATATCACAGCGTGGAAGTTTTTGATTGTGGGTTTTGCACGTATACTGGTCTAGCACTCCCTCCTACATGTGCATTGTCATGCTTCGTGATGGAGCTGTCGTAGTCATTCCAGTATAGGCTGAGTTGCGTAGCCGGCAGTCTCCGCGCGCGCAGTCAAACCCTATATTGACACGCTTTCTTGATGGTTTTCGCCTGCTGTGGGGCTGTTCTTTGATGACAAGACTACTAGTAGTCCTATTCTTAGTTGGTTGTTTTCGGCAGCCGGTGTGCTTTTTGCCCTGATGATGTTCTGCAATAGTTTTCGTCCACCTTATGCGATAGGGACATTGGATTTCGATAAAAATTCTGATGGTGGGCAAGAGCAAAAGTTTGTAGGGAATGGTCCACATTTATCTAGAGTGTTGAGCCGAAACAGCCATCTTGACGATATTTTGGTGCTGCTCACAATCCTACCCTTCTTAAGTCTTAAGCCCCTCTAGTTTCTGAGCTACACGGCCGCAAAAGTGGGAAAGGCTTATCGTGGAAAGTATTTTAAAGTCACCATAACATTCATGACGTCATAAAAACGTCATTCAAATCTTGCCGTTCATCACGCCATGCGGCGATGAAGGCCTAGAAAAAAAATATCATGGTCGAAGCGCTCATATCTGGCGTACGTGAGCGCGATTTCCAGACATAACGGCCACCAATTGGCTCTCAATCAATGTTGTGCAAGGTACGATGATGTAGCCAAACCATGACGCATTGAGGGGCATATTTACTAAACGGAGCATTGTGCTGTCTACAGCAGCCTTTTTATTACCACTCCCTTTAAGCCACAACACTGGAAAGCCATAAGGAAGCCCGTAATTCTGTGTAAGACCTGGACGAGTCAGGAGCAGTTATGTGCACTTCCCATGTGACGTGCCTCAAATGAGTGCAATTTGGAGGATTAGACATGAGTTAAAGAAATCTAAAAAACCCAGTGTTAGAGCCCGACGTCCAATATTAACGCGCAATTAGTAGCCATCTGTCAGCAAACGGCCTCTGCAGATAGCGCTTAAATCATAGCATTTCAAAGAAAATCCACCGAGTGAAAACGGTGAAGGCATATGTCATCGGTCGCCACTGTCAAACAAATACCTTCAAAGTGCCGCTGCTGGTAATATCCGATTATAAACTTCAAAGGCTGTTCCGCGCCCATCCATCAAAAACTGACCACATAGCATGACTTCAGAAGGTATCTACACCATGTCGGTTGACATTTTGACTCCGTTAGAAAAGCAACTCTCCCAACGTTGCACTTGTTCTACCCGTTGCGTACTGAAATCGAGTGGGCTGCTTAGATGACATGGCGAATGAACGACAACGTGTGTCTTTGGGTACGGAGGCCGTTTACCAAGAGCTGTGCGCGGACTCCTATCCAGATTGAAGCTCAGACACTTTGGACTCCTTTTCCTCGCCTAGTGATAGTGCAGAAGCCATGGAGCGAGGCTGTCCTGGAAGACGCACCGATAGGGAGCTAAAGTTCACTAAACGAGTATTTTTGCGACGCATTTGGGCGTACAATGGCGAGGGCTTCTAGCGTTGGATGTCATTATGCATACGGTGCAGTGTGCTGGTCTTCTGCGATGATCTTCCACGAATGATTCCATTACCGGAAAGTCTCTAGAAGTATAGAGCTCATGAATGTACAAGATGACACCAGTGCGGTAAGCAGTTTTATACGTTGCAGATGCCCAACTGGCAACTAGCATGTCTTAATGCCGATATAAGGCGGCGTCGGGCTTTTGTAATTTTCTATATCGCAAGCGGCAATTATGTGCGCATAGCATGGGCATTCATATCTATACTGGGCAAACTTTTCCGGCACCAGTCTAAAAGTTATATACAAACCACGTGTTATAACCGCGCCTGGCCACAGGGTTAAACTCTGTTGCCCTACTTGTCAAAATTGACAAAAAATCCAACACTCTGTGTACAATTGTGTGGTGAAATGCATGCGCATCAAAGCTAGAAAACGGTTTTAAAGTATCATCAAGTTAACTATTTTAACCAAAAGGTCATATTCGCTTAGATGAGTCCACAAAAGCTTTGACAGGGTCGAGATTTGCCCATTCACGGACGGTGCTTGTGAAATATTGTCCTGGAAGAACAGAAAAATCGTTACCGTTATAACAACAAAACATGACGTCAAGACAATATCTGGCAAATCAAAGAGAGGAAAAATGCGATACAAACCTGAGTGCAGCGTGGTGTACAATCATGGCATGGAGGGTGTCGACCAGAGGGACCAGAACCTGTCACACTCTTCTCACCTGCGCAGATATATGAGATGGACTAGAAAGCGTTCCAGGGAGTGACGCAGACAGGTCTGCATAATGTGTACAGCACACATAAAGCAGACAGCGAGACGCCTGTCTCACACAGAGAGATCGCTGAGGTGGCCATTCAGATAGAGCTGCCAGAGCAGCCCCTGTCGTCCACGGGCTCAAAGACAGCAGCCCCTGTCGTCCACGGCCTCAAAGACAGGAGCCCCCGTCGTCCACGGCCTCAAAGACAGCAGCCCCTGTCGTCCATGGCCTCAAAGACAGCAGCCCCTGTCGTCCACGGCCTCAAAGACAGCAGCCCCTGTCGTCCATGGCCTCAAAGCACCAGCCCTTACAATTGCCCGTAACAATCAAGACGAAATACCCGCAACGTCGACGAGTAGTGCGCAAGTAGCGGGCAGGCACAGCATGCTCTGTACCAGGCTGCGTTGTAGCTATCTGTTCAAAGTGCTTCGCAAAGTTCCATAACGCCTAAGCCAGAGATGTGCCGAAGTGAGCAGTAAGTCAAGGGCAGCAGTGACGTGCACGTGATGCCGTTGTGATAGGTCATTTACCAGGCTTGATATGCAGTTTGATGCTTGCATAACGCATATACATTGCTAATTGTATCATTTATGCGTTGTATAACAAATGTTTTCATTTGCGAAATTTTCGCTGGATGAAAATGATCGCAATAAATGAAAGAGCAGGTAGTTTCATTTAAGCCGAAGTGGCTAACTATTTACGAAAGCGAACAGGCGATTCCTATCTCTTATTTCGGAGAACGAGAAATCCTCCAAGAAGCAGCCTCCACGTGCATACCTGTCAAGTATGTCAAGTATGTATGTCATACCTGTCAAGTCTGTCAAGTATGTCAAGCATCATTTCCGCTTATTATCGATTGCAGCCAGATCGTTCACGACCAGGTTGAGAAAATACACCACTCGAAATATTTGCACCGAGTTTGATGTCATTTATCTTCAGCTGCACTAAATTTCAAACATTTGCTCGGACCTCGGTCCTAAGACCACCCAGTAAGTTCCCCGTTCGTGGCGCCTCATGGGTCTAGTGTCAAAGTGCTTGACTGGCTGTCTTCTGGTCAGGATTTTCCAGTCGCCATCTCAGCGCTACAGAATCAACAAATCAGTAGTCATCGCAGCCAAAGATGTCACCTTCTAAAATTGGTTGGAGGAGGTCAGCCGAAAAGGCTGACTTGACCTACCCCCAAACCTACAATTCTCCCCGGATCTCGGCCGTTTGAATTTTCGTCCTCGATGTTCAAGCTTAAAAAGCTTGCTCTGACGTTTTGCAGATTTTCAATTGTTTTTCTACGGAGAAATGACTTCCGATCTTGAGGTAATGTCAGCTGCCTTTTTATGAAAAGCTTATAATGTGGTATAGTTTACAAAGTAGCATCCTAGTAAGTCTTAGTAGAGGATCACTGATGACTATCGCTGCCTCTGATCGTGTTGTGTGACCACAGCAGCCACGATTATTGGACATAAACATTTGCCACTGTTGAGAAAAACATGCGTTAACTTTTATCTTGCCCCTGCACATTTTCCATACGCAGTCATTTGAAAGACTTGTCAAATATTTGCTGATTGCCTCAACACATGAAGGAGCTAGCATGACAAAAAAGTTTGGTACTTATAGGACATCATTTGGTTCAAACTTAATACGACACGTAAAGTGATGTCTTCAATTATCCACTGCCTAGTATACCGAAAGTTAAGACAGTTGTTCAATTTTCATCCAGCATTTCTTCTTTGTTCATTTAACTGAGGTGGCTCAGAAGGGCTTCCGATCATGAGGCTATTTCGGTTGTACCAGATCCATTCTCCGGAAGTCAGGTGCGATCAGGGCATGTTTTCTTTCTAGATATAGCGTTGAACTTCATCGACTTGTCTCATCCTTAAGAATGTTTTTGGTTTGACGCATTCACGTGCCATCCATATAAACTGAGAAGAACGAGCGTTGTTTCTTTCTTGTATCATTCGGCAGGATTAACAGGGTTGTCGGAAGTCCATTGACGAGAGCGCCTGAGTCCTTTACACAATTTTTCATGGTGTTATCTGCCACAGTCGAAGCTGATCTCTGTGGCAATAAGATGGGTTAGGGGAGAGGAAGCCAACACTTCTGCCAAATTACCGCCGAGCAATTTGTGACTACCGCTTAAACGATCGATTAAAAAGATAAATGCACTGCAGTTAATTGCTCTGTCCAACTCACCGGTATTCGATATTCGCGAAGGTGTTTCTCGCGGTCGCCTCCTTGATCTGCGCTGGGCTGACGTCCGTGGCCAGCACGGAACGGAAATGGGGGGCCAGATAGCGAGTGTTCTGTCCACTGCCGCAGCCGACGTCGAGTGCACGATCCAGCGGCACCTTCTCCTGTGGATACTCCATGCCAGTGACATGTATTCTCAACAGTTAACATTTGGTGTTTGGTAAACAGACCAGCAAGAGTAGCACAAATACAGAAGGGTTATGGGAAATACAACAATTCCGAAGTTTTCATCCTACCGTTACATCACCACAGTTCATTCAATTTTGCATTTAATAAAAACGTCGTAATAGATTAATCCACGCCGTCAATAATGTAACGAATGCTGTTTTTCACAACACACATACAGAGATATACCTTGGTAATACAGCCTGTTTGCTAAGACAAATACCAGTATTTCTTCACCCATTTAAACTGCTCAAACATCAAGTGCAATGATTGAAATGAATATAAGGTGCACAATGCGCAAGATTTGCAGCTTTCTTAACAAATATGAAATGATCTACAGGATCTAATCTAGATTGCGTTAAGCATGCAGCCTTGCCTTGACAGCTTGAACAATAACGTTGATGAGAGACGCTGGTGGAACAGGCCGGAACTCTGCATACGCCTTTGCGTGCGAAGGAGCCTCAAACAGTCGATGCATGGCGCAAACGGTGTGGGCTGAAAATGTCCAAGACGAGCCAACATTATGGATAGAGCAGTGCCATGGCTCATACTAGGCACAATATGGCACATTGCTCGTTTATGAGAAGGGTGTGGACTATAGGGCCCCACGGTGCCACCTTGGGATCGACGGTGTGGACTCCTGGTGGCAGTGAGTGGCGTCATGGGCGCGGATGACGCTCGGTTCCAGCGCAAGCAGCCAGGGGATGACCTGTGTGTGTGCTGGCAAAGCCAGAATCCCAGGTGGACATCTATCCTTTTGTGCATATTCAGATACACAAATAAGATAAAGCAATGCCCGTCATCTGTTTCCTATCACTTGCTCATTTTTACCACCATCTGTTCCCCTGCCCCCCCCCCCCTCTCTCTCTCTCTCTCTCTCTCCTCTCTCTCTCTCTCTCTCTCTCTCTCTCTCTCTCTCTCTCTCTCTCTCTCTCTTTCTTTTAGAAGTCCATTGTTTTGCACGTAAAGTATGCATCTCATATCTCCTGTACTGACACACATTACATATTGCAATGCCAGTTGAAACAGCGTGTTCAGCAACGCCACTGTGTTTATACCAAGCAAGCAGGCTCAGCTACACAACCATTATGAAGCAATACCACCGCAACATCGACCTGAACTATCATGTGGTCGTGTTATAGCAGTCCCGCTATTCTGTTACAACATATGGAGGCTCGTTGTCACCGCCCACCCCTCTGGAGATAATATACAAAGCTCTGAAATTTTGCACGTCCACCACCCGAAGTGTTTGCGGTTGATTCCGCTGTCAGGCGTGCCGGTGAAGGTGTTGCGTAACGAGGCGTCCGTTTCTGTGAGTTGCAACGCCTATCAACCTGGAAGTTCTTAACCAGCGTGGAGGGCCGCCGCCGCAGATGCCACACAATCAGGCGCCAGCTCCGCTTGTTCACCTGAGCTCCGATCAGCGGATCATCAATGACCCATCCACCACTGTTCAGAGCGGGACGGTTCCGTCCGATGCAGCGAGCCCCAAAATCGGGCCGCAGAACAAGGCTGGTTAGGTTGAGGCCCTCGGTCATGGCTAACACGGCGCTGTTTGTAATATGTGTTGCGCCTCGACACTTGTAGTTCGATTTAAACCATCCTCAGACTTAAAGGAAACTAAAAGGCTAAACCTTGCCCTTGGCCTACCGGGAGCTCTCGAACGACAAACCTTACATGTGATTTCACTGAATCAATGGTGACAGAATATTACTAGTATTGGAACATTTACAGATAACTTGGGTAACATGCCATATGGTGGTTCTCTTACGAGAGAAAGGACAAGAAAAACAATGCAGAATGCTAGAATGCCAAGCGTACCCGGTATCAGCAGCTACAAAATTCCTTCCAGGGGACGTCCAGTCTCAAGATGCGGGTTGACTTCTTCACTAAACTTTGCTGGCAGTAAATGACATTTAGGGTGAAGTTCGAGGTCAAGTGCATGGAAACGCTTGATGCTCGAACCCCAAGGCTTTGATAGCCGACGTTTGCCGAGGCGTCATTGGAAACGGTTCTTGCCAGCCAATGAGCAATAAATCTCGCTTATCCGGGCCAAACTGTTACAGACGTATCATACGATGGGCAAAGCACTTGGACAATTACGCTCGATATTACGAAGCTAGCCACATACAGTAGTGCTTATATGTGCCAATACGATTACATACTCTTGTCTCAGCTGATTTTTCGACCGCTGCGAATCCGGCCGCCGATAACCCAGTCAAACGTTTGTACACCCGCTGCGCGGAGGACCTTCAGCAAAAACATGCAGCAGTACGGGGAAAACAGTCCGTGACGCGCACGTTATTTATAGCGTTACACAAACAAGTAGCTTTTGCGCATTGTTCCTGAGGACATTTTGACCACCTCTGAAATATATTTGATGCCAACTCTTTCCCTACAGTTTTTGCAACATCCTTTATTAATATTCACAAAAAAGACGGCCTGTATTGTCCCAGAATGTACCAATTCATCGGCGACAACTCTTGATAGCAGGTTATTGTGTGCATAAGAGTGGGAATTTACCAAGAAGTGGTGGGGGAGCAAGATCAGGGTGTACATTAAGGAATTTTTACAGGGAACCAATCCAGTGACCGTGAGAAAGGAGGTAGAGACTGGGGACATTGTCCTCTCTCAATTTGCAAGACCTATTTTATAAATCATTGAATGCCATGGTTGCCATGCTAGATATACATCTACAGCTGCTTCCCACCGGTGCACAATCTTGCCTTTTCGACTCATCTACGCCATTCGGCAAATAAGACGATCCAGCTTCCTAAGATTATTCTTTCACTTCAACGTTGCTTTCCCTGAGAAGGCTAAATTCAACGAGCGGTAGGCATTTTGGGTGGTTGGGGAGGCATCTGCTCCCACAGATTATATGTCAGAATGAGACCGGACACAGGCCGGTCAGAATTTTGAATACGAGCAGTGGCCCGTAGTGCACTAAAGTTTGCATGCGCCTCAATTTCGCCGGTTGCTTTTCAAGAGATAACACTTGCTGCAACATTTTAAGTAGAAACAAATGTGGAAACCTGAAATACTAACTGCCAAAACCCAGGCGACAAAAAACCCCCATTAAACTGGGGTTTCTCCTGCAAAAACCAAGTCACAGAATGAAGACCTTCTTTCAAATACTCTTTATCTCTGAGCTCAGCTCCCGTCTGCTGCCGGCGGCCACTGCCCTGGCCCGGCTGTTCCCCGCCCGACTGATCGCGAACTGATCGTGTGGCATCATCACCTATTGGTGTGTAAAAGATATATTAGACACCTGTTATTGTCCCTTTTCAAATTTACTTGTCTCTTACACCACACCGCAGCAAAAAATCATCTTTTGGGAGGCTGCCTGCCTTAGGCATAAATTCGGGCACGTATTTGCCCCTCGTTCAATGCTGCCGACCTGATTTACTTTTGTATAGCGGTAGGGGCGCAGCCAGAGCTTGCCAGAAGGGGAAGGGGCGCAAGGTTGGCAAAGGCCCTCTGATGATTGCCCCCCCCCCCCGTCAAAAAATTGCCGGATATAGCTCATTTTTAACGAGCCTTGCCAAGGGGGTCAAGGCTCGTTAAGGGCAAAGGATGACAAAGGCCGCCTGGTGGTGAAAGGCCACCCCCAGAAATAACAATCGCCGAATACAGTTTACTTGATTCTTCGTTTTATTGTTATCTTTAGCTTCTAACCACAACAAAAACGGAAACTATGAGCTTCGTGAGATCAGTTTTTTGTGGTGTTTTGAAGTTAATAAACTGCAGAAGTCAGGCCTTGAACGACTGCATGAGATAAGCCACCGACGCTCTTAACTTTACAACGGTTTAGTGAACTCGTTTTTGAAATTGTTGTTGTTGATTGGGGTTTTAGGCACTGAACTCTTTCTAAACCCGTAGAACTCTGCTCCACTAGATTTGTTGTTGTGTTCTTCAGAGAGCTGTGGATCTCCTGAGCGTAGGCTGTAGGTCGAAATAGGGTCCACAGTTCATACTGACATGGCTAACCCATCGCCGTCTGAACTAAACAGCATTCAATCAGAATCGATTAGTGAGAAAAGTTAGGTAACATGGTTTTGAGTTCGCGCGCTCGCAAATCTTATAAACAGCCTCGACGCCCGGCGCTGCAGTCTTCCTAGGCCGCGCGGCGTCGGCCTTGCGGCTGGCACTAATTGGTGGCCAACGGGCAGACGAAAAAATAACGCATCTGAAAGAAGTACAGGGGGCTGCGGTTGAAATGGTCATGGCTAGGGTTCGGCACTTTTGGTCCTCCAGCGTGCGTTAACACGCGCTCGGGTGTGTAGGGATCAAATTGTCCCCCCAAAGGTTTTTCGAAAATGGTTTCCGAACGGCAAAGCGTTGCCGCGCCAAATTTTGTAGACATGTAGACAATTGAATAGCGGATCGTTTGACATCAAATATGTAGATGTTCCTTGTAAGGTCGCTGACCTATGGCAGGTCAAAGTCAGGCCATGGTTTCAGCGAAGGCAATTTCTAGGAAATCGTTCAATCTGATACAACAACGGAGTGTTTGGCGAAACCAGACATCTTTGAGATGCTTTCTCAAGCACCACAAATACTGAATAACCAAATTACGTTGACCTAAGATCAGGTATGAAGGTCAGACCAAGGTCAAAACCAACCTGGTTTGTTACTCTAGGGCTTGCTGTATTGGTAGTTTCTGGTACCCATTTCGAATTTATTGACAGCAGGAACCACATTATACATCTTCCGTTGAATTCTTAGAAGTCCGAACAGGCCATTGACCTAAGATGACTCAGGTCCACATTTTGTTTTAGGAAAATACTGCCTAGCATAATCTTTGTCGTTTATTCAGATACAAAATTCAGAGCAGTCTTGTATGGTTTTGGTCACCATGACCTTCAAAAGGTCAAAAAGGCTACTGACCTCAAATGGGCTTGTGAACTTTGCTTAGAACCATTTGCCTAGGTTCTGGGGGCAATTTGGAGACCAACCTGGAATTTGACCTTGTTTGACCTTATTTAACCTGAAGGTCATAATCTAGGAAGCTCAAACTTTGACCTAAGTGAGTTCACGTACAGGTCAAGACACCCTGTAAATTTAGTGTCTCTAGCTTTCTTAGTTCTTGAGATCTCAGGGGGTCAAATTGACCCCCACCCCAGCGAATCGTACCTAGCCGGTCACCCGGGCGCGCGTTAAACTAAGAATTGGTCTGTAATTCAACACGCATGGGAAGCGTATCAGTGACAGCAGCAGTTTAATATCCCTATCATTCAATGCCCGAATCTTTCGGACGTCTGCAATACCGATATACACTTGTTTCTTACATCCGTGGCGGGCCAGGCTAGCCGTATCTTGGCATCGCTTCTGTCAATACGACTCTTCCGGTCGGTGGTGAGGTTACTTCGTTACAACGTCTGCACACGACGCTACCCAGCCCGAGGATACGAACAGGCAGGGATATCACGCCGTCGCTCTAGGGCGGCCATGATTAGGAGGACGCTTGGAGCTGCTTCAGGCATGCATGTTTGAATCCAGCAGGCATTGTGGACTTTAGTGCTGACTGGTATTTGTTTAACACAACTAGATGAGAATATGTTATGGAGGTAAGGAAACGCAGTGTCTGCATGGTTTTATATCAATATGCACGCATTAGAAACATCAAGGGTCATCTATTTAGACCAAGCAGAAGAGAAGTATTATTGAGTTTCTTGCTACCGAGACCGCCTGAAGTATTAAAACATGCATTCGGCTTCAAATATATTCAAGCAATGCAAATGTTACTGTCCGATGAAAGGCATGACAGCGAAAGATATTACCACACATAAGATGACAGACCGGGGTAGTCTTGGGCAACTAAAAAATGTAATTAATAGTATTCCCAGCCCAGTCCGACCCGACACGGCGTGACCAGAACGCTATTTTTATGATCACATGATTACGGTTTTGCATTTCCACGCAGTTTTCAAAAGCAAGAAATCGCATGATTCTTTTATATTTGTTGCCTGCAATATCAACCACCCCTGTGCGTACGAACTGTTGGATTCTGGAAGTTGTCATCCAACAATGATATGACACAGACAGTCTTTGTTCGAGACTTTTCCTGCTCCCCTCCCGTAAGGGACGGCAAATGGAAGTTTTAGATATTCTACGTTGAAGAACTACATGTACCCCTACGTTATCTCCCAAAATCTGCATTTCCTCATGATGACATTGCATCTCTCAATTTGAATACACGTGACCCATTGCGTGGTTTATTTGCTCGCGGGTGTTTCATGCCAAAACGTAAATATTGCCGCAACCGAGGAAAAAAAATAATCGTGCTATGTTGGTGGAAGATAATTTATCATAACCAGGATATAAAGGCGCATCAGATCAACATTAATGTATGATACGTATGCTAGTGTGAGTCTGTGTCTTTTCAAAACACCCTGTGGTATCAGTCGTTGCCAAAAGACTATGTGAAAAATGCTACAACATTATATTTTTCATGAAAGCAAAGCGACAGTGTTTTGCTGGGATGCATTGTCCTAGGTCGTTTTGTCGCGCAAAGGCAAGGCTCAATCGCAGTCGGAAACAAGTTTTTAATTTTAAGTGTAGAAATTAACGTCAATGACGTCAACAGCCCATGATTTACCAGTTTCTTTACATAGTTCAAGGCTAGACCTTCACATGGGGCCGGTAAAAGTAGCCATCATAACCAATGTCATTGTTGTTTTTTCCGCCACATATCGTTTGTCGATGGTAGAAAATGAACAAACAACCGAGGAACTACCAAAATTTTTCCGGCACCAGTATGAAATGGTCTTCACCGCATGCCCCTTGGTCCACAAGGCAGTCGACCGAAGTGAACTAAATACTTCATCAGCCCGGTACCTCTTTTTGAATAAAAAAAGAAGCCTGGTACTGATGCAAATGTTTAACGGACCTGAAGGTTTGACCAACTGACTTGACAATGAATTTTAACGGACCAAAACCACCTGCCGCACGTAGCGCTAATGTGAACAACGTAATATGGCATGTAACACAAGACATGGCCTGGCGCCTGTTAATATGATATTAAAACATGTATTCGCAATTATAGACTTAACCCACGGCTTAAGTTTACGCCACAAAAATAACTTACCAGTATATCAAGTATCGACATCAAACGCTCCTTGCAGAACTTCATTTAAGGCTACCAGAATTGCGTGGACACGGCAAAATGAGCAGACGATGAAATACACATCGTTGTTACATTACAGCACCCCTATCGACTATGACAACATAGGTGATTACGCACACACACACTGATGGAGTATCCATGTTTGATGCATGGTTAAAGAATCGGTCAGAATGCTTTTGAAAGGGACTGTTCTACATTATGGGTTAGAATTGAAACAGATATCTTTAAGATCATTCTCTGAAGTTCACATGTATGCTTTTTTAAGACATCAAATCCTTTCGTTTCTGAGCTAGGCGAACGCATCCTCTACAGAATATTTGGCGCCGCCTAAACTGAAGTCACCCAGGGATGTATGCCGCCATAAAAACGTCACAAAATAAGTTTCGTCTTCGTCGTAAAAAGTCTACAGTTTCGCTCCGCATAATAAGCTCATGCTGAGCTTGATAAACACGATTTAGCTATTGAATGTCAATAACATGGCGTGAGAGCAATTGTTTTCTTGTCATAGTGTTTAAGCGCATTTATCCGCCGTGAAAACAACTATTATCAATCTAGACTAAATTGGCACAGTTGAGATACAAGCCCGGAGTAAGTTCTAAGCGTAGTAATCGGTGTCACAAAACCTTCGAAAGTGCCTATTTGATGTACGTCATTATTTTCGTTCGCCTATTGCCTGCCGCCTGGTGTTGTAGCCGCCGCAGGGGCTACAACGCGCAGCCTGCGAAGACTGCAACGTCGGGTGAAGTTTTTTTTGGTTTTGAAGACTTATGAACGCGCATGTTCAAAACTATGCTACGTGATTTTTCTCGCTCAGCGATTCTGACTAAAGGTAGGACATTCCCACACGAGCATGAGCTGGTCATTTTAATGCAAATTTATGACCCCATTTCAATCAGCAATCTGCGTTTACGGTGTAGTCAATATCCCAGCAGAACCCAGAAAAAATTGTCAAAGCCTCTAAATTGTATTGGTTTCAAAGGTGTCTGCCGAGCCATTGCTAATGCTAAACATATAGCGTGGGCAGATTATTTCATGCAGTCGTTTTACAGTCGCTCCTTCAATTTCTTGACTTTAAATGCAAACAAAATAATTGCATCTTTCGGGAGCTTCTGGCTTTTATTCCGGTCAACGATAAAGATAAAACGAAAAACCTTAAACTTCATAATAAAGTGGGCCATATTCGGTGATTTTTTTTTGGGGGGGGCGGGGCCTTTCACCATCAGCCGGCCCTTTGCAATCCTGTTTTTTGAGCCCTTAGGGCAGCCAAAGTGAGCTCCCACGTGAGCACGTCCCATTCAGCTGACCACTCGTGGGTGTGTTAACCGACTCTGAAAGTTGGATGGTCCGAACTGGAATCGTTCAAAAATAATTTAAGAAACTTGGGGTTAGAAAAATAATTTAAGAAATATTTTTTTAGTATTATAAATAATAAAAAATTAAAAATAATAGGTAAGAAAAGGAAAATAATTTAAGTAACCTTTTACTCTCCAACTTTTACCCGGCCCAAGGGGGGGGGGGGGCTGTCCGTCTTTTCGAGAATGCAGAATAAACCCCAAACCGGAGCAGCCAAGGCAGACACTAAGCATGTTTTATTGGCGGTGCAACCCGACATTTTATTGCCTCGGAATGCATAACTTTACTTCAGACAAAGAAACACAACAAACTATTTAGGTGTTCAGTGTATTCATGGGATCGTGTGGCTGCGGAAGTATGACTTGAAGAAAATTTAAAAGTAGGATGGTCGTTGACATGCTTTCCAGGACAAATCGAAGGGTGCCTTGCACTTTCATCTCCCAGATTTGAACGTAACTTGGTCACACAAATACTCAGTAACGGCGGACAGTGTCTGTGACATTATCAAGTATCTCAGCTCAAACGTGTCGGATTGATAGCCTCCGGCATTTTGTAGTCGCGTTGTTTAAGCATATTTTCGATGGCGAATTCATCTACAGTGATTTACGAAAACCAGGCAAATTTATTACATGCATTTGTACACATACCTTTATCAATAATAGTATACAAATATTGTTTCAATGTTGCACATTCCTCTGCTTTCCGTTCGTTTCCGTTCGTTCCATCGTAGATGAATTTGCTGACGAAAATACACCCCATGTAACGTAACACAAAACTTCGGAGGCTGTCAATCCGACACGTTTGAACGAAACGAAATCAGCAGCTGTCAACTCGCAAAGAACAGACTATCGCACTATCAGGCGCGCGGGTGTTTGCGTGCGGGCGGCCCACGTGCGCGTATTCAAAACCTGCGGATCAGGCAGCTTGCGGACATTTTGCATGATTCATGTCAGATCTCAGCAGACAAAGCACATAGCGTTATGAAACCAACTGCATGATGTAGGCACACGTGCTGTCTACAAACCACACATGCCGCCCATCACTGTCTGATCCGTAGGGACAATAGCAACCGATCGTAAAGTGACCAATGTCGCGTTTTTCGAAGCCGATCTCGAAAGCAACACATTGTTGCCCAAAACAAGTCAGAGGTAGACATAAAAATCACAATAATCCGAGACGTAACCGGCCGCAAATTTGCGGCTTTCGTCGGAAAAGCCTGTTCTCCAGCTTACCGCTGGCTGTGCAGACTCAGCTGTGCAGGTGCGTGCTTCTGCTGAAGGTCCCTCTGCACAGAGATGTTTTTGTCAGGAGCGTTGACTGCGCACTGAGCAGCCGAAGGTCGTAGCATCGCGGGACAGAAATAACACGGCTGAGGCAACAGAATGCAGCCGTATTGCAGCACAGACGCGTTCTGCACACCTGAACACATATGGGTCTAGGTGCGCAGAAGGCCATTCGCTGTGAACGGAATATATAAACCTTCCAATTGTTACATGTATTGCCTGATAAAGCGAGTGTCCCACCCCTACAACAAATTTCGAAACATGATCTGGTGAGGTATCATGTTTCGTATGCATGGTGAGGTGAGGTAATTGTAATTCATATAGATAACACGGGGGGGGGGGGGAGTGGAACGAAACTGCGTCATTAATATAATAATATGCGCAAACAACTTAAACTCTTTTTTAGTTCAAATTACGCAGTCAACATATCGGGTCAACAGTATATTTCTTCCTTCTGTTATTATTCCCATATGTCATGTCGTGCATGCGTATTTCTAAGCCTTGGACGATTCTAGCGCACGCAAGACAGTGTTCACCATTGAAAAGTTCATGTCCTTTTGGACGATTGTTGCATTTTGCACTCCGTAATTAAATTGCGAAAGAAGGCTTTCAAGATGTTAAAGCAGCCTTGTTCGATATAGGATGGCTCGTTTTTATTTTTCGGTCATTATCGGCCTGCATAGTTTTATTGGGTCCCTCTGACGCTGCTTACTTGTTCGTAACGGTAATACATGATGCCATTAGACCCGACCTTACAGCCGCCATTGGCCACGGTTTCTCAACCGTGGTGCTTGCCCCAGCCGGCTCTGCTAGCCGTCTCAGCTATGGTCACCTGACCGTAACGCTCAAATCCAGACGCGTGTTCGCATCCTCAGGCCACTTGGTGCCGTGTGTACACGTAGTCATGTTAGGTGAGTCGAGACTTTCCCGCCGTCCGGGAGGGTCGTATTGGCAGAGGCGGTTCCAAGATCCCAATTACCTGCCCCGTCGTGAGGTGTCGGAATCAGTTTTATATCGATACAGCAGACGCCCGAAAGCTCAAGTGAATGCGTGATACGTGTAACTGACTGTCCCACCCATGCGCTTGAATGCATGCTGCATCATACATTCACCAATGCATGCTGAATGATTGCCCTATTTACAGTTTAAAGCCGCTGGAGGCCAAAATGAGCCGAACCCTAGCCATGACTGACCGTTTCAGCTGCAGCCCCCTGTACCGTTGAACGCCTTACTACATTAACGCAAATGTTCAAAGAGAAGTCCGGGCGTACATTTCACCAGCGCGTATTTTATGTTGATATTAAAGACGGATTAGCCTCTACAGCACCGCAAAGTGGTGCTGTAAAGTATCTGTGGTGCAGGTGATGCTGTAACTGTAACTGTTAATTTGATCAGGGGACATTGTCAACATTGTTAACAAATTCTTAATCTAGTCTTCGAATGGCTCGAATTTATTTTGAAAAACATCCGAAAACGCTATCTGACGACGGTCCACCGCCTGGCGTTACCCGCAGCGGCCAACGCTAGGTTCTACGGAAGCTGCAACCCTGGCCATCGCCGTCCTTGCTCTTAAGATTGCGAGCGTGCGGGGTCTAAAGGGCCATTCCCAGCGGACGGGTCATTCCGTCCCAGCGCGGGGTGCATTCCGGTAGTCATTCTGGCGATACGGGGTCCCCTGGTCGATCCGGAGCCCCTAAGAGGGATACATCATACCAGCTTGCGCTCCATGAACATGTGCTGAAAGGACTGTGAGCAATCATGCACAGGGACCAAGGGTGTATAAAAAGACAGAATGGAGCTTTGGTAGTGGAGGTACCTAGAGTTTGCCCTAAATATCTCCGTTTGCCGTGCGTGATAGCATAAGTTGCTGTCAATTTACGACATGAAGCAATTGTGTCCAGTGGAGTTTGAGGCTGGTGAACTAGGCAAATTGGTGTGCATGTTTAAGGTAGCTCATAAGTAAGCTGAACACAACTTAAATCTGAAAAGCGGAAATCAACGTTCCAGGAGTTGGGTCAATGCTGCGAGGTGGAGTGCTACAAATGCACTTTCCAGGAATGTTTGGTACTTCAGTGAATGCAATTTAACACACATTTAACACATATTTAACGTAACAAACGAAGACCATTTAACGCGCCCGGGTGGCCGGTTGAATACCTTTTGCTTGGGTAGGGAGGGTCAATTCGACCCTCCCTGAGATCTCAGGAACTAAGGGAGATAGATAAACCAAATACACAGGGTGTGTTGGCCTGTACGTGAACTAACTTAGGTCAAAGTTTGAGTCTCCTAGGTCATGACCTTCGGGTCAAATAAGTTCAAATATGGTCAAAATCCAAGGCGGTCTTCAAAATGTCTACAGAACCTAGATGCCTGTTCTAAGCAAAAGGTCGCATGCTCATTCAGGGTCAGTGACCTTGTTTGACTCTTTGAAGGTCATGGTGACCAAAATCACATAACACCGCTTTAAGTTTTGCATTTGAATAAGCAACAAAGATTGAGTTGGGCAGCATGTTCTTAAAAGAAAAATGTTGACCCGGGTCATTTTAGGTCATTAACCTATTCCGACCTGCAGAAGCCCGTGGAGGATGTCTAATGCGGTTCATGCTATTAATAAACTCGAAATGAGCACCAAAAACTGCCCCAGACAGCAAGCCCTATAGTAAAAGACAGATTGGTTATGACCTTGGTCTGAGCCTTATATCTGACCCTAGGTCAATGTAATTTGGTCGTTCAATTGTTTCGTTGCCTAAGAAAGTATCTCAGAGATGTATAGCTTCGTCTAACACTCCGCTGTTCCGTCAGATTGAATGATTCCCTTGAAATTGACTTCGCTGAATCCATGGCCTGATTTTGACCTGCCGCAGGGCAGCGACTTTACAAGGCATATGCAATTTTTTGATACCACGCAATCCGCTATTCATTTTCTACAGCGAAGCCGAATTCGGCGTGGCTACGCCTTGCCGTTCGGAAACTATTCTGGAAAAATCCTCGGGGAGGGTCAATTTGACCCCCACCCGAGCGCGTGTTTAAGGGAATGTTTCACATATGAAGACATTAAAACAACCATCAGAAATGAGTGAAACAGGTTCACGTATTCGTAGCTATTGGTGTACTTTTTAAGTAGAAAAACTATTTAGCAAAGTTCTCTGTTTAGTAAATGTGCTCCTCAATGCGCCACGGTTTGATAACGTCATCATACCTTGCACAACATTGATCGAGAGCCAATTAACAACTGTTATATCTGGGAATGACGCTCATGAACGCCAAATATGAACGCCTCGACAAGTATAACTTGCTTTGCCTTGATCGCCGAATGGCTTACAGAATCGCATGATTTGAATGACATCACTTGGCGTCATTAATGTCAACGTGACTTTGAAATACTCTCCCAGATAAATCTTTCTCCATTTTCGTGGGCGTGTACCTCAGAAACTAGTGGGGCTCAGGTCTAAAGATAAACAGACATTGATAACAGCACCGAAAGGTCTTCAAGATGGCTATTTCAATTCAAAACGCTATACAAATGTGGAACACCCCCTTTAAGACTGCTCTTATTCTGCCGGCTTCTTCGCATATGATGTGCATGCGTCTATGATTCTTCAATGGTCAATGGCTCACGATCAGAGAGATAGGGTCCCAGAGATCGGGAATGTGCGCCGTTAAAGGAACCGGAAAGAAAGGGATGCAGATAGGAGAGAGCAAACTTTTGTTTGTTCAATTGTTCTGAATTCTTTCACTTACATCGGGTGTCTTGAGGCGTTGGGTGCACCTGATCGGCCGCCGCCGCGGACCACTGAATGCCGACAGGAGTGACCTGACGAGGGCGCCAGCTGAGCTGGCTCGATGCCGCCACGCGACGGTCCCGCCGGTTTTGTGCTCCTTCTGTTGGGACCGCCTCCCAGCTCCCCGAGCGGCCAGTCGTGTCGCCGCGGTTGGTTGAATTTCATGATCCTTTTCCGTCTTTTTCATGAACTCTCTTGATATTTTGGCCGTGATGTCGCGACTCACATTAGTTTGCGCCGATTGCGTTCGAGGTTGAAATCTTTTACTGCTATTTTGGATCAGCGGGTTTTAAACGGTGCGCATTCGCGAGGAAACGACAGCCTGTGTTGTCCCATAACTCACCTGCTCCTCAGCGAAGACCACTGATCAGAGGTTTTGTATGTACCCGCCATCCTCAAGTTTCGAAGGAGCTGGGCCATGACTGCAAGGCGGGTGGATGCCACCGATTTGGATACATTGGCCACGAACACAGTAAAAGCATTGTGTGACCAGCCGCATAGTCCGTGAGACTGGAGTCTAGGTGTGTATGTGGGGGGGGGGGGGGGGGGGCTGCCACTGAATAGGAAACTACACCCTTGCACCCTGAGGTCATTAATGTATTGCGTGCGTATGAGCATGACCGGTGACTTGAAAGAGAGAGAACGTAAGGGATTTATAAGCCTCTCCCTGATTTGCCGTTTTTGTAAGGCGGACTGATAATGGGGGTCGGTGTGGTAACTCGCAACCCTCAGCCGTTTAAAAAAAAAAACAGCAACATAAAGCCTAGCAAAAACACCAGCGGTTGTTTTCGACGATATCTCGCAACTGAGTTTATTTTATGTTGTTAGGTCAATATTTCACCTCATTATGTCAGATCAAAGGTCACATTTTCATGAGCATCGAACTTGTTCAGCTTTACATGCTCATATTTACTAGCCCATGCCCTGTAGCAAGACGAAACTTAAACAGACACATTCTTTGTGCAATTCTGGGCATAACGATGTGTAGGTTTAGATGTTTTTATTATATATTTATGATGTACGGCTCCGTTGACGTAGCAGTGTATGCCCGCCGTGTGGGATCCGCGGATCGTCAATTGCCACCCACCACCCGCGCCGGGCATAAATTGCCGTGGAGTGTTCCACATCCAGAGGAACTCAGGGCTGTTTTATGTGGAGCAATGACGACGACACTGGCCAGTGCTGGATGGAAAGAGGAGGCAGGGGAATGTCATGCATGAGCTGAGGTTCACGTTACAATTGATGTAATGATGAAAGATGCATCTCTTCTCGACTTATTTGGACGAATTCCACTTGTCCATCCTCATTATGTGCTGTGCTGCACTGTACTACCTTCTTCTCATCTGCCCGTTTCTGTCATGTTTTCTCCACTCCTGACCTGCTTAGATTATTCGCTGTTCTACCCTCAGAGTGCCAAATAGTGTAGTGGTTAATGCGTCTGCGTTAACGACTGCGCGTCTGGGAAACCAAAGCTACGGGTTTCGATTTCCCACAGTGCCCTAAGTCCGTGACGTTAGCGATTTTTTTCAGCGACTTTTTTCAGCAACGAGTTCCGAATTCCCTGAAAATTGGTTTTTAAGGCCAATTGTAGCATGAAAACACCAAAGACGACCCTTATTTTGCAATATCATGTGACTTTCAAGGTCAAAAGCTGGGTCAAAGGACGGGGAACTCGATATCACCCAAAAATTACCGGACGATTTTTATCTTACAAGCATAAGAACATTCACCACAGAAAGAGTCCGTCAAAAAGTCCCGACCTCTTAAGGTCACCCTTCAAGGTCAAACGCGGCTCAAAGGACGGGGAACTCGATATCACCCAAAAATTTCCGGTCAATTTTAAACTTAAAGACATCAAAATAATCACCAGAAAAAAGGGCTAGCGTCCGTCAAAAAGTCCTGACCCCTAAAGGTCACTCTTCAAGGTCAAACGCAGTCTCAAATGACGGGGAACTCTATATCACCCAAAAATTACCGGCCGATTTTAAACTCAAAGACATCAAAATAATAACCGGAGAAAGAGCTAGCGTCTGTCCAAAAGTCCTGCCCTCTCAAGGCCACACTTCAAGGTCAAACGCGGGCTCAAAGGACGGGGAACTCTATATCACCCAAAAAATTACCGGTTGATTTAAACTTACAAACATCAAAATAATTACAACAGAAGGAGCTAGCGTCCGTCCAAAAGTCCTGACATCTCAAACTCACGCTTCGAAGTCAAGCGGGGGCTGGAAGGATGGGGAACTCCATATCACCCAAATATTACCGGCCTATATTAACCTTACAAAGATCAAAACACTCACCACAGAAAGAACTAGCGTCCGTCAAAATCTCCCGACCTCTCAAGGGCACCATTCAAGGTCAAAGGTGAGCTCAAAGGACGGGGAACTCCATATCACCCATAAGTTACCGGCCGACTTTTAACTTACAAAGATCAAAACATTCACAACAGAAAGAGCTAGCGTCCGTCAAAAAGTCTTCACCTTGAAATATTCTGATGTTTGTTAGTTTAGACTAGGCCAATAATTTTTGGGTGATATGGAGTTCCCCGTCCTTCGAGCCCACGTTTGACCTTGAGTGGTGACCTTCAGAGGTCAGGACTTTTTGACGGACGCTAGCTCTTTCTGTGGTAAATGTTTTGATCTTTGTAAGTTAAAATCGGCCGGTAATTTTTGGGTGATATGAGGTCCCCCGTCCATTTGAGTTCGTGTCTGACCTTAAAGGGTGACCTAGAAAGGTCTGGACTTTTTGACGGACGCTAGCTCTTTCTGCGATGAATGTTCTGACGCTTGTAAGTTAAAAATCGGCCGGTAAGTTTTGGGTGATATGGAGTTCCCTGTCCTTTGAACCCGCGGTTGACCTTAAAGGGTGACCTTGAGAGGTCAGGACTTTTCGACGGACGCTAGGACTCTTTCTCCGGTCATCCGAACTTGGCCTCACCTCTACAACATGATGACCCACTACGGCGCCGAGCGGGGCGAGGCCTTGCTGCATCAGACCAGGGAGCGGTGAGCGGGAGACGGCCGGCGGACGACGGGACGGCAGTCGACACGATGTTGCTCTGTTTTCTAATGTGCAATTCTGCCGCGTTGTATCGGTGGCGGCTTTTGACTGGCGTAACGGGTTGATGTATACAACGTCCCAGCGTAGGCAATTTCCGATGAGCGTAGAGATCAGCCTTATATGTCTCCATGTCCAACAAATCATCCAAAAATATCGAGGAATTCAGTGACGATGAATTCAAAACATCGACATATTGCCCTTTACGGTTCAATGGGAGGCAGAGCGCTAGACTCGTAATCAAATTTCACCGGCTTGCATTACTGCAATCCTAAGGGGACCACTCAGGTGTGACACCCACACACTATCCATTTATCTCGAACAGAATGACACCTGACGATGATAGGGAAGTACCGAATAAATGCTACATCTCACCACCTCAAACGCACGAATAAACCAACTGGACGCGAGTGGCCCCATAGAAGGGAAAATGCAGGTTATAGGCACAACACTATCACGCTCCCAGCTGACGAAGGCAATATCCCATTAGTTGCACCTGAAAGCGGAAAAAACTTGTCTTGTGAGGGTGCGTACAGCAAGTAGATGTACCATCCTATGCCAACAACTGAACGTGAACTCTCCAGGCTCCAAAAGAAAAGCCCACGCAAAGGAAATAAATATTAGAATATGAACGCACAAATCAGCGTCACTGTAAACTTCCACTCGTTGACGAGCTACGGACACCACATAAAACACAAAGAGCATAGCCCATAGCGATCCCAAATGTACAAGATACCATGCACCCAAAGACCCACACAAGACCATGTGTGCCATCGTCGGGTCCGTGGTTCAGTCTTACATTTGCTGAAGCAGTTGCTGGTCAATATGATTCGCCCTCTACGACGAGTCATCCACGCGCCTGGTGGAATGCACCAATGTCTGTGGAGTCGGCAACTCACCTGGCACGCTAAGTTTTAGCCTCGACTTGGTAAGCCGGAAAACCAGCTTGTCGGCTTATGAATTCTGAGCCGTTGTGCAGAATAAGTCAGTAAACTATGAAACCATGCCAAGAAAAGAAGCAAAACAATTAACCACAGGCGACCACGATCTTGAACTACGGAAGTTATGCTTGCCGCAAACGAGTTCCACCGAAAGAACTATTCTATCAGCAAACTATGGAGACAGACATAGGACACCTTTGCCACCGGTGATGATAGGCGGTGTTTGGTGATAGGTGGTGCTACTCCACACCGAGTGCGGCAAATCACACACTGGCAACCAGTATAATTTTGCCCAAATCTAAGGGCAGCTCTGTGGCAACTTTGCACCCGTTTTGTACAGTATGCAGCGACACCGCTCCCATACCCTACAACCAATTTCAAGGGTATTTTTCTTAGGTTTGCGTCGGTTCCCAGCTTAAAGACGCTAAATACAAACCGTTACCTTGGTCAGTTATACAGCGTGAATAACCGGTTGAGGAGGATGATCATGAGCATCTACCCGGACGATATGCACTCCGTTGAGCAGCCTGATTTTGACTTGTGTGGTCTGAAGTTGATACCATAGAGCATAGTATGTGACACCTGATCGCAATACATTCCTTTCCATTTCTGACAGCCAAATGCGTGAGCTGCTGATCCTAGGTTAAAGTCCATGGTAGTACGCTCGGCGCTAGAGACCCCAATGTGTCCAGCTGGGAGAAGGATTTGCTATGCGTGCGCGAGTGGGCTGAAGGGGAAATGCGCGAACAAGGACGTGGCATGCAAGGGGTCCTGCGGCCTTTGCCTGCGAATCAAGGCATAGCATTCGTGACCAGTTTAATGAACACCATGGAGGCGTACCTTTATAGGGAGTGTACCCATCGCTAGGGAAACACATAGCAGATGGACACGAACTAATGGAGCATAGCAAAACAAATACCAACGTCTGACTGGACTGTTTAACAACAGCTAAAGCCATTGCAGACCTCAATATCTTAGATTCGTTCCACCTTTGGAATCATCCCACCAGGCTTACGTACAAACTTCATCATGTGACGTAGCTTGTACAACAGCCTTATGGTATGCACGTTCCTGAGGTTCAGGCAATGTTCGTGGTGACTGATGCGCGGTAAGCAATGCTCTGATCTAGTACCCTGCGTCGGAATGTGTAACCTTCCGGCTCAGCCATCTGCGTTGCTGTTTCTTACCACCTGTAGCGTTGAAATGTACGCTGGGTGCTGGAGCTCCGGCTCAGCCGTCTGCGTTGCTGTTTCTTACCACCTGTAACGTTGAAATGTATGCTGGGTGCTGGAGCTCCCGCTAAGCCGTCTGCGTCGCTGTTTCTTACCACTTGTAACGTTGAAATGTATCGCTGGGTGCTGGAGCTGGGGTGATTCATTTTTTATTGGCAAGGTGTGCGACATGCTGGAATGATTTTGCTAGGACTAAGTTGCTCAAACTGCAGCATTTTGGAGAACATTTCTGAGCCTTTGACACTTTGGAGAATGGGTGCAGTTCGAAATATTAAGTGCTGTCAATGTGATTATTATTTGGCCTTACAGCGTAGTTGAAGCGGTACTTCTGTGTATACTGAAGCTTGTCAGCCCAGCACAGAAACTTTCAATTCATAATGCCGAAAAGCCTAGAGCTGAAGGCCTTTCTTCATTATGTCACGCATCACTTCACAATCAGTGAGCTAAGATGTGCGTTTGTGCCAATGGCCCCACGTTGTCCTCGGAAGAGATCGGAAAATTCATGAAGAAGGACCACAAGAACAACAGAAGAACTCCGCTGTGCCACAGCGCGTGCCTTCAATCAGGGTGGAGCGCTGCGTCAGGATTTACACAGAAAGCCTGGCAAAGAGCGATCAGTTGGGAGTGAACTAGATTGTCAAGCATCATGTGGACAGCTTGCTGTCCGCCTACGACAACACACCTCACCCACCCCAGATCAGCTCGCTGAAGCTCGGTTGATGGGAGTAGTGATGCAGGCTCATCGGTTTAAGTTGTATCCTGTCTTAGTTTGGCCCGTCAGGTCCCAAGCTCAAAGGGGAAGCGCACTGACCCGCATTAGTTCAGTGTACTAGAGACAAGCTGTGCGCCATTATTGTAAGCAATACGCTAACTGTCAATCAGGAGCTCCCGGTTGCCCCACGTAGTGTTATTGCGGCTTGACAGGGGACCATGTGGAAACGTAAAATGCCTATTTGGTACAGTGAAAAGTTGGGACTTTTTTGCGATAGAGGTTCCTTCGGGAATTTCATCGTCCTGAGATCCAATTGAGAGCCGGTGGGTGCGGGTTTGCATGTGGATGGGCTTGGTGTTGGGTTGATACATGTAAAACGCATGTCCATTTATTTTTTCATTCGAAGGAAACATGGCTTGGCTTCATGGCTGGAAACATGGAAACAGGCTTCATAGACCAGAAGCCCAAGAGCACGCTGAGCAAGCAGGGCAGCTGGAAGAAAACCGACAAGAACAGATGATCACCTGTGCTTGACAAGGTACAACAAGGTGATGCAAAGAAGGTCGGAAGAATCTCTGGACATCATAACACCAGAACGATTTTCAAAAGCAGCTCAATGCGTCGGAAAACGCTGACGAAAGTCAGACGACGGACACCTGAGGAGCATGCGAAGAGCTGCATATGCGTCATACGATGCAGTTGTGGCAGGTACTACAGAGGAGAAACAGGTCGCCCTTACTGACCCAGGCTTAAAGAGCCCAAAGAAAACAACCATCGGCGATGAAACCTGCAGTCCGGTGTGACAGAGCTTGCATAGTCAGAAGGCAATCACATGTCAGCATGAGAGGAGATGACCACCAACGCAAGGGATCAGCACAGGATCAAAGGGATCAGCACAAAGTTAGAAATATCAAGCATCCCTATCTGTGAAACAAGAATAAGCGTCACCCAATTTGGCTGCCAATTCTTTAAAACAAGAATTATTCATACATCCAGGAGATGAATGAGAGCAAGTACTAAAACAGTAAAGTTGTCGTTCATGGTCAGCTCAATGGTGGACAGACGGGCTTGTAATTAGAAGACCCTGGTTCGAATCCTAGACATTTCTTCGATAAATTTTGGCTAGGGCTGTACACGGCTGAAAGCCAAACATCGTGAAGTCAAACAAAACTGAATTAATAATATATTTGATATGGTGAATGACTAAATAATTCCCCATTTTGTTTCACGGGCTCCATTCCATTCACCCTCCTCTCCTAACATTGAGAAGGATCAACGCCGAGAAAACCCTCCTTTCCTGCATATTAATGGCGGGTGTTACCCAATTCCCTACTCAGCTGCCTCGGTGCCTTTCACGAAGATGCACCCATGGTTAAGTTCTGCTCAGGACCGCATGACACCTGGCAGTGACAGAATTATTAAGTGGCCGACACTT
>NW_023596420.1:27616692-27619074 GCF_011947565.3 Pollicipes pollicipes
CTATAAAATTTGTTAGGGGCACATTTGTAAAAAGTATTGTTCGTGTAGGCTATTGGTAGATCAATTTTGAACGGTGACCTGGTCTGATTTGACCCTTATGGGCGACAGAAGAGGTCGGAATGGACTTCCCACAATTTTAACACGCATTTCCGTGCCCTCAATATCCGTCTTGACGTGTAAACATGGGCTTTAGCACTATCTGTCAGCAGACCGGTGTTTACGTTCGTGCCCTCTGGTGCCCTCACATTTGACCTAAATCAAAAATTTGTCCTAGGTGTTTTGCAATTTGACGAGACATTCACAACGGGAACTTTGTTTTTGTCATACGGCGTATGGAACTTCTAGATCCCAGGGACAAACCAATTTCCTATCTACCGGGCGCGGTTGTTTCAGACACCCGGCCAGGCGCAAGGTAATTTCCGTCGTATTGTGTTAGAGGGAATGTTCCAATTTGGATGAGATTATGAACCGAGATAGTCATTTTGAGGATCATTCAGTGCAGTGTGTACATGATGTGCCTTATGCGATTGCGGAATCGATCATGGAGAACTGACCTCGCTGTTTCCCCAGACTCCATGCGGTGCTCTCCAACGGCGACCCGGAGGTCGATACTAGTGCCATCCCTGTCACCGTTCGGTACTCCTACTTCCTGCTGATGGCGCGGAAGCCAGCGTCACCCTGATCGCGGCTCGCCGATGATCGTGTTCGTGCTGTGCCGTCATTGGGCGGTGGGTAGCGGCAGACGGGGCTCAGCTTGATAAATTAAGAGTCAGTTTTGATGAGGTGGGTGACGTGTTTTCGGTGGCGGGTTAGGTAAGATTGAGGACGGCTAAGGAGCGGGTTAGGTGCAGGGATGTAACTTGATGGTACAATATTGTGCTGTTGTAGTCGTGCAATTGAAAGTGCCTGGAGCCTGTTGCAGGATCATTGGCGTTTTTTGTGTGGATATGGTTACGGGAGAGAAAAATGCGACCAATGGGAGAATTGGGAAGAGGCCGCGAGCCAACTCTGGGTTTTATAAACTCTTGCATCTAGTATTTTGTGAAATTCGTGCATTTGGTGACATCTGTGGGGCGCCTCTTTCTACTTTTCCAAAGGCAAGGACAAATGTATTTCATTGGCAGTCTTAAGAAGGCAGGATGCGTGGTGCCGCAGCGGCGGTCCTTTTCAGCACACAGCCGCGTGTGACTTGTATTTCCTTACTATACGAAACGTGTCCACATGTTGATATTGCTAATGAGTCATGTGTGTGGTCCACAAGCGCCAATAGATATTGTTCTTCGATTTAAGCTCTTGCCTTTTGGGCCTTTCTGATTTATCTTCCCTTTCTATTGCATGTTTTGTTTAATAAACATATTGATAATGATGATGGTATGTGCCGTTCTGTGACAATGATTTTGTCCGCTCATTTAGGCGACTGTTAGTGTAGCGTCTGTTCCTGTTGAGCGTCATCGAACTTTCAGAGACATGGTCAGTCATCAGCACTGATACGTTATTAAATTTTTGTCATTCCAGCCCAAGTTGCGGGTGTATTACAGCGATACCGGGCTGGCCATTACATATTCACTGAATCACATTCAATATCGCAGCAGCATTTGGCGTTTCTCTGCCTCTAAACACGTAAGCTCTCTTTCAGAAATGTAACACACATAAGATATGACATTTTCATATGAGACATACGGATATATCGTAAGCAAAGCCTATTTACTGAATACCGATATCTTTTGATTTGCTGGTAAGGAAAGCTTTGTCTCACGCATTCACCGCTTACACTACTGATCGATGAAGTGCAATGGCTGAAATAAATACCAGACAGGCATTGAGCAAGTTATAACCTTCGCCCTGGCTCGCCGCTTTGTATTGCGCCGACCGATGTTGGGGGGGGGGGGGGGAAGGGGGCAGTGATCCCCGCATTTCCAAGTTAATTAAGATAGATTTTAGCAGAAAACACCAATGAATTGGCTTCAATAACATTTTGCCATTGGTGCTAGTTCTTATGCTCTAGATCAATAATTGACCCCATTGTGACTGGTCAAAGATTGAACATTCCAGAAAATCGCGTTGTTCAGCTTTATAACATCACACATGCCAGACTATGTTTTGTGGTGGCACAAAACCTAGAGTTCTGTTCTTTGTTGAGCTACAAGCACGGTGGTGTCTATTTTGTATGAGATTTAAGCATATTTTTATGATACATGGCTCCGTTAATATAACAACGTCAGTCCGCCGCGCGCCATCCCGCGGCATCGTCAGTTCCCGTCCACCGCCCGCGCCGACTAGATTGCCGTCCAGTGTTCCTGTTTCTCTCTCTCTCCTCTCTCTCTCCTCTCTCTCTGTCCTCTCTCTCTCTCTCTCTCTCTCTCTCTCCATCTCTCTCCTCTC
>NW_023596420.1:27622574-27712574 GCF_011947565.3 Pollicipes pollicipes
TCTCTCTCTCTCTCTCTCTCCCTCCCCTCCCTGTCTTTCTCTTTCTCTCTCTCTTCCCCCTCTCTCTCTCTCCCTCTATCTTTCTCTCTGATTTTGGGTTTTCGCATATTAAGGCGTTCAAGAGTGCATTTCAGATTTATTTCTGTCCACTTGGAATAGCTGTCCACCACCACTAGATAGCAGCAGCGTCAGAAAGGTCCAGCAAAATCCAAATAGATGCGCTCCCGTTGGTTTCTGTGCGATTTTTCAGGGTCTCTCTTTCTGTCCGGCCTGGCACCCTGGGCAGCTGCTCACCACATTTTGTACGTCTTCATCAATCTTTGACCACCACACATAGCTACGCGCTAATATTTTCATCTTGTTAATCCCTGGGTGGCTGTCGGGCTGCTCGCGCTGAGAGACAACTCGCTTTTCTTTTATTTAAACTGCTCCGGCCAGCCGCTGCGGAGACTCTGAGCGACTCTTGATATCACTTTATCACGGCCGATGGCTCGTCTTACATTTTCACAGGTCAGGGGCTCCATCCCGGTCAAACTGCTCCAGGAGGCAAACTGAAGCCTCATCTGAGATGTCGACCAGATTCTCCCCTCTCTGCACTCGGGGGGGGGGGGGGGGGCGTGGCCAATTGAGGGAGGCGTCAGCCATCGAAATTTCCTCTGCCTGCCTGGATTCAACATCCTACGTTCAGGCTGCCGGAGGCAACGCCCATCTCTGCATTCGGGCCGCCGCCAGCGCAAGAGCCTGCGTCTTTGGTCCCAACAGCGCAGTGGGTGGCATGCTACCAGTCACTAGAGTGTATCTCCTGCCCCAGGGGTATTGCTTGAATCGGGTGACGCCGAAGATGCCGGCCAGTCCCTCCCGTTCTACCGAGCGTGGTCCTATAGTGGACCTATCCCATCACGTATATTTCAAACTTGGTGAATCTGAAAATATGATGTCTTCTAGACTCACCTAACAGGCGCCACGAATCCCTGTCAGGGATTGTTGGCGCCATTCAGGGATCTCATTCATAGCTAAATTCATGCACGTCAGGTGGTAAGATTAGTTTCCGAGGATGCGTGCGGAACCTGAGGTAGGCCAATCCCGATGCACCCTTATGGCCCTTTGTTGGCCGGATGTCTTTACGTCCTCATGTCTTTATTCCATGCCCTCTGTCCAGTCGATACCTGTCGCATTGTCTCCAAACTGCTGCATTCCTTTCTAGCGCACTCTAGAGCACCAAAGGATCTCTCACACGGTCTTTTGCAGCCCACCTTACTCGGGTCCAATCTGATGCGATCCAGTCCGAAGCAGAGGCAGATGCGGGATTTCACGATGAGGTGGAGAACAACTCAGAAATGTTCACTAAAAACCGAGTCTGGTGCGTTCCGGATGCGTTAAAACAGCAATGCAATTTCTGGTATGTCACAAAAACATTGCATTTTATCGCATTTTTATTTTAGCGTGTCTACATGGCGTTTCCAACACGTGCCCGGGTGGACGGTTGTATACGACGCACTCGGGGGGGGGGGGGGGGGGGCATTTGACCCCTGATGTCTCAAAATCAGGAAAGTTAGAGACACCAAGTTCGCAGGGTATGTAGGCCTGTGTGAGAGATGACCTGTGTTGAAACCCGAGGTTCACAGGTTATGATTTTCGGGTCAAGGTATTCAAACAAAGTCAGACTCCATACTTGTGTGCAACGTGCCCTCAAACCTCCTCATGCGGCCGCCTTCAACCTAGATATATATTCTAAACAAAGGTCTTCTGGTGTTACTTTCAGGTCAGTGGTCTTGTTTGACGTTAAAAGGGTCATGGTGACCAAACACATTCAAGACTGCCTTGATTTTTAAAGTTGAACAACTAACAAAGATAACGCTAGGTGGCATGTTCTGGAAAACAAAAGGTCGATCTGGGTCATTTTAGGTCAGTACCCTCTAACCATCAAATGGTCGATCTCGGTCATTTTAGGTCAGTGCCCTCTGACCATCAAAAGTCCAAGGGAGATTTTTGTTGCGGCCCCTGTTCTCAAGCAATTCGAAATGAGCATCAGAATCTATCTCTTAAAGGAAGCTGTCCAGTAAAAACCAGATTGGTTTTGACCTCGGTTTGACCTTCCCACCTAATCCAAGTCCATCGAAATTGGTCGTAAATATGAATCAAATTGTCTTACTGTCTAAGAAGCTATATCAGAGATGTACTGCATCATCTAACACTCCGTTGTCGCATCCGATTGAACGATTTCTTGGGAACTACCTTCGCTGACAGCCACGGCCTAAATTTGACCTACCACGGGCCAGCGGCCTTATAAGGTATATCTAATTTCATATGAAGCGATCCGCGAATCAAAGCAAGAGCGAATCGCAAATCGAGGGACTGGACGGCGTTTTGATGGTGCTGCCTGTCAAAGGCCACAGGTTCGGCCTGGGTACAGCGGGTGCCCAAGTGCAGCAGTCGGAATGACTTATCGGACGTCACATATCGGTGGCTGCCCACGCAGTGTAGGGTGTGTGTGCGGTGTGTAGTGTGCTGTGTGCCCACACATTACATAAGACACTTGTAATATGCAGTTTCGTCTGAATAGAATAGCAGCAGTGTCGTCTGAATATGTTTGCAATAAAACGTGTCCCGATACGTTTCCCTCTTTTGTATTAAGCGTTCATTCAGAAGTGTGCGCGTGCTGATCAGTCATCAAGTGAAACGCCCCGACAATTCTCTGCAGTGTAAGGTCTCTAACTTGGTTATGTTGTTTGAGTACAAGTTGACAGCGATTGCAGTAGAGAATAACCGATTTGGTAAGGAGTCTACGACCACTTTATGTTCCGGGACCGTGAAGATAGAAATTGGGATAGGGGAGAGCAAACTTTTGATTGTTCATTTGTTCTGAATCCTTCTACTTACATTGGATTTCCTGAGGCGTTGGACGTAGCTTTTCGGTCGCCACCGCCGTCCACTTAATGCCGATAGGAGTGACCTGACGAGGGCGCCAGCTGAGCTTGCTCGGTGCCGCCACGCGACGGTCCCGCCGGTTTTGTGCCTGTTCTGCTGGGGCTGCCTACTAGCTCCCCTTGCGGCGAGTCGTGTCGCCGCGGTTGGTTGAATTTTTATCCCATCCTTTTTGATAGACATTCGTCTTTTGGTCGTGCCGTAACGACCGATACTAGGTTTCACCGATTTAAGTTGAACTAGTAACCGAAACTAGTCAACAGGAACAGAGCCGGAACCAGCGGTTTACATTGTTCAGGCCCTACGGTCTGCCGGGGCCCCACCAGGCCTAACAGGGGCTCTGTGTTGGCAGAGACCTCGAGTCGGCTGGAGGCGAAGGCCTATCGGGACCAGCGATCAGGGCCCGATTGGAGGACTTCAGGCACGGAGGACTGGTCGGAGCCTTCTACAGGCGCCAGGCCCGCTGGGAAGGGCTCTCAGATGACCGCCAGAGCGCTTCTTGCTCCGACCAGGCACCAAGTGAGTCGATTTGGGCCTATGCATCGGTCAGGCACCACCAGTACCGCACAGTCGGCATCATGTTGGCATGCTCGCTATTTGACCTATGAAGTGGATGGTCTGCAGTCAGTGGGAGCGGCTATTTAATAGTTACGGAGGTCAAATGGCAGGGGATCAAGCCAAGCATTACGGCACATGCAACTTTTTCCATAAAGGTTTACCGCATAATTGGAATTTCACAAAAGGGAGATGGATTCCTAAAGCACACACAACAATCCTGCGTTGCGTGAGCTCTGATGTAAAACCATCAAATCAAAAATGTTTTAAAGACAATCATGACAACAAAAAAACATGCCAACCAAACACTGTACGGACCGCAGTATGGACTGCAATTAGGGTTATCGGGCCCGCGGCTCAAACGGGGCCCCGGGCCCATTTTAGGGCCCGGGTCCATGGGCTCTGGGAGGCTCCTATTTGGCACTAGAGGCCGTGACTGGCCAGACCCTTCTATTGTCACATTACGAAACATCTCATTACCGTCGCGCAAGAGGACCTCGACCAAAGCGAGTGGCTCTCTGACATACAGGACCCCGTCCTGTTCCTCTTCGGCAACACGTACCTCTGGTCGACCAGAAGCCTCTTGCTGACAGAAGGCCTTCTGTTACGCACTGTGCCGTGATACAGGGACCCACCCATCGGTGTCGACTTCTCGACATAGTGGGGGAGGGGCAGAGACGTGGAGGTCGTCGCCATACGGGCACGAATACGGAAAACATCGCGGATTTGGTCCGATTATGTTCTGACTGTGCATTATATATATATATATATATATATATATATATATATATATATATATATATATATATAGGCACGAATTCAGAGGGGGCGCGGGACATGCACCCCCTCCTTGCAACCCGAAGGGACCCAAAGTCGGCCGAACAGATGCACTTTATTTTTATCACAAAACGCACCAAAATTTGACGTCTGGGACTTCCAGGCAAACAACCGCAGTCGCAGACGAAAGTGAACGGCCCACGAGTAGACAAAAATACTTCCTCACTGACTGAGAAGTTGATGGGATATTTTAAGGCACAATATGCTGACCAGAGGTCCTATGCTGTTTCCGGAGACATATACGCCCCTTGCAGGGTCAATCCGATCGTTAAGGGGCCTTGCACTTTGCACTTGATTTCTTTGCATTTACCAGGAGGCCCCTGCACTGTTGCTGACCCTTCCTGCTAGCATGCCTGGGCTCTCTGGTCAGTCAGGGGCTTCCCGAGAATTCCCTCCGTTTGCCCAAAAGGCTCTGTACACTATAGCCGGGGTCCCGCATATTAACCTGCCAGGGTATTCTCGGTTGCTCAGGGGCCCTCCACGTTGGTCTCGGTTGGTCCGACACGCTCGCGATATGCTCATGGGGCTCCTTCGATGATCTAGGGCCCTTCCAACTCCCTGACACTTACTTAGGGCCTTACGCTCCTGTCAGGGGCCCATCTGGTAATCTGCTCGGGCACACTGGATTGCTTGGGGGCCCTCCACATTGGGCATTTGAATGCATGGCTCTTCCTTCCTGTCGGGGGCATCTGATAGCCTGTTCGGGTACACTCCATCTTTCGGGAGCCTTCCACACTGGGCCTTGGGTACTTCTTATTTGAATGCTGGGTACTTCGCTCCCGCAAGAGATCTTTCTGATAACCTGCTCGGGCACACTCGAGCGCTCGGGGCTCCTCTGCATTAAGTATTGGGTTTTTGCCTTTTTAATGGAAACCCTTGCGCTCTTGCGCTCTTGTCGGGGGTCTTATCTCTCAACCTGCTCCAGCGCACTCGATCATTCAGGGGCCCTCTACATTGTGTCGTCGGTATTTTTATTTGAATGGAGCGCCCTATGCCCTTGTCGGAGCCTTTCATCTCTTAACCTGATCGGACACACGCGATGATTCCGCGACCTTCCATGTTGTGTCTGAGATACTTCTTATTTGTATGGGTGGCCGTATGTTCTTGGCTTGGCTCTATTCATTAAGCTGCTCGGCAGCGGTGCAAAAGTGTCTTTTCTGTCACCGACGAAATTTGGAAAAGTCTGAATTGTTACCTGGAGCCAAATCTATGACAAACCGTCGCCGTATAACTCTTAACGTGCTAAACCACACGAAACAAGAATAAATGAAGTGCAGTGAGTCATAAACATCATCAATAATATAGTTCTGGAAAGTTTATTAGCACCAAAGTGTTATTTGCTGGCTATGCCAAAACTCCGGTGGTTAGGGCGTAGGTGTTAGTGTATGACTGGTTTGCGCAGCGGGCTCAAGGCCGGTGAGCTGATCGGTTCGGTTCAAACCTAAGACGTCGCGTGTACGGAGAAGGGCGAGAACTGTTTGGTCAGTGGCCACATCACGTCCATAAATGGCACGCTGTAGACCCCATCCACAATCTCACGACACACTGGAGCAATGAGAAAGAGCGCTCAGAGAAATAGCTCTTATATACCTAGCCCGTCCATAAAAATCGCTCTTTACCGCTTTGCTATCGGTTGTACGCTATGATGTTACAAACTGCTTACCTCAAATTCAGAATTGTTATGTCGTTTCATATCACGGCTATGGCCTGTGCCTATGAGTGTCGTTTCTGAAATAAACTTCCGTAGGTTTTCATAACGCCCAAAATATAGATCCTAGCATTTATAATTCGTTGCAGTCTTGCCGTCGACCCGGAATTTGACGATCGGGTGGTGGAGTCGGTACCCACACTTAGCGCTGGCGCTCATACTAGAAATATATGCAGTCAAAAGGGCTCGTGCTAAACCTAAGAATCTCATGGTCCCCTCTCCCCCCCCCCCCCCCGCCGCCCATAAAGCCTTACAGTCGGCACATACCGTGACTACTAAGAAAGCAGTTTGTTTCACAAAACAGCAATGACAGGTTCGTAAAAAAAACGTAGAAAGGTGAAACAAATAGACCGTGTAAGACTACCTTTTAGTCAGTGTGCATCTTGATCTCTCAACAGATAAAAGCTAACCCGTATTTTACTCAAGAGAGACATGCGTATTTCTCGCATGATCAAGACTGCACTGGCAGGGGTGATACCGGGCGTTATACTGACGCAGCAAGGCGTAACATAACTCAACGACAAAACATAAACAGCAACAGCGGTGGTCATCAGAGATTCCATGTCCGTCAAATTGTGACAACAAAAGATGTCCCACATGCCCCCTGATGGTCCGAAGTGCGCTAGAGCTGAACTCGCTGCAGGTGACCGATTGTCCCGTCACCCTTATCAACGGCGATGCGTCCTATCTCAGGTCTAAAGGCGGCCTCTGACGGTAAGCTGGATAAATCACGTGGAGCTCTTCTTGTGATCAAGGGCGACGGGTCGGGCGAGTGGGAAACCACTTACCGCTAGTCTTAAGCTGATGTGCATGCCAGAGAAAAGGTCATCTAGAGGACACGATCGGGCGAGACGGCGGGCATTGCATGTATGGTATCGCGCGATCTTGCTGAAGCCAATCCCCGTCGCGACCGGCTCCGTGAAATCGTCCCAGGGCAGTTCAGGACGTCAGAGCGGTAGCAATGTAACGCTCTGACGTGGTGTTGACGGGATCCTCGTTTTCGTCCTCAAACAAGCATCTTCTGTGAGAGTCACGATTTCACGAATGTAGGATCACTGATGACTGCCATTGCTTTCTATCCTGTTTTGCCATTACATGGCAACTAGAATGCCAGTGCAGTCTTGATCATGCGAAAAGCACACATAACTCTTGAGTAAAATATGGGTTAGCTTTTACCTGTTGAGAGATCAAGATGCACAATGACTAAAAGGTAGTTTTACACAGTCTATAACACCATCGAAAGCTCCTTCTGGCAGCCCATTAAGTGACTGGAGGTGACTGGGGTCAGCCGCATCACGCTCAACACCGAGAATTCTGCATTTGTGAAGGACGTGGTGGATTCGGCTGGCTTTGAGATGTCCACAGACTCCGTGCGACCCTGTGCAGAGCATCTCAGGGCCATCCGTGAGTCTCCTACACCGCAGAAAGCACTGGCAAACGCGTGTGGCTCGACGTTGTCGACTAAGTCAGCTACGTTTTCAGTATGGCAAACGGCATGCGTCGCTTTCCCGACTTACTCAAACGGAGTGAGCCCGGTGAGACGATCAGCTGCACGCATTTTCATTGAATCCAAAGAGTGCCCCATTTTTTACGCCTGCAAGCCGACATGTTTAGTGAGAACGGTGGAACACCAGGATCGGGTCCTGGCCATCCCAGAAACACTGCAACGGTGCGGGCGAGCTACAGGAATGGCTGAGAGATCACTCGGCAGTCGTTTCAGCGGCAGCAGTAGCGGCACCGCCAGCCGTGGTTGATTCGCCTGCGGCAGCGCCAGCGCCCGACGCAGGCGCGGAGGCTCCCTGTTCTGTGACCACGTCTGGAAGCGCGGGCCGCGTGGATGGACGATAAGAATGCCTCTTGCGTTGGTCACGTCCATTCTGCTCTCATTTTGTTATGCATGTCGCGGAGCAGATCTGTTGAGTGTGACCTCGTATGGCCTCGCTTTACGTTGCATCATGTTTGCACGTCCTAAAGAAATTGGGGAGGTAGAGGGTAATACATGCGTACCGTGTTACTCATCTGATGTTGTAACGCACTCCAACGTTGCGTCCACACGGGACAGTACACTTAACTTTGTGTTGACAAGTGGTTTCATTCCTGTCTAGTGCCGCAGAGCGCGCAGCTGTGGCCAGCTTACGTGTCCGAGCGCGGCACCCAGTGGCGGGGGAACGTGAAACGTTGCTGCGACGGCGAATCTGATGTATTGTCATCTCATGGTAAGGCCGACATCGTTGCAAGACACGCACAACGCTGGCTGGAATGGCATAGGTCTGACATGCATTAGTGTCGATGGTTGATCAGGTCAGGCAAATTATCCCGACGGACAACAGAAACAGACGCTCCGTTGGCAATCACACTAACCAGCGGACAAAACCATTCCCGAGGAACGCGAGGTGGTGAACAGTGAACAACAACATTCGTCACGTTCTTGAACGACATACTTATGACATGACGTACGCGTTAGCAATATCAACGGACGCCAGCTATATCCCGAAAAGAGCACAACGTATGAAAAACAGCACCACTACGGTAGTGCGAGTCACTCGTTGGCATTGACAATGAGCAGCTACATTTGCTGTATCACTACCGCTCAACCCTTGCATGCCACGATAATAAAGCAAAGAACCTGATTCTCATAAAATACCACACTGAAGGATTCGTATTATATGAATACTCACTTCATCCCGTCACTTGTCCCGTTAATCGCATAGTGCCCTCTCAACAAGATTCATACAAAAATAGACACCTAAAGCTCCACAATGACGAGACAGTTTTCAGCTACACTACTCCAACAGCAGAATATCGAGGTACAAAATTGAATCCCAACATCTTACCCGCTCATTCGAAGAGCCTCTAAACGCACCTCGCCCACGTGAGACAAACTGACTTTAACAATCCATCCAGCTAATCACCGTCTCCCGCTGTCTCCCATCTCCAGCTCCCGCTATGCGCCGTCCCAAAACGGCACGACAAGCACGAACGCTGTCATCTGTGAGCCGCGATCAGGGCGACACCGGCTTCCGCGCCATCAGCAGGAAGTAGAAGTACCGGACGGTGATAGTGATGGCGCTAGTATCGACCTTCGGATCGCCGTTGGAGAGCACCGCATGGAATCTGAGGCAACACCGGGTGGTTTAGTTTTTCCGGTCTAATTTTGCAACCGCCGATGGTGCATAAATTAATACGAAAAATCGCTTTTAAATTGGAGACTTGACATAAACAACAGGCTAGTATCGTCACTATGTTTTGTTGCACCATCCCCCACAACTCTAACCTCGCTAACGTTTGACTGCATCCAGAAGTGCACAAACGACTGCAACTTAAAGCTTCAGTACCCGACCGGGAATATGATTAAGCTAGTCCAACGCGCGTTACTGCGCAACAGCGTCACGTCAGCCATCTGCCTCCGACACCATATGGCAGGACCGCACACACACCAGAAATCACAAAGCGGTGCCGTGCCGATCGGCCTGGCGCCCTGGTCGCGTGCCGGACCGTCCCGCCAGCCACTGGCCACTCACCGCTCCCGGGTCTGCCGCAACAGGGCCTCGCCCCGCTCGGCGCCGCAGCGGTCCACCATGGTCTGGAAGCCGGACCAGGTGCTGATGCCGCCCAGCAGGCCGTCCAGCGTCAGCGTCCGCTCCTGGTAGTGACTCTCGTCCCTGTGGCCGCGGTCGGCGCCGTCAGCCGCGCGGTACGGGGTCACGGGCCAGCGGGAGGGCAAAGTCAGCGAGCCGGCCAAAGGTGGGATAGGAAATAAAGAAGTGACGATATTTAAGAAAATCGCCGCTTGGGTATACTTCGTTGCCATTGTTGGTATTGGGGCTTTGCGACGTGCTCAGCTCTTATGAGTATATGGCGTCGCCTACCTCTCACCCTGGTAGCAAGGGTGGGCGCCGCAGGAAATCGAACCTCGTACCCCTGACTTCCCACGCACGCAGATGAACCACCACACTACTGGTGCCTTCGCACTTGCAAGGACTTTCGCAGTGAGCCAGTGCAAGATACGTCTTAGCCGTTTCTCCCCGAAATCTTGTTCACGGCCATGAGAATTGCGACAAGTGGAGAAGGCGTCTTGATAGTGCAGTGGTAAAGCGGCGCATCCAGGGAACTGAAAATACGGGATCGATTCCCGCTGTGCGCACCCTCCCTGCCAGAATCAGCAGGCGGCGCCATAAAAAGCCCAACCAGCTGAGTGCGTTAGAAAGCCCACAAGACACGTACGAAATACAAAACCGCAACATAAAGTTAAGTTAGAAGGCATCTGGAAGTCATGGAGGTATGCAGGCTAAAGGGCATGCGGACAGAAGAGAACATCACCAGAGCGCGAAATCTATGCGCCGCCGCGACAGTCCCACATCACGTCACGCTTTGACACCATCCCACACAGGACGGCACTGTGCCCCGTCCCGGCCCGCCTCGCTCGTGCTGGCGCTGTCACGCGATGCATCCCGCTGACCCTCACGGGCCTGTTCGCCGGCGGTGCAGCCGAGACCCACCTGACCTCGCCCGGGTAGGGCAGCCGGAAGCGTGGGTCGCTGTACCGGTCCGCCACCTCATTCCGGGTGTGCGCCCAGAAGCCGGCCGTGGCCGCCTGAGCCTGCCGAACACAACACAGCACGGTCAGCCGCATCCTACAACAAGATGGCTGGTTCGTACTCTATTTTCGGGTTTCACATCGCACGCCCGACTGGGGGATTAATGCGACGCTCCCCCGTAAGTCAAATGCATTTTAGGCGGGGGGGGGGGGGGGGGGGGCCGAAAACTTCCGCATATTGCGCACCCGAAAGACCAAACGTTTCGGGGCCGTCTCAAGTCCGAGACCAACAGAGCGAGGCTCGCTGGCCTCCGCACCCACCTGCAGTATGACGTCATTGAGTTCGGTCCAGAGCGCGCCGTCGCGGTACGGCTCGGGCAAGCCGTACGCATACAGAGCGAGCAGGCCGCCCGGCGCCAGCACGCGGTCCGCCTCCGCGAAAGAAACGGGGCAGCTCGAAGAAATGGGCGCACTGGCAGGCGGCGATCAGCTGTATGGAGTCGGGCGGCGCTGGGATCTCCTCGGCAGCTGATACCCTGGCGGCACGCAGGGAGAGGATAGAACGGGCGTGCCATGATGTTACGGAGCGAGGCAGAACAGATACCGCCTGCTGGTGAGGAGCAGAGTGGCTCTCCCGTAAACAGAAGCTCCCTGGTCCTTAACACTGGGCGGTGGGTAACAACAGCGGCGCTTCGGCGGCAGGGAGCCCTGGAAAAGTGGCTTTACACTCGGCCACAGGATCATGCAGGACCACGCCTATGAGGACTAAATGAAAATGTGCGTGCGTGCGTGCGTGCGTGCGTGCGTGCGTGCGTGCGTGCGTGTGGGTGTGTGTGTGTGTGTAGAGGGGGGGGGGGGGGGGGCATTGATAACCAGCGGGAGCGATGGCAATTCAGCAAAGGAGAGGGATGGACGACTTTTAGAAGTATCCGATGAGCTAATGTTTGAAGCCTAGAGCATAATACAGAGAGTGATAGGCTAGACGTTTTGCAGGGCCTGCCTCAGGTCAGGTAACTGTAGCACGGGAAAACCGCTCCCACCAGATCCTCATCGTGCCGGTATGTCCTTTTTGCAACCTCAGTTCCCCTCGTAAGCAGTGAAGTTGCATGTCTGTCCCACTACGAACAGGCCAGCCTCGTGGCCGTACATAGTTCTGAACTGAGCACGGGGTGCAGCACAATGCTAAGTGAAGTTTTCGTTACAAACCAGCCAGTTCGAATGCGCAGTTGGGCACTACCAGTAGCACTAGAGACTACTACCCTACTAGAGTAGTCTATACCATGTTATATGATCCTGCGACATGCCCGGCCCATAACGCCAGAGGTTACAGGGGTGTTTGGACTGAGATAGTCATTTTAAAAATCATCCAGTGCAGTTTACAGCTCTGTCCCTCTGAAGACTTAAAACCCTCTGGTTTCTGAGCTTGCCGCCCGCGAGCTTGTGCAGACTATTTCGTGCGGACTTCATATATTAGGTCAGCCAGCAATGCATGACGCCAGACAGACGTCACGCAAATACTGCCACCTCAATGGCCACAAAACGCACAAGGCCACGAAAAATATGATCATCGAGTTATTCGCGTCTGGCGTACATCAGCACGATTTCTAGCATCAACGGATCTCAGCTGACCCTAAACCAGAGTAATGCGTCTACTGCAAGCCTCGAACATAAATCACGTTTTGAACTATGTAATACAGTAACTTGGGCAGTTGTACGAGTTATGACGGTAAAGTAATCAAATAACCTGAAAACGTCAAAACCGAGCGTGTGAATAGAATACCGTCATATAAAATAACGAACAAATATACAAGAACATCACGAGAAACGCCAAAATAAGAGGACAAGACGATCTTCCGTTTCGCAAGACGATCTTCCGTTTCGCGAACATTCTCCAGCAACACCCCGCCACCTCTCAGGAAGTTGAAGTACTACAAGTGAGTCAGCCCGTCCGTTCCCGTGGCAGCTCTGACACAATCAATCTGGCAGTAACTAACGTCATAAAGACGCTTCATGACGTAATCAAAATGCGATCTTTTTTAAGATTTAATCCAAACCTTCTAAATGGATGAATTTATGGGATCAGAGTTCACGCCAAGCCGTGCTTGTTGTGTGAACTCTGACGCCTTATCATCCGATCGCACAATCCGGCAAAATTTGGAGGCGAAGTTTTAACATACCGCAATGCTCGACACGGTCCGCCTTTCCCTCTGACGTCATCTGAACTTTAGCTGGCCTGACCGTTGCCACGGGCCGCAGGCTGCACCTCTGAAGGACAAATGGCGAGCACCTGAAGTAGCCCGAACCCCCCCCCCCCCCCTCTCCCCTCACGCGTGGGTGGATCGGAAGGCAGGTCCTCTAACCAACGGAACCAGCGGGACCGTATTGAGTATATATTCATAACTATATACTCAACATGGTATTATAATCAAGTAAGTAATATATAATAACATATAATTAAGTAAACATATTAATAAAATAATGAAATTGTGTGGTCTAGAGCAGTCCTTGCTTACCCATCTAACACTCAAAAGTAAATCGCCACCTACAAAAGAGCTCATTTCATCATATCTGATGCCTGCCAGAATATCTTCGAATGTGGAACATTTCTTTTAAAGGGAATGTTGTTCATCAAAGTAAGCTTCATCATCACCTGACGTGATCATCTGATCATTTCATTTTCAGCAAGTGAACTTATTCCATAATATTTGATACTTCGCTGAATATTTCCAAATGTGGAACATTCCCTTTAAAGAACATTGGAGGGAAGCCATTGTAGAACGAGTCTAGGCTCTTTGAACACATAACGGGGGACTGCGTGGCAACGTAACACCCCCGGAACACCTGAAGGCAGTTATTCGCGGCTCCGTCCAACTCACCGGTATTCGATATTTGCGACAGTGTTACTTGCGGCCGCCTCCTTGATCTGCGCTGGACTGACGTCCGTGGCTAGTACGGAACGGAAATGGGGTGCCAGACAGCGGGTGTTCTGTCCACTGCCGCAGCCGACATCAAGTGCACGATCCAGTGGCAACTTCTTCTGTGGGTGTTCCGGACAGTGAGCTGCCTACTGACCAGTCCATGTCTGGTATTTGACAAAAAGGCGTGCACAAACAGCACAAATACACAAATATTAATTTGAAATAAGTAATTCAGGCATCCTTGAGCTAACACATGTGAAAGCACGTCTCTGTTCACTACAGTTCGAAAAAAAACACCATAATATAAGGTTCCACACTATCAGAACTGAAGCATGTGATCTTATTATCCAAAATCGTTAAAAGCTCGGCCGCATAGCGCGTCAGCTAAATTGTTCCATGTTTGCACTGATTGATTGTAAGCATGTGCACAAATGACTGAAATTGCCAATCAATATGAAGATATAATGCAAATGAAGCTCAGAGGCCTTGATCAACAAAGCCAGGTCCCATACCTAGTTGCACTCCTTCACAATCAAATGAGATGACTGGAATTAATACCATTCACAGCCAACATTAAACTTGTCCTTACCATAAATATTAAATTAACTATAATATGGAAACAAATTCCGCATATAGTCTTACCTTGACAGCTTGCAAAACAACATTAATGAGAGATGCTGGCGGGTTCGGCCGGAACTCTGCATACAGCTTTGCATGCAAGGATGTCTCAAACAGCCGAAGCATGGTGCGGAAAATGTGAGCTGAAAAAACATCCAAGAAAAAACAATATTACGCATGGTGTGGTGGCATATCTCTTATTAGCCACATCATGCTACAGCATTCTTGCAACGATGCCATCAGTTGCACGCTTTCATCTCGTGAGGCGATCTCCGGCCCACGGTGCCGCACGGGGGGGGGGGGGGCGAAGCTGGGATTGGCGGAGCCGGCTCCCATCGGTGAGTGGGCGCGGGCGCCGTGCAGATGAAATGATGTGTATGGCCTTTGGTCTCTGCATAGGTCTTGGCATTGGTCTCAGTTTCTCAGGCACTCAATGCTGTTCAGCTCCCAACAAGCAAGCCTTCCACGTTTTCCACGTCGTGCTCGCCTTCCACCAGGCCGAGTCGCAGCAGTGTCTCGCATCGCGGGCAGAACCCGCCCCCCGCCGGCAGAGAGTGGCGCGCTCACAGCACGTAACGTTGTCATGGCCGGGAGTCACTGCCAGGTGGGGGTATGTCTCCCGGGCTCTTGCATGGGCTAACTCTATGACGGGGTGTCCAACACCGCACCGGCTGGCGCCGCGAATTCTAGCCGGGCCCGAATGGGATGTTGGACCTTGTCCGCCGGTTCCTTTGTTGTTGTAGGATGCCGAAATAAATGTTCGTTCTGACAAATGGTACTTCACGTGTGTAAAAATTTTCGTGGACGAATCATTCGCAGCTTAGGCCGCAGATCTCGTATTCACATTTGCTTTGGGGAAGTGACTCCTTTACTCATTTCCCGCGGGTTACTGGTGCACATATGGGTCGGATGGTTTTAGATCCATCAATGACTTCTTGGTGGTGTATGCACATACACATTGTGGAGTTTGTTTCACGTTTCTGTCTCCAATTATTGCAAGGATCTGACAGTAATCCTCATAAATGCTCCAAAGCAGGCAGATCCAGAATCGACCCCTAAAATGATAATGTCACCATGCATCAGCTCAACCACCACGATACAGTTGTTTGTCTGTTCTTCTCCATCAAAATCTGTTAGTTTTGTAAGCATATGCCACCATTTGGCAGTGTTAAGATGCTGCATGTTTGGGTCATACTTTGGATATCCTCTTGTAGTCACATTAATAGTATATAATTTTGTACTTGTTTCTTTGAACCAGATGTATTTAACTTTCCACATCCTATGTACCATCGAAGATGAAATGCAACAAACAATGGTAAATAAATACCACGTGTACAGATTTGACCTCGTGCCTTACTGCAAACTTAACACAACCTGCCTCCTGCCCAGTAATGAAGTTGGCACCGTATGCAGACATACAGGGTGTCCTGAAATTGCTGTGCGGATAGTGCCGCCTATCATTTCCCCCCTCCCGAGCGCTGAGTGAGCCGGATTTTACCGCGCTCGGCCCCAGGGCACCCTGCCGTGTCAGGCGATCACATGACCCTCGCGGCCGGCCTCACCTCGGCCGGTAACGGGCGGGAAAGGTCATTCCTTTTGAGGTAGCCAATGCGTCGAGTTTGCATATCGCCAATGGTGAGAGAGCACAGGCCACCGATCCACTAACGCGCGGTTGGGATGGTCAAGGGCAGCATGGCCCAGGTTCAGGTCGCCTGGGACTCGGACGTCAACGTAGCGACGATTAGGCACTGGCTGGCACGCGATCGCTCAGGAGAGACGCTCGAAAGTCGCACAGGTTGCGGGCGGAAGTCGGCCTTGAGCCGGGTGGTGGAGATCGGCATTGCAAGACGGCCTTCAAAAGGCACCACTCGACGAGAACCCTGGCGCGAAAACTGACGGCACAAAAGCACCCAGCCCCCAAGTCGGCCGTCCGCCGGTACCTGAGGACCAGCATGCAACTGAAGCCGCTTAACACCAGCTTGCAGTCAAGGCTTACCGTGGACCAGAAGCGCGGGCGGCTGGAATTCACCAAGGCCCGCAAGAACTGGTCCGTTGAGGACTGGAGACGCTTCCTGTTCAATGTCGAGTCGCTCTTCGAGCTCTTCTAAGCTCTTAACCGCCAGAACGACCGGGTCTGGCCCAACAACAGCTCGGAGGTGCCAATCGCCGGGACAGTGAAGCACCTAAAACGGGCTACAGGAGCTAAATATTCTTGTCTGGGGCATGATGAGCTACTGAAGCCTCTATGAGCTACACGAAGTCCCGCGCGGACACACCGTCACCGCTGACTACGTCAGAGAGGTGCTGGAGAAGACTGCAGCCTCGGCGATGCAGCGGAGGAGAGAGAATGACCCACCAACCGAGGTCAAATTCCTGACAGACATGTCAATGGTGATTTTCCAGCAGGACGGTGCTCCAGATCATCACACCAGGAAGACTCAGGACTGGTGATGCACTAACTTCCCGGGCTTCTGGGAGAAGGGTACATGGCCAGGCAACAGCCCCGACATGTCGTCGACCGAGAATCTCTGAGCGATCATCAGGCAGAAAAATGTTGCCGCCACATCAGAAAAGGCCCTGTTCCAGAATGAGCAAACAGCATGGTGGAGGGTTCAGATGGAGATTCTTGACAACCTGATGAGCAGCATGTCTGAGCACATGTCACAATGTATATGACTGTGTAGGCATTACATTGGCAGATAAATCATGAATGGGTGTCAATCATTTTTTCTGTTAGTGGGGAGAATGCAATGGTGCATCAATTTCAGGACACCCTGCATGTATGATACTAAGGGCATCAGAAGTCAGGGAGGCAAAGGTGCAAAGTTTCTGAAAGTTTTATATTAGACCTGTGGACAGTGTCTACAAATAATAACCTATAATGGCTTGCTGTCTGCCAGCCCCCACCCATTCCAGCTTGTGAGAACTTCTCGCATCCATGAGTACAACAATGATCTGAATAGTTCCAAATTGGCAAAATGAATGGCATGTCATAACAAAGCAAAACAGCAGTTGGTTTCATTTGGCAAGTGTAAATATAGCAATACAAAGGTATATGCAAGTTATCTCCTTTGCACAGAATTCCACAACACAAATATTGGACAATTGCTGGTCAGTTATCGATGTTTTGTTTTAATGTCAGACAAACTGCTATTTAGACTCCACGACTTAATCTACAATTGTATATTAGGTAAGTCACATGCATAAAACAGCATATATTTTTAAGACCATGGTGAGATGTGTTGGGTGTTGTAGTGGTCTTGTGTATATGCATATACCAGGTACCTAATAGTATCTTGGTTTTAGGGTGTCAATTACTGTGGTTCTTTAGCATATAACACTTAACATGCATGTATACACCTATTAACATTCTTTGCAAGGCAGGCTGTCAGTTTCTGCTTTGGCAGTGGTTTCTGATCAGCAATGACACTCCCTAGGTTCATTTAACATCTTATTGTACAGAACCTTTGTATTTCAAATGCAGCAAACCCAAAAGGTAACCTTAATAGTGTACTGGGGGCCATGGTGGGTTGAGCATCAAAAGCAGAGTCTAAGAGAGCATAAGTTGAAGGTCAAACCTGACTTATTGAGGGAAAACCACAAGGTTTTTGTTGCTGAATCCAAACATGGCAGGTTGTGACAAAGGTCAATAATCGTCATATTTTCTAATGCATGCATAATTCACGATGAAATAATCTAGTACAGAATGATGATCCCATTTTTTTAGCAAGGGGCTACCTGGCTCTGTGAGCAAGGGGTTACCTCACGTAAGTGCCAAACACAGTCAGGCATTCAAAACGGGCTGTATTCGTGTCGTGACAGCGCATTACGGCCCACGGCCTACGTGCAGCAAAATTATTTATACAGCGACATAGGTCTGCTAAGCCGAACGGGGTACCTACGTTAATTGCTAATTCCGAGATCACAACTGACTCGAACGTTTATACTTCGAACTTTGCCAAGGGCTGAGAACCGATTAGCTATAGGTATTTATCCTGTCAAGCGGAGTCCCTTTTTTCGTAATATTAGCGCCACTCTCCCTCCTATCGCGAGCTACCACATCCTTAGATAAAAATTTACTAAAATATCTGCGCAGAGCAAAACAAAGCTACATTTTTCTGCTGCAGTTTTGCATTCATTTCGTGCAGGCTTCGTGGTTCCCGCTTGTGGCACCCACTCGTCATGGCTAAACGAAACACGGTCTTCTATTGCTGTTTGCCTCATTAGCCTCTAAGTCCTTGAGCAAAGTCATTGAACTTTGATCACCTGAAGACCATTTTCCACGCATCCTAAGAGGCGGCAAAATGTGTGTCAGATGTTTATGTGTTAAGCCTTGCAGTACTATGGTTGCGGGTGGTGTACAACACGCGGGGGCGGATCCGAGATTTCGTCAAGGGGGGGCACGCAACACTGTGGGCCCCCTGGAGTTTGAAGCCCCTCCAAAAATATTCTTGCTTTTCGGTCATCACGTTTTAAGACAAGTCGGATGTAATATACATACATATATATATATATATATATATATATATATATATATATATATTATATATATATATATATTTACCTATTCATTTATTCAATAAAATACGGAAACCCATCTTAACGTGCGCAGCCCTATAAAGCTAGGCGTGCTACCCCATGCATACGCATAGAGCTCACTCATTTTCTACAGGTCAGGTTAAATGCTGTGATTTTGGTGCTAAGTGTTTCGGAACAACAGGCAAAATAAACTTGAGCTGGCTGCTTGCAACCATCAAAACCAACTTGCGGCTAGCCGGGAGGGCAATGTAATCAGCTGATGGCTGATGACTGCATAATTTTTCATTTGTCATAAAGGAGTACAACGTATCATAACATTCGAAATATGTTAAGAACGCGATGCACTAGTACAAGTGTTACACACTGAATAGTCAATGAAAATGACACATACGACGCCGGCGGCATGCAAAATTACGTTCGGCAATTGCGCGTAAAAATTTATCGGCACATACCCAACCACTGCTCTAAGGCGAAGGCGCCAAGGGCAATTGGGACGAAATCCGAGCGATCGTGGGTGCCGCGGGAGGCAAACAATGTGGCTCCCATCAACAAGTGCAGGATCCTCAGAGCAATAAAAAAGAACCCAAGACCAATGTGGTGGGCCCCTAAACGATCGGTTGTCCCCCCGCAGGCTGACATATGTTGCCCCACCCAGAGCACAAGACCCTCTGAGCAAAGGGGAGTTACCCAAGACCATGAATTAATACCCCTGTGCTATCAAAAGTGTACGAGCACGTTAAAGAAAGAGCCTCGATAGGAGTGAAGAGTCCTCTGCATTTGAGATCAAAGGGAAAGATCCCTCGATCAAGGTAGAGGGCCCCTGAACATCGGGTGTCTCGGTGCCTCACCCTATAAGGGCCCCAGCAACAGCACAAGGCCCTCCAAGCAAGTGGAAAGAACCAGGGACTAATATGAAGGGCCCCTGAGCAACTGAGTGCACTCTGGCATATGGGGCCCCGTAAAAGCGTTTAGAGCCTTTCGGGCAAACGAGAAAAAAAAATACGTCGAGGAAAACCTGCTCGATCAAGAGTGCCCAGGCATGGAGCAGATAACATTCCAACAGCAGAGTTTGGCCCTACGAAAAAATTCAGAGATCAAAGGCAACATGGAAAGCTCCTTAGCGATCAGATTGACCCGTTAAGTGGACATATGGGGTCCGGGCAGCAGCGTAACGTCTCTGGGCAGCGTAATGAGCCCCAAAACTCCCCCCCCCCCAGCAACACCTGCTCAATCAGGAAAGAATAAACTTCGTCTGATCATGAGCTCTTTACTTTTGCTAGCAATTGTTTTTGGTCGTCTGTAGGTCCAAAGGCGTCTAATTTTGTTGTAAGAAAACTGCGTCTGTTCGGCCGGTTATGGGTCCTTTCGGAGCCTTTAGGTCCTCTCGGTATGGTCCATGGGGAGATGATCTCGTGCCTCGCCCTTCTGTCTATCCGCCACTGGCCCGAGCAGCTTTATAGATGGGACCCGCCAAGACATAGGACCATCCATTTAAGTAAGAAATACTTACGACAAAATATGTAGGGCTCCCAACGATCAAGTGTGCCCGAGCAGGTTAAAATATAGGGTCCCCATCAAGAGCGTAGGAGCCTCCATTTAAATAGGAAGTACCCAAGATTCAATGCAGAGAGTCCCGGAATGATCGGGTGTGCCAGAGCAGGTTAGGGCAGATAGGGCCCCCGAAAAGAGCGAAGGGCCCTCCATTCAAAAAGGAAATGTCCAAAACAAGATGTAGAGGTCTCCACGATCGAAAGGGTCCGAGCATCTTATCAGAATAGACCACACAGGAGCGTAAGGCCCTCAATTCAAGTACGAGACAGCCAAAACCCGGTGCGGAGGGTCCCCGAAAGATGAAGTGTATCCGAGCAGGTTATCAGATGACCTCGATAGGAGCAGAGGGTGCTTAATTCAAACATTAAGAACCAATGTGCAGGGCCCCCGATCAGTGTGGTCGAGGAGGCGAACAGAGGGCCCCCCGACAAGTGCGTAGGGCCCCATTCAAATAGCCCGTGCCCAAGGCCCAATGTAGAGGGCCCCGAACGATTGAACATGCCCGAGCAGGTTATCAGATGTCTCCCCACAAGAGCGTAGGGCCCCCATTCGGAAAATAAATACACAAGACCCAGTATGCGGTGTTCCCGAACGACTGAGTGTGCCCAACCAGGTCATCAGATGGCTCCTGACAAGAGTGTAGGGAACTAAGCAAGTGACAGAGAATTGTAAACGTCTTAGGCTAATGTAGAGAGCCCATGAGCTGTGTGTCGGTAGGTTTACCGAGACCCACGTAAAGGGCCCCTGGGCACCCGATAATACCCCGGCAGGTTAAGATGTGGAACCCCAGCTATAGCTCACAGGGCCTCTCTGGCGAATGGAAAAAATCCGTGGAAGGGCCCGTGATTGGAGGGGAGTGCAACGGCACACTAACAGGAAGGGCCCTACCAACAGCGCAGGGCCCTCCGAGCAACTGCAAAGAGATGAAAGGAAACGCGGAATGCTCATTAACGATCGATATGATTCTGCATGTGGGCATATGGGTCTCCCGGAAACAGTATGGGCCCCTAGACAGTGCAATGGGGCTTCAAGTGTACAGTTCAGAGCTTTTCCAATCATTGGATAATATTTTGGACTTTTCGCACGCCCTTCACTTTTGCTTACAGCTGTTTTTGGTCGCCTGGAAGTCCAGAGATCCCCAGTTTTGTTGCGTTTTGTGTTAAAAAAAACTCACCTCTTCGGCCGGCTATGGACCCCTTCCGAGCCAGTGGGCTCCTTCGGGGCCCAATGGGGTCAAAGTCCGTGCCCCCCTCTGGATCCGCCCCTGCCAACACGGTTATTTATGGTTTAGAGCATTTTATACACATTTCCTCTGCACCTGATGCATATCAACAAGACAGAGATGGGAGCTCTCGAAGTATGCAGTTTTAATTGAGGTTATCATGACGTACATGTAAGGTCATAGCAATAACTCCAATCCTGGTGAAATAACTAGGAGAATGAATAGATAGACGTATTTATATTTTGAATACATGCATTTATCGAAAAGAATATCGTGGCACCCACTCATCAAGTAAGTGCCTCGTAACAACTTACGTTTTTATGACGTCATTTAATTTTAAAAGCTGACGAGTTTATATCGGCTGGGAATCATGGCGCACATGTGCGTCACAGATTGCATCAATAGCGAGCATGGGGGTTCCGTGTTGGATCGTGGTGTCCAGGTTCGTGCCGCCGCTCTCGGGGAGTAGGAATCTATTAGCCCCGTAAGTTAAGTATAGTTTTGCTCGTTCGTGAGGAAGAGAGATGCAGTAGGTGGAAGCGGTCTTTTCTTGTAGAAAAGTGTAGCTTCCAAGCAGGTACGTAATTTCTAGTGCCAGGGAACCAATCCTAAGCTTTGGAAGACATGGTAGTCCGGTTTGCAAAGCATTACAGATTTCTCATTTCAGAGATCTCGTTGTTACAGAGGTGGGACATAACCTGAGATCTAGGGCAACTGTCAAAAGCATCAAATGTGGATAATCAAAGATTTGGGGTGGAAATATTAAATTGGAATGTTATGGCAATTAGCACGTGTTATGTGATATAAAGTGACTGCTAAGATCATAGAAAATAACCAAGTCTGATTGGCATTTGTATTTTTGGGGGAAGGTAAGGTTAGCAATGTTTGCTCCAAATTGGGCAGTTTGTCATTCTATTTGTGGCAGGGTGATGCGTGTCTTAAACATCTTGTTGGCATGCTTGCCATAGTCCACAGACTGGGTGTGTATAAGAACATGCCTGTGTTGGCATATGTGCCCTCCACTACATGAAATTGGAGGGTGTGTTTTCCTTCCAGTTTTAAGAAATAAGCACTATCCTCATGAGCATTGGAGGGGAAGCAATATCATGAAAGCCTCTTGACATGCCACATTTTGACATTTGGTAGCTTGGTGGGATAGTGGACCTGTGCCAATGTGTGATACTTATTGCTGGTTTGATGGCCCCTTGCTGGGTTTCCTAATTCCTAAAAATATTTGTTTGTTACACTCACACCCATTGTACTCCTACTTGAGGTGACAACCAAATCATATGGATATGATATTTGCCATGAACCTGATAGTATACCATCTGGTGCAGCAATCATTTAGAGGGTTGCTAGCACTTATTAGTGACAAAAATAATGTAGAGGAATTAAAATAATACATATTTGCTTATGAAGTGTCTTGATTGTTGTGTCCTTATGTCTGTTCTACTTACAACATTGTCTACCCCCTTAAATATCCAATGATTCCACTGTCTGTAACATCCTGTTGCTCAGTTCCATATCAGCCTGAAGACTTCCAATGACTATGTTTTATTTATTCTGCAGATATTATTGCAACATAGAAAATCATGGTTAGAAAGCTAAAGTATCATGAGCAGAGATTGCTCAAGAAGGTAGATTTCATATCATGGGAAGCAGACAACACACTGCACGAAGCCAAGATCTTACGTAAGTTCCAGATAAAGAAACGGGATGACTACACAAAGTACAACAAGCTGGCTCGCCAGATCCGAGAGATCGCCCGCAAAATACGGAACCTCGACCCAAAGGATAAGTTCCGGGTGGAGGCCTCCGCACAGCTGATCGAAAAGGCCTACCAGATGGGCCTGATCCCAACCAAGTGGAACCTGGAGCTGGTGGACAAGGTGACGGCGTCGTCTTTCTGCCGACGACGCCTGCCTGTGCTCATGGTGCGCCTTAAGATGGCGCCCACGGTCAAAATGGCCACGCAGTTCGTGGAGCAGGGACACGTGCGCATTGGGCCTGAGGTGGTCAAGGACCCGGCGTTCTTCGTCACGAGGAACATGGAGGACTTCCTGACCTGGGTGGACGCGTCTGCCATCCGAAAACACGTACAGGAGTACAACGAACTGCGGGACGATTTTGAATTGTAGTTGGTTTCGATGATGGTGATGCCCTCGCCGGTGTTTGTGAGTGTCGGGCTTGGTCACGGCAGCGATGCTGACGTTACCGATGGGGGACTGTTGCTCCTGGGTGGTTGTACTGTCATCAGTGAATGTCTCGCCAGATGTGCTGTCATGAATATAAAATGTGTCTTCACTGATGTGAGTTGTGTCACTTGACGCATGCGGAAGTCAGGCGGGACACTCCTGCGTGTGGCTAAATGGCTCCGCAGTCGCGTGTGTATTTCCAACCCGGTAGAATGACCCCGTTGAAAAGGGACCACGGTCTTCAGTAGGTTCCGGCGAGGCTGGGCGTCCTCCTTTAAAAGTGATCTTTCTTTTGGGAGCAGAGGTTTGAGCTCCAGCGGCCGAGGCTAGCACCCGCAATATTACGGAACCGCAACCGAGCAGACACAAGGTTCTTGTCACAAATGTCCGTTGTGTTCTTCAGTCTTTATCCAAGGAATAACGCAGATCTGAGGGGCTTTGCGCGTTGTCTATAGTAATCAGCTGTGTAGCTTGTCGAACTTTCTTTACAAAAGCTACAGCTGGGCGGTGTCCTGGTCAAAAGCTAGCTGATGCATGACATGAAATACCCTCCAGCGGTTTGATTGGCATTGACATGGGAAGGCTCTCCATCACCAACAGTCCGCTGGTGCGATCTGGACCATTTCATATCGACATTCCCACTGAATTCGCCAGTGCAAGGCCGGAACCGCTGACAGCCATCCCCGAGCCCAAACCGACGCCGAATGTGGACGGAATGCCAAGGCTCATGATTTGGGGAGGGTCGCTCCCCAACCGAGACCCCAAGCTGCTTGGGGACCTCCGTCGCAGATTTCTGACCAACACACCAGCACCCACGCCAGAAGCATTGTGCATACGTGAATATAAGTATTGTATTGATCCTAAAGTCGCAGCAATTGTACAAGGACTACAACGTATATACCAACAGCAAGCGATAAGTGAATACGGTGTAATACAAACCAGTGTTACGTGTCGCAGTGGCCCTCAGCGAGGCGGCAGTCGGCCGGCCCTCTCCGACCAATCAGCGATCGCGGCACGGGGGCCCGGCTCACACACGCCCTCAGCGTAAGCCGCGTCACTGTCGCACACACTCGGGCCTGCCCGTGCGCACGGAACGGGTTAGTGGTCGCTGCTCGCTCTGGCCGAGCCGCGCGCCGGTGAACACCGGTGCCGCCGGAGCGCAACGGCCCGCCGCGCCGCGCGGCGATCGCGACACGACGGGGGCGGTCCGCTGCCGCCGGCGCGCGGACGCCGCACACATCCCGCCAGAACACAACCGTGAAATCAGGTGCGGAGGGAGGCTATTTGGTCGATCGTCATTTGAGTGGATAACATTTGTTCGGTGTTCGTGAGGAATGCTCGCGAGGGGTCCACGCTGCAGACCCCTGCGGCGAGCAAGGCCAATACCCGGGCAAAACCACGACAGACCGTGGAGCACAAACACATGACACGCACGCGTACGCACAAAACACACAGATATATATGTATAGGTATGAAAACTGCACACTATCACATCTGGGGCACAACGAAATCACCAGTGAACGCCGAGCGGTCAACAGAGCCGGGCGCGACAGGAGCGCGCCGGCATATTGCAGCTGGCAAAACGTGAATCACACGGCCGCTCGCGGGCCGGCGCCGGCGGCGGCGTCGCCCGGCGCTCCGGGTCTCCACCGGCGCTCGCCACTGACGCACCAGTGGTCCGCGCGCAGAGCGGGCGCACGAGCACGTGCGCGCAGCAGCCCGTCACCGTGAGAGGTAGAGCAGCTGTCTGTCGCGACAGGAGAGAGCGATCGGCACGAGCGCGCGCGCGCGCGGCCCACGCCTGCCGGCCGCCGGGCGGACCAGGCGCGCGCAGACGAGGGGAGAGGCGGCGCGCGGGCCCGCAGCCGGCCCGGGCGACGGCTTTGTACTCCTCCCGCGGCGCCGCGCACGCCGCCCGGCGCCGGCGGCGGCAGCGAATATGGCAGCAGGTAAGGCGCACAATGGATGAGATCTACAATGTGGTGATGTCGTCGTCGGCGGCGGCGTCGGTCGCGGCGGCGGCGGCGGCGGCGCGGTCGGCCGGACGTGGAGTCGCGTCACTGCAGGGTGCAGGTGCAGACGCACACGTCCGGCGCCGGCCGTCAGTGGCTCTGGTAGTGGCGCGTGCCGTCGCCCAGGTCCAGCTCCAGCTCGCGCTCGCGCATCTGGCGCAGCGAGCGCTGGCGCGGCAGCGTGCCCGTGGCCAGCGCCACGTCCGGCATGGTCGACAGGTGGCCCGGCTCGCGCAGGTTCAGCGCCTCCAGCTGCCGGCGCCACGGCGGCGTCATCCGCCGTCAACAGGCGGGACAGCGAGACGGGCAGGGGAGGGGGGGGGGGGGGGGGGGGGCAAAAACGGTGTGAGACAGCGCAGGCGGAGCGTGCGAGGGGGATACTCGTATCACTGCGTGGTTGGACACGCAACAGAAAGACCATGCGGTGCGAAAGGTGGACTGACATCCAACATGGTCACCCATGACGCGACGTGAACGATAGCAGCGACGGATCTATAATGGCCGTTGCTCCCATCACATGATTTATTAGCAACATACCAGAACGTGTGCTGTGCATACGTACATACGTGCATACGAAGTGTTGATGAACACTGAGTTGTGTTTACTACAGGAGGTGATAAACTACTTGCTGTGTTGTGTGCCATCATGCTTCAACAATTCGCAGTGACGGAATGTTCATACCACGTCCGAATCATAATCCCAAAGTTCCGGGATACAATCAGGAGAACCATACAGCATGTCAGCTAATCAATTTGCCATGAACATGGCTAGTAACTAATTCATATCAAATGATCGTCGATTAAGTAAATGTTACAAAAAAATCATCCCTATTACCTACTAACGTCACACGCCGCAGCCCCACGGCAAAAACCGGACCCACATCGACAAACCCATACCACCGCGGTGAAGCAAAGAATGCATCGCCAACGGACAGCAAAACACACAACGCAACGAAACATGTACTAAAAGTGCCGCCCCGCCGCTGGGGGAGACGGCCGTGCCGACGCCGCGCGCGGCGGTGCAGCCGGCGGCCGGCTGACTCACGTCCAGGGTGCGGAACTGGGCCGGCTCCGGCTCCGGGAAGGTGAGCAGGCAGTGCCGCGGCAGGTCGTTGGTGGAGCGCCACCGGCTGCCGGCCTGCGTCACAGTCAGCTGACCCTCGCTGCGCCGGCTCGCCTCCTGCGCGACATCGTAAAGGCGTGTCAGGGATAAAGGGACACTGCAGAGGCGTGTCAGGGATCAGGGACACTGCAGAGGCACGCCAGGGATCAGGGACACTGTAGAGGCGTGTCAGGGATCAGACACTGTAGAGGCATGTCAGAGATCAGGGGCACTACACAGGTGTGTCAGGGATCTGACACTGTAGAGGCATGTCAGAGATCAGGGACACTGTAGACGCGTGTCAGGGATCAGACACTGTAGAGGCATGTCAGAGATCAGGGACAATGCAGAGGCGTGTCAGGGATCAGGGGTACCGCGGAGGTGTGTCAGGGATCAGGGACACTGCAGAAGCGTGTCAGGGATCAGACACCACAGATGCATGTCAGAGATCGGTGTCACCGCAGAGGCGTGTCAGGGATCAGACACTGTAGAAGAATGTTAGGGATCAGACACCATGGAGGCATGTCAGCGATCAAGAGACGACTAACGCTCAGGGTATGGGACACTAAGGAGCCACGAATGGAGCGACCAAATCAGCCCAGCAATACAAACCACCCCACTACAACCCAGTCCCAAAAACAAGGCACAGCTGTGCAGTAGCACCGGCTCAGTACATCACACCCCAGCCGAACAGCAATGGAAAACACGTGTAATGATCCCGTGTTGCGGCGCAGCATCAGCCGTCCGGCAGCATCAGGCGCGCCCTGGTGGCCTCGGCGCGGGCGGGGCGGCGACTGACCTGCAGCACCCGCACCATACAGTCGGGCAGGCCGTACTCGCGCACCACCTGCAGGCCGACCTGGCGGCGCACGCGCGCCGGCGTCAGCAGCAGGCACGTGCTGGCGCGCTGGTAGAGGCCGGACGCCTGCAGCTCGCGCTGTCGCTGCAGCATCGCCGACAGGATGTCGGCCCGCGGCGCCACTGTAACGGAACGACGCTGTGACCAGGCATCATGAGGCACACGGGAAACGGGAACAGATGCGTGCTGGCGACAGGGCAGACGGGAGTAGAGATCAACCAGACGCTAGTCACGGAAAGGATGCAGGCTTATCATACAGAAGGAGGAGGGGGTCAAACTCCAGGATGGACAAAGTGAACAGGAATGAGGCACGCAAAATCACATATCACAAACAGGTCGAGGTCGAAGGTATGTCACAGTGAGGTCGAAAGAGCTCACGTCACAGGGAGGGTACGTAAGAGGGATACTGCACCACCTACGACGACACGAACAGACTCAACACTTCACCAACTCTGAAAGCAGTGTCAACACTCCACCAAGTCTGAACCGCTGATGTTATGTGTGAGTGTTTGCTCCAAAATAGGGCGTATCGCTGGGTTTCTTACACAAACAATTTCTAAAAGGATGATGATGACATGGGCCGTCTTCCTTCACATCAACTACCGCGAGCTCCTGTGGTGCCGACATGGCGCAAGGTACTAGCACATAAACGTAGACAATCACTTCTAACCCGACTGCCTAGCGGCGCCCACCATCAGGCCACACCACGCCATTTCGGCAGCACAACAGTCCGCGGCAGGCGACTTGAACCAGCCCTCCGACAACGCAGACAAGACCGACGCTTCATTCGGCCAGCGCTGTCGTCCGCCCGCCGGTGCTGGCTCGGACGGGGCCTCACCGGGAATATCGTCCTCGCCGGCAGAGGAGTCGGCGTCGGCGGCGCTTGCGTGCGCCTCGCCGTCCACCATGTACAGCGCGTCCGGGATCGTGGCCGCCACGCTGTGCTGGTAGTGGAACACGCCCGTACCGTACTCGTTGCCCAGGTGACTCTCGAGCATCGCCTGACGGCAGGACACTCATCAGACCGGGCAGGGCTCGGGGACGCACACCAGGCAGGGGAGGGTGGGGGCGGGGTGGGGAAACGGCGAGCGCCATATGGTAATATTTCTGACTCTGACCCATGTGGAGAACCCAGAGCTATTTTGTTTGCGGGGTACATTAAAAACACCATTGGGAACTCCGAATACAGCAGTTTTAACTATGTGACTTAATTGCTTTTTTTACGGCCCGCGATATTAATGAAAGCTATGTCATTCCAAGTTTCTGCCACTGGCAATCATCCATTATCACGTCAGATCGAAATGTGGCCATGCTTCCAACCCACGCATTACAAAATCACGCCATCTCGACGCAGCTCGGAACCACATGGACCACCAGCAGCGTCCCGAGCCACCCACCAATCCAACTTCGGCCTCCACAGAGCAAACTTGCCTGGTCACCCGCCGAGTCGAGGGCCACTCACCGATCTGACCTTGACCTCCTCCACGTAGGGCAGGAAGTAGCGCGGCCGCACGTACTCGCCGCGTTTTCGCTTGCCCCGGAACCAGGAGCGGGCCCTGTCGGCGCCGGAGGCGTGCGCTCAGAGGGCACCACTGGCTCGGGGGCGCTGGGGAGGGTCTGGACGGCCACAGGGTGCTGTCGACTCACGACACTAACAAAGTCGAGACGAACAGTGGCGTGTCAGGCAGTGGGCGGCGGTAACGCGCCTCTGGAAGCATCCCGCCGACATACCGGAAAGGGTGCAGCGAGACCGACCAACTCGCAGCGTCACGATCACAGAAGACTGGTGTTAGAGTCGACTGACTGCTGTCAATGGGGTTAGCTGGGACCTGCCAGTCAGATACTGCTCCACGACAGACTGGTGTTAGAGTTGACTGGCTGCTGTTGATGGGGTTAGCTGGGACCTGTCCGTCAGGCACTGCTCCACGACAGACTGGTATTAGAGTTGACTGGCTGCAGTCGATGGGGTTAACTGGGACCTGTCAGCCAGGCACTGTTCTACGACGCGTCACTTATGCTTCGCAACAGTTCCCATATGCAGCCGGTCAGACAAGCTGCCTTGCTCACAAGGTGCCGCCTCGCGGCAGCCATCACATACAGCCAGGCGGTCACTCTCCCCGAGCCGTCATCCCCGTCTGTCGCGCCCCGCTCCGGCGACAACCCCGGATCCCACCCCCGCCGCCACGCACCGGCTGCTGGTGTCCTCGCCGATCATGTGCGACGGCGGGATGCTGATGAGGCCGCGCCGGATGGCGGCTGTGACCGTGTCGTGGTCGACGGGCAGCAGGTGGTCGAGCCGCAGGTGCGGCAGCAGCGGCGCCATCACCTCGCGCAGCTCGGCGTCGCTCAGCTCGCGCCGCTTCACACCCTTCTTGGTCACAGAGTGGGCCGTGTGCGACAGCAGGTTCGGCTCTGTCGGCACAGTGACGGTGCTGCGGTGCTCAGCCGGCCTCCGGAGAACACCGGCCGACGATCGGCAACGGAGCGAGAGCGGAACACGGCCGGGCCACAAGACCGGGACCAGCGCGCCGACCCGAGGTCAGTGCCGCATTTTGTTAAAAGTTATCACCTACACAAGTTGTGCCGACTAGATGCTAATGTTATGCTGATCTATGTGCCTTTGCGTTGCAAGTCGTTCATTTCCATTTTTAGCCATAATTTTGCATCCATGTGCAGAATTGTATAGCACAGCAAGTTTGATGGCGAAGTAAAGCAACCTATTTGTATCTTGAATTGTAAATCTACATCGTTCAGTAGTTAAGTTCACGCACAGATTCTGCTAACCAATTCTAATCCATTTAAGACCCGCACAAAGAAACGATTTTTTGCGCAATCCCCGAATAACTTGTGCGTACGGAGCTAACGTTGTCCTACAAACACATAACACAAATAGTTCCATCTGACATTAATAACCGCGTCATTCACAGCAGTGGCACAATTACGGGCTGTTTTGACTTTGTTGAATGGCACGGCCATATTGAAAAAGCTCACAACACATCCGTCGTCAACACTGTTAGTTTGCATACAACGCCTCGTCTTTCTGAGGCCGTCCTCAGGTGCTAATGGGCCCTCTGAAGCATCTGAGAATGCCATTCCATATCCTGTACTAACAACTCATCCCAAATATCCGAATATCAAACGGTGCTAATTGGCCCTCTGAAGCATCTGAGAACGCTACTCCATATCCTGTATTAACACTTCATCCCAAATATCCAAATATCACACGGTGCTAATTGGCCCTCTGAAGCATCTGAGAACGCTACTCCATATCCTGTACTAACACCTCATCCCAAATATTCCGAAGACTATACCTCCACCTACGGAATGGTAGTGATGGTAGTCGCTCCTTGGAACACTGACATGGGTGGTGTAAAGATATAATTTTCCATCAGCGCCGTCTATAGATGCTTTTTGCGGGATTCTCCGCGATCAAATATGCGCGTCTCAGTGTATCTGCAAGGCCTTTCCCTATCTTGAATTCGGCTTCAACTTTGGCTGCTGGATCTTACGGGACTCAGGTCAACATGCAGCGTATTACATTTGTTCAAAGCAAATCCTGGATGAGAGCTGTCCAATCTTCCAAATGTATGTCTCGGAAGTACAGTTATTCGCATAGACCGCAACAGCTTAACCGCACACCAGCACGGCATGAAGCACTTATGTCAACCTATTGACTACCAGTTACAACCAAAAACGTAGTGACATGGTGACAACCTGGTGACTACATCAGCTACATTATGGTGGTAAGGTTTGACAAGCTGATTTTGATGAGACGTATTGCCCTCTGGCATTCGGCAGGCCCCAGATGACCAAATGCTGTGAATGCTCATGCGCTGAGCAAACTTTCTGCACGCCCAAGGATCCGAATATTATGTCCTATGCTGCTGCATTACAGTCCACCCCACTCATCATCTACTGGGATACAGCAATTCTTTGTGTATTTTGCGAGAATACTTTGGATTTGACATTCTACACAAGGGGCTGCTTGGTCAGGACTCATATTGCCCGTTGTGGAGGAAAACCCGAAAACACTCCTGAAAACGGGATCCGTTATATGCTGCGAAAGTATCTTCCAGGACCCCATGCTCATTTGCAAGCTTTGTCGTGAGATCCCCTGTGTCTGGGGGCCTACATTTCAGGTTTCCGGGCTCGGCTCAAGCTTCACGCCGTGACACACTAGCTCAAATCCCATGTTGAGACGCAGGATCAGCCCGCCGCCCCGCTCTCGGTGGCACTGCTCGGCGGAGGCGTCGACCGCTCTCGCCGCGGGCTGCGCCGCGAGCGCGCAGCTGGCGGCGCCACGCACCTCGCTCCTCCATGCGTCTGACCAGCTGGTGCTCGCTCCAGCGGATGATGCCCTGCAGGATCTCCAGCTCGCTGGCCTGCACGAAGTCGGAGCTGACGACAGCCGCCAGCTGCGACAGCGACAGCTCGTGCAGCGACGGCGTGCAGACCACTGCGCTGAACTCCTCGCACAGAAACTGCAGCGCCTGAGGTCGCACCGGAGCCGTGTCAGAGGGCGCGCACGGGCGGGAGGCGGGCCGGGGTACAGTAGCTGCCTCGGCTGACCCCAGACGGGAGGGCCGGGATCATCGCAGGGGGGCCGCAGCGGACTCCGGGGCGTGGAACACGACACACGATGAGGCGGAGGACGCGTACGTCAGCACGGTCAGCATAGTGAGCTTCCCTGCCAAGCACGGATGAGTGGTCAAAGCTAAGCACTAATGCTATACTGCTCAAAGCTTGAGGGGTTCAAGTATCGGCAGAGGTTAAGGAACGTAGGGATGAGTGGCGGGGCACATGTGTTTCATGAAAGCGTAACAGTAAATCAGTTATATGAGTAATGCAATAATTGGCTTGAAAACTGGGTGACTGTCTCCTTTTTCTATCTTTTCCATGTCCCATGCAGCTGGAAGTAGAGAGGAGTGGGTGGGAGGAGCTGGCAAGAGCCAGCACAGCAGTCAGTGAGACAACAAAGTTGAGCGAACGGCACAGCAAATGCCTTTGCTAAATGCCAGCAAACGCCCAACGGGGCAACGACCGAAAAGAGCATGTCCAAAACGTAACTTGTTCGAAACGCATCCGCCCCAACCGGCCATTGGCATCCAGCACCGTCACAGAGCGCCCGCGCGCCGCCGCCGGCAGCCGCTCACCTGGCGGTGCACCCACTGCGAGCCGTGCGGTTCTGCCGACCAGCGCAGGATGCGGGGCAGGCTTTCCACGCAGAGCGCCTCCAGGATCAGGTCCTCGCTGGCCTGCGTCAGCACGTCCAGCTCGACGAACCGCCCGATCTGGTACAGCTCCACCGCCTCGTCCACCAGGCTGATGGGCCGGCACACGCTCGGCTCGCTGCTACTGTGCAGGATCAGGCTCAGGTCCACCGTGTCCATGTACATGATGCGCAGCAGCACGTAGGCGTAGCGGCGCGGCAGCACCGTCTCGTCGAGCTCGATGCGGATGGGCGCCTTGCCACGCGCGCGCTCGCCGCCCGCCTCGCTCAGCTTCATGCGCCGGTCGATGAACGCCTTGAAAAAGGGGCTGCGCGCGCTCAGGATGGCCTTGTGGCAGGGCAACTCGAACGAGTGCGGATGCGCGTCGTGCGCGCCGCCGCCGGCCGGCCGGAACACGAGCAGCGCGTCGGCCAGGTCGGCCGTCTCCAGCAGGTACTTCATGTCGCGCTCGAGCGGCGCCGGCGCGCCGAATTCGGCCTCCAGCTGCGCCAACACGTCCAGCTGGCGGCGCCGGCCGGCGCCCGCCGACAGCAGGCCCGAGCAGTTGAGCTCGCCGCAGTACAGGTACTGCAGCAGCGCGTTCAGCAGCTCCGGGTCCACGCCGGCCGTGCGGATCCGGACGGGCACGGGCGCGCCCGGTCGCGGCTGGTCCTTCAGCAGCTTGCGGAAGTAGGGGCAGCGCGCGCTCAGGATCGACCTGGTGGTGGCGGAAGGGCGTCACACGCCTCTGAGCGTGCCTCTGGAGGGGCGGCGCTGTGGCTGTCCACTGTTGAAGCCGGATGCACCCCGGACGACCACATATCGGTGAGGAACAGGACACAGACGAAGCTGGCCTACGTCATCGGTCACGTGTAACACACAGGCACTGGCTTAGTCATCTGAATTAACAGTTAAATATATATTAACTTTCTAGGCGCAACAAGAACATCAGCTAAATCCAATCATTTACCAACTATTCCTATTGACACACCTCACACGCTATCAACTCACGTACGGATAATCCGTCAGGCAACACTCAAAATCGCTAGCGTAAGGTAACATCACAAAGTTGGAACACCCCAAGCCGTCATCCCTGCACTGTAATTTCAGAGCACTGGCCCGTGAGCGAGCGCGTCCATCCGTCTGTGGCCTGGCGCCACTGACCTGTGCACGGAGAAGACACAGCCCTGGTAGACGAGGTCGACGTCGGCACAGTAGCGGCTCTGGTACAGCTCGCACAGGTCCTGCTGGCAGGAGGAAGCCAGCGGCCGGGCGGCGGCCGCGCTCTGCGCCAGCTCGCGCATCAGACCCAGCGCCCGGTACTCCTCGTTGAGGGCGCGCACGTCCCGCGCCGGCCAGTCGCAGATGTACTCCCGGATCACCTGCGCACACGTGCAGAGCTGGCTCAGCCGCCGCCGGCCGACGGCGGGACAGCTGACGCGCACGGCCCCCGCCACAGCCGGCCGCCACAAGAAACCCGGTCACAGTCCCCAGGTGCACCCCTATGGCTGGGGTCAGGTGGCCGACATACGCGAGTTGGGCGAGTCAGCTGACGTGTGCGGTCTGGACTAGTCGTGTAGTGCAAACACAGTCTCAACCGGCCAGCTGCCGCACCCGGTCTCGGTTAGCCAATCCGCACACACGCATGCGCGCACACGCGCGGCCTTGGACAGAGGCAGTCGCGGTGCACGTCGCCGTCACATTCCCACATCACTCACGACATGCTGCCTCTGCGCTTGATTTATGACGAAGGCAGCGAGCCAAGCGGGGCCGTCTCAGCGTCAACGCCCGATAAGGACAACCGGGGCACAAACCTGATTTTCAGCGTCAGGTTAACACGCATGAAGCCCAAAAACGCGAATGAGCCCAGGCTTTCATGCCCATATAAGCAAGGTGAGAAATTTGCCACTGGAATGGCTCACGTCGGAGGTGGCATTTCGACAAGACGCGGAAACTGTCTAGTGACTCGTAAGCCAGCTATTCACCGTTAACGCAGAGCCTTGACGTGAGCAACGGCTGGAGCACACCAAACCCAACCGCTTCCATGCTCTATTGAGCCGGAACTGGCAGGCCTCTTATCGGATGGAGAGACAATGGAGGACGACACCCTTTCAGAGAACTTCGGACACCCCACGACATAAGCCCACAGGACACCCCACCCGACCCACCAGACCCGGCTTCGCACCACATACCGCCCAAGGAGGGGTCTGGCGAGGGCTTCTTGCTCAAATAGCGGATTTTCGATTTGTGCTGTGTGTTATACGTTGCGTGAGGGGCGTGCGTACTATTCGTGTGCATTTTATGCTATCAATCACCTTACTAGCTCCGCCTGTAGTGGTTCGACGTAGAACCGTGACAGCCAATCCGTGTATAGAGTTCGATTCCAATGCAATACAACACACTGTGTCGCGCGGTCCTCACCCCAGCCCGCATCGTTCCGTGTTGCCCCGCAGCAGGCGGCTCGCCGCGCCCCTACCTTGGCGTGGTCCTGCGTCTTGTGGTGACGCCGCCGCCGGCCCAGCCGTCGACGCAGCGTCGCGAAGCCGCCGATCTTCTTCTTGTCGCGGCTGGAGCACGGCCAGAACGGGGTCACACTCGGCACCGGGCCGTCCCGTAAGGACCGCGTCATCCCGGCACCGGGCCGCCCTTCACGGACTGGCTCACCTCGGCACTGGGCCATCCCGCAAGGACCGCGTCATCCAGGCACTGGGCCGTCCTACACGGACTGGCTCACATCGGCACTGGGCCACTCCGCAAGGACCGGGTCACCCCGACACCGGGCCACCCCGCAAGGACCAGGTCACGTCGGCACCGGGCCACCCCGCAAGGACCGGGTCACCCCGACACCGGGCCGCCCGACACGGACTGGCTCACCTCGGCACTGGGCCATCCCGCAAGGACTGGGTCACCTCAACACAGGGCCACCCCGCAAGGACCGGGTCACCCCGACACCGGGCCACCCCGCAAGGACCAGGTCACGTCGGCACCGGGTCACCCCGCAAGGACCGGGTCACCCCGACACCGGGCCACCCCGCGAGGACCGGGTCACCTCGGCTGCGGAGCACCCCGCGCCGCATGACTGATGACCACGAGTAGGCCCACTGAGCGGCTATCAGGGGGGAGGGGGGGGGGGGGGAGACGGCACTAGCAGGGCACGATATTGCGACGCTCCCCGTCCGCAGCCAGCACGGCAACGTCGCATTATCGGAGGATCGGAGGAGGTCGAGATCCGATGTGCGGAATGTCCGCCCCAACGTACGACTTGGAGTTTTGTCACAGATTACGAGTTCATTGCCTCGATTTTGCTCAACCTGAGAAGCTATGCACACTGTAGTTAATATCACGGTGAGCGAACTGATGTTGTGCTCTGAACTCCACTGCCTCGGAAAAATCTGCTCAACGATGGTTGACGCTGTAGGTCCATAAATGGTTTGGGGAAATTTGACTGAACGTCGCCGCATGAAAATGACAAAATGGTCTACACATGGCTACTTGCGAAATATCCTAAAGTACCATAAGTCCCGCCAAACAGCAAGCAGTCCCCCCCCCACCCCAACCCACCTTACCCTCCCCATCTCCTGCCTGCCCGTCCCCACGCCCGACCATACGGGCGTCGGCCAGCGCCTACCTGAGCCGCTTCTGGTAGGCGGGCGTGAGGACACTGCCGCTGCTGCTGGCCTTGACATGGTACTGGGAGGGGAAGGGCGCGGCGGCGCCGCCGCCCAGGCCGTGCTGCAGGTGCAGCGCCGACGGCACGGAGCTGTGCGCCTGCCCCATGGCGGCCGGCCTCGGAGCGCGGCTCAGGTGCGGCGCATCGCTCTCCGCTGCCAGGACATCGCCACACTGGTCAGCAGCAGCACAACATAGCTCAAGTGTGGTGCCATGACTGTTGGGCAGCTAGGCGTCACATAATACAGATCACGTGCTGAGTGTCACCTGTTTGGGAGCGGGGTTATGGCATCACGGTACGGGTCAGGTCCAGCGCATTCTTATTTGATGACCCAGGGTGTGACATTACAACACTTCACACTTAGTGTGTGGTTCCTTCCTGGATGGGGAGCAGAAGCATGACATCACAGCATGGCTCAGGCATAGTACACTGCTGGTTGGGAAGCAGGGGTGTTGGGTCACAGCATGGCTCTGGTGCAGTACATTGCTGGCTGGGAAGCAGGGGTGTTGGGTCACAGCATGGCTCAGGTACAGTATATTGGTGGTTGGGAAGCAGGTGTCTTAGTTCACAGCATGGCTCTGGTGCAGTACATTGCTGGTTGGACAGCATGGGCTTTAGGTCACAGGATGGCTCCCTGGCAATATGTTATCATCTGGCAGCACAAGTGGCATCATATCCTGAACAAATTGGGAATTTTGTGGGTATGCCTCAGTCACTGCAAATGGCTATCTGTCTAGTGCACTCTATCCAGCCTCTCAAAACAACTGGACACAATAGGTGTGATGAAATCACAAAAGCATGGACCAGGAGCAGTCCAGTGGCATACATTCTGATTCAGATGTGAATAAAATTCCTCCCCAGATGTAGGATAATGTGATGAACATATTGAAGAGGATAAGCATTTTAAATACCAGCTGTGCAACACCAGAAAGGAGCTGTCTGGCTTTGCACCATCTAAAAGCATGTGATGTGAAATAAGCATCATGTGTAACTATAAAGCTAGTGATGGGCCTGTACCATATGATTGCAACATTAAAGTGGAGTCCATTACAAGTGCAATTACTAACAGTTCACATAACTTTGGAATGGTAACAAACATACCTATGGATTTGTCAGACACATGCAAATTCTTTAGGGATAAAAACACAGAAGATGAGTGGAAAGCAAGCTGCATCATTAATTTGACAGACAAGCCAAACTTTGATAGAAAGAAAACCAACTGCAACCAAGCTTGAAAATGAAGAAACAAAGTTGTTTGCAAAATTACCTGGCCATTTGTAAAAAAACAAACTTGAAAACATTCAAACCCTTGCTAACTGATCTGACAAAATTGGTGGACACCAATGAACCTTAACTTGTATTGCATTTGGAACTGGAACTAGAAATTTGCTATTCTGTGCCAAGTTTGACACAGCCTTGGCAGCCAACCATTCAAATAATAGATGTTACAATATTGGAGATTGGTGTGAATGGCGGAAATAATGGGAAAATATTACCAGAAAAATACATGCTAAGCAAGATTTGATCAAGATGTTTTGGTGCTGGAAAATTGGGTTAATTCAGGACCCTATGTGTTCATGTTGTGAAAGTGTTTTTGCTCAAATAGCCATTGTACAGGCTGCTTTTAAGTTTATTTAACACCATCTCCAGTGAGACACCCCAGCTTGGCATTTACACAAACTTGACTTATCATCAGAGAATATGCCTAACACTGCCCAAGCAGTGTCAGTAACTAAGATTTTAAGGCATACTTAATTACCCATGAAATAACAAATGCTGGCATGTTAGTAAGCTGTGCAGGCCTACATACTTAGCTACACCATGTATGCATTTTGCTTGAGACATCAAACTTAGAGAACAGCTTGGCTGGTTGGGCATACAATGGCCTTCCTAAAAAATATGTGATCTCCAACTGGTTTATGATCAGAATTGTTCAATGGTGCCATGAAACATGTGATCAGTTTCCAACCTAGGTGATTTGATTTCCATAACGCACACTTAATGGACACAAGAACATTTACACATTGCTTTAGGAATTTACTTTGCAAGCAGAGGCAAAATTATTATACAACTATTTCTCCAAATGCATTATTCTGAATGCATGCAACCCACAGGCCATATGCACAGTTAGGATGCAGGTGAAGTATGGATCAGAGGAGTTGTAATGAAACTTCAACAATGCCTTTAATAAAGTATCACACCTCGCTAGTTGTCTTTTACTGAGGCATCCATGTCATTTAGAACAAACAGTTGGTGATTGGTCACCCTCCAAACAAAGTAAAACCCATATTTGTTTTCTTACAACAGGCATAGCTTGCCAAGGTGGTTCCAAACCAATCGGTACTTGTAACAGAACCGAAAGACACCTAAGAAGTTACACAACTGCCACCAAAATATCTGAATTCCCTGGGTCATGCACCCTGAAAGATTATAGTTCTTAGATGAGCCTCCTTAAAATAAACATGAAATGACCACCAATGGCAAAAGTATTGTCTGGTCAGCTGGTGCTCACAAAGTTTTGTAAGTTAGCTTTGGAGACCATTGTTCCCTTGCTTAAGCCCACAGTATCAGTCCCCCACTTGTCACCCTAGACAGGCAATCCAGTTATCACACAGCAGGACAGCATGATGTACAAACAGGCTACACCATGTCCAGTCATGATTGTTACAGGCAGACTTTTCCAGGTGCAATTTAGAAGCACCAGGTGATGCCAAAATATGCAAAAAGCATGGTGTCATGGTTTTTTAATCTGTATTCTAAGGACCTTAGACACATTAGTTTTGTGCAAAAGGAATATGATGCATATCATCATTATCTTTTATTGAATTATCTATGGATTGTACATGCACCAGTATAGGCAACAAGTTATGTATGACTAGTCTTTAGTGACAATAATCATGTACTGCATAAGTTTTCATCAGAACATTGAGCTAAACCACTCAGAACACAAGGTACTGTACCCCTGAATTGCCATTGCAGGGTAAGTTATGTACAAGCAGGCTTTGTGAAAGTAGCTTTATGGCACAAATATTATCTGGCCACTGATTTGCTCTTGAATTGAATGAAAGCTAACAAAAGGAAGCACCCTTTTCAATAAAAAAGCTATCAGAAGACACCTACATCATGAAATGCTTTGCTCTTGTAATGCTTCTGTTGTCAATGCCTGATACACCTGATTAAATTGCTATGTTACCTTTCTTTGTACATTCAGTGTGACATCATAGTCAATATGATAATGGTTTAGCCCAGATGCTTTGCCCAATCTGAAGAATTCATCAAATCACAGTATCACAAGCTCATAAGCCACAGCAACACCTGTATATATCCAACCATGGCATCATAAATGTTCATGGTTAACATCAATACTAATACCATGATTTTATATGAAGGCTGGTATTTAGAGAAATGCCTTACATCTGAACTTGGTTCTCACCAGACAAAGATCTGACTGCTGCTGTGCACCTTCCCTAACAGCTTGGACACAGAGTAATCATCAGGGATGTAATGCTGGATTAATTCCTGACATAAGCAGCTGTGAAGCCAGAAAAACTCCTAACCAAAAGCCACTAGGCTCACACTAACTATGAATCTTTTGATCAGCCTACACATCCTTCTCACATTTGCTTGAGAACATCCAGGAAGTGGTCATTATACCTTACTTGGCTATGAACTAATGAAGGGCACTACCTATCAAACTTTCTGATATCTGAGGTCAATATATCGAAATGCTAACCAAGGTATCCCACAAAAGCAACATTCCTTAAAATCAAAATTGCATGGACAAGAATGAGGAGCCTGCACTTGAACGATGCTTCCCTTTCTAAACCTGTGATGCGTCCGATATAAATTCGTGCTAGAGTTTACTCATCTGGGCGGCAGATAAGGCAGATAAATGGCTAGACTGACTTCTTACCTTCTGAGAGAATATTTATTTCTTCTGGAGTAAAGCAGTGATGTCACAGAGTTTCTACGTTTTCAACAATAATTTCTAGAAAACACACCAGGCTTTTCCACCCATCCAACAACTGGCACCTGAACCACCTAATTATAACAGTTAGACGAGTGCGGCGAGTGTGGCGCACAACATTGCAGGGCAGCCATTCTTGTGACGTTGAAAGCCAAATTGCACAGAAATTCTCAGCAAATGTGGCTTTATAATTCAAACAACTCAAAAACATAAGCAGTATACTATGAAAATTTAACTTCTGAGTTTGTAGAAATATGAGACAAATTATGCTTGTGTTATGCCACCACTATCAGCCTCAGAGCTTGCAGCGACATCTATTAACTGTATGAACTACTATCAAGCTAAGGTTATTTATTTCACCTATAGATGTCGGAGTAAAAGGCCGTTGTCCTCCAGTAACGTAGCACCCGGAGTCTGTGGCTCTCTCCCTGCCATTGCCAAACGGCGCAATCCTTTTCTTTTGTGTCTCGATATGCAACGAGCTTTTTTCGCCCAAATGATTCGCCCAAATGAGCGAAGCTGACATTCCATCAAATACAAAAATGACCCTTGAGAAGTTTTTGATCTTCAAAGGAGCAAGGAACCGGCCAACTGAGTGCGTGTCATCAACTCAGGGCGTAAAAATGGACAACTTCGAGCCCTCAGATCATTGGGAAGGTCTACAAACGAAGGTTAGGGTTCCATGAGCGGACCAAAAAATACTCTGCTTCATTGGAAGGCTGTGATTGGAAGAATTCTGGAACTCACTGCATTGTCCAGAGCGCCTACGAACTTTACTGTTGACTTGATCCTGGCACTCCGATGCTGAAAAGGGTAGGTGCTGGACACCAGAAATTGTCTGTAGCAGTGCCGGAGACTGCGAAGCCGAGGCTTCCATTTCTGCGAACTCGAATTTAGGTGCCTTTCAGACTGAACAAAACTTTTTTAAGGCTTTTGAAGAAATTCAGTACTGTTTTAGTCCTAAGAAGAGTTGATCAGAGATAAGCGTTACTACTGATCAGCACCGTAATGAACATCGCATGTGTAGAAACGCCTGAAATGCAAAATTCCCAAACTTTCAACACGGGTGGTGACCGTGCTACCACGTGCCTGCGCTCTGCGATAGTGGGAGTGGTAGTGACGCGGGTTTTCTCGCAACTTCTCAGCGCTGACTTTAGTTCTTTGTAGCTCTGGAAGCCATTGACCGATTCCATCCACCCGCGATGCAATCGGTAGGTACTCCCGGATCGGCCTGGAAAGTGGATTGTTTGGGGTGCTTTTGGCCACGATAGTATCACAGGCCAGGCGATATGTACTGTATTGTATGGTCAAACTGCTATGGTCCACGTTTGGTGGTCGTTATCGTAGCCCGGTCAAAGATGAATCAAAACAAAAACCCCAAATGTGATTTCTACATCCAACCAATGTCTGCGGCTTAAAGGGAGTGTTCCACCCTTATATAGGTTTTGAACTGAAATAGCCATGTTGAAGATCACTCGGTGCAATTTACGGCCCTGCCTTCCATAAGAGTTAAGTCCCTCTCGCTTCTGAACTACGTGCCCGTGACGATGCGCAGACTGTTTCGGGGAAACTATTTCAAAGTCCCCCAGGCATCAATGATGTCATAACGACTTCATTCAAATGTTGTCATTCCATTAGGCATGCGGCGATCAATGCCAAGAAATATATGAGTGTCGAATCGTTCGTATCTGGCATTCGCGAGCACAACTTCCAGATATAACGACCGTCAAATGGCTCTCAATCAATGTAGTGCAAGGCATGATGATGTGATCAAACAATGACGTAATGGGGAGCATATTTACTTACAAGAACACTTGTTTTGTCTAGATTAGTCTAGACAAAAAAAGTTAACTAGACAACACAAGAAACAGTCTTTTCCACCTCAAAGCATACCAATAGTTACAAGTGAGCTTATTTCATCACATTTGATGTTTGTGTCAGCATCTTCAAAGATGAAACATTGCCTTGATTAGTAGTGGCGTTATTCAGTTTTTAGTGTTAGTATGACTTGTGAAATGCTTTAAAATTGAGCAACGTGTAAATCATTTTCTTATACATAAGAAGAATGGGCAGTTTGGTGAATTCGAGTTCTGCAAACCTTCAAAACAACCAATTAAGGGCATGAAAATGGCGACAATAAGTGTAAGATTTTCCGTTCTGAGGCTTGGGGCAGCACGAGTACGATGCATCTCAAACCAGCCATTTTTCGGGTTTTCGGCTCACCATCTCAGCACAGTATCAAGCTTAGATTCCGCTATGTCCCCAGCATACCCCGTTGTGCGCATTGTTCTCAGCCGTTGGCCAATTTATCTCAAGTGCGTTGATACTCCGCTGCGCCGCCATATTACAAATAAGCTTGAGCGTAATTCTGCTCCTCGCAGCCGGCACGTCACGTGGTCCTTTGCTGGTGGTCAATCGCCATGGAGCAGGCACCGACCGACTGCCGATGCGTGCGAACGAAATCAGCAAGCTCTGATGCAAATGCAAGGTTTGAAAATCGTGTCTAATTTAGCATGCCGTCAGGGACCCCGGATACTTTTGTGGGGCTGGCTTACCACCGTCAGCTTTTTGACGAGGGCGGGCTGAACCCAGATAGCTACCCAGCTGGGCTTCGCACACAGCACCTATCGACACCATGCAACGCGGAGTACGAAGCGACGCTCTCGCAGGTCCACGGCGTGCCTTTAGCGTTTGTCGCAGTACTGGCCAATGGCCACTGGTAGCGTTAAAGTGTCGTCGAAAGCTATTTAAGAGTACGATTTGCGCAAATTTGGCTTAACCGCCGCCGTAAACCGGATGAAAACTCGGAAACCACCAGTATGAGTGACAAGAAGCTTGCACATTTTGACATACATATAATTGGCAAAGCGCGTGGTGCCAAGTCCAATGCTGCACGCGTCACGTGTCAAGAGAATTTACTTGTGGAAGGCAAAATTGGTCCTTTTCGCCGTTTCACACGATTACGCTGTGCTTCGGCAGCCGGGTGAAATGGAGGTTTGTTGCGCAGTAGCGGAAGTGCCTTCCTCCTTTTGCTGTTGTTTCGATAAAGGCATGCTGCCGAAATATCAACCCAACATAGCCCCATTCTCCTTGTTTTTGTCCGAGGAATAAGGCTACTTATTATTACTCTCCTATCAGATTATCTCTTACCTTGACACAGTTAATGGTAAGAAGAATTAATAAATTTCGATGGGCCGGAAGCTTCATTTTCATGCTCAGACGACAAGCGCAGTAGCAAAAGCCAATAGAAAGTTGGGGCTGTTTAAATGGTCCTTTGATGCACTAGATGTCAAGACTATGCCTGTGCTGTTCCAGTCTCTGGTCAGGCCTCACCTCGAATATGGCAGATGCATGGGGGCCAATGTATTGTGGAGACTAAGACACAGTTGAAGTAGTATTGAGGAGGGTATCCAAGCTGGCCACGTGTGTGTCACACCTAGATTATAAGGGCAGGCTAAAGATGCTCAAGCTGCCAGGCACGTACTACCGGAGCTGTCCAGGAGACATGCTCATGGTGTACTGGACAACCACAGTCAGGCTGAGAATCAGCCCTGATGAATTGTTTCAGCGTGACACTGGGGAGCGCGACGCTGCAGAGCACCCCTTGAACCTCAAGGAGCCCACTGCAAATAGCTCTCATCGCCACAAAACATTCCGCGTATGTGACATAAATGAATTGAATAGCCTGTCCACCGAGATAGTTACAGCTCCCAACACAAACGCATTCAAAACCGTTTGGACGAGCACTAGATGTATAGAATCCACCGGACCATGCCCAGATAGCCGCAACGCGAACTCTGGCGGCCATGTTGTTGAAGGCACCTAAATAATCATCCGAAAAAAACTCCAGGAGCAGCACAGATCGGGAAGTTTCAGGCCCTTGCAGAACTTTTCTTCCTGAACATTCTATTCTGTTCTGTTCATTTCTATTTTGTTCTATAAATGTCGGTCGCGGTGGCGAGGCGGCCGCGAATGGTGGGCCCGAAATTGATATAATTTTGGTGCGTCTGTTATAATCCCCATTTATAAGCCAATCTCGTGCCCGTTTTTATTATCTCCTCCCTACCGTTCGCGTTCCCCGCAAATGTCAGCACTTAATTTTGCGCAGTGCTGTAAACGCTGCTCACTTATTACCCACATTTCTTACGATCGGGCATCCATATACGCAAGCTTTGGCCAGAGTACCGTTGATTTAATAATTCTTAGGACAGAGATGAACGACTTTTGCATGTTGTTACCAAGTCCGTCAGATAGAGGCCGTTTTAAAAGAAATGGATGCTGCCAGGGCCCCACTCAAAGTCGTTTGGCTTCATGTGCAAGCGTAAGAGCTCGGAGCCGGTGTTGTGTGGTTCTTACTCTGCTGGGGAGCGGCTGTGCTTGTTTTCACTCTTCACGTACGCTTCTAAGCTCTTACCCAAGGCGATGCGGAAGGCACCATCTGCGGCACGTGGCACGTGGCTCGCAACGAACTATTCATCCCCGTTGTGTTGTATGCAGTCTGCAAGCATTCGAGCTGTCCACAAACGGGCGAGCGCAACCTAGGTACGCGTTTGGTATGCGTGAGATGGGTCATATATTACGAGTGCTGTTTACTGATTTTTTGTTTTGATTATCAGCTCATCATCAAGAAGAGCTTCACCGGGGAGCATGGTGGAGGACATGGACCCGGACACGGGCGTGAACACGTGCACCAGCGGGGGCACAGCTGTGGGGAGGGGTACGGGAACGTGCAAGAGAGAGGCAACTGGTGCGGAGACGGGAACAGGACGGTGTGAATGGTCCCAGGAGTTTCTTGTGCTCTCTTGTCAGACAGCAAATTGGTGCTCCGATGATTAAGAAACGGGGCGGGGACAGGATCAGAGATCGCGATAGAGACTGAGACTAAGATGGAGACGGAGACGGGGTCGCAGACGGAGGCCAACGAGACGGGAGATGGAGACGGAGACCGACTAATATGTACTAATAGTTGTCCAGGGGTGCTAATAGCTAAGATAGTTTTCCTGCCTTTCTTTGGTTCAGAATTCTCTTTTTGTTCATAGGCATTAAGGGAGCTCAAAGGGGTCTTTCAAGGAAGAGGGCTCAAGCCAGCATTAGAGGGATTCAGCCCCCCCCCCCCCCCCTGAAAACATTTGGAGTGACGCCCGTGATTTTCAGCATATTTCAACTCTGCATCATCGGGACAGTGAAACACGCTAATAGCCTGTGATGAGCTGGCATGAGGCTGGGCAAACTGGCTTGAGCCACTTAATGATCTCATGTCACGTGTTTAAACACATTTTCATCAGGGCGTGTTCGCATTTTGATGTGCCGATCGTCGGCGACGCGCTGTGCTAGAAGTCTCGAGATTGGTATGCCCAATGTGAGGTCGACCTCTCGAGCTCGGTGTGGCCAATGTGAGGTCGATCTCTCGAGCTCGGTGTGGCCAATGCGAGGTCGATTTTGTGGTGAGGGCAGACTGCGGTCGACAGGGGATTGCCTTAACATTCCGTCTTAATGGCGTCGCCGCGCCGCCTGTCGCATTTGAGTCGTGTTGCTTTACGCGAAAAATGGCCGCGTCTTGCAACCTAACGAGACGTTTGCCTGAAATGTCCAGCGCTGCAATCTCGTGGGTGTTCTTGCCCAGCGGACAAGGGATGCACTGAGAGACAGTGATAGCTTTGCTTGGTTTCAAAGAAGAGTATGTATTCCCACGGAATCACCACATTTCAGGATGGTCTCGGAGAACTTCAAAACGGCCTCGGAGAACCTTCGCACGGAGCACTCTTACAGTACTTAAGAACCTCGCTGAACCCCCTCCGAAGAATGTTCGGGAACCCATCCTGGGTTCCTGAGAACTTGGCCGATACTTTTCTAAGGGATGTTAAGGAGACCCTTTTGCTTTCATTTATCATTGACGGTTTTCATCCAAGGACCTACATCGTCTTCAGTGCTTCTGCAGAGCTTCACGAGATCCATACGACGTGGAAAGATCGCCATACAATTGTCAGAGGTATACACGATCGCCACATTTGCAGGATTGCAGCAAATCATATATGAAAGATGGAGGTGAACACGAATGTATTTTTGGAGATGTACCTTATTCCTCCCATTTTTTAACCACAAGGACACACAAAACACTATTTTCTTTACAACCAAGACCGACGGACAAGGCACTACTGCCGACTTACAATCATGATGTACCCGTAACCGACGCACACGCGTTATTATGAGCGGCAAACAAAGCAGCGTCGTGTTTGAAATCAGGGCGACGCTGAGCGCAGTAAGAACATGCTGGAATAACCCAGCGTGATACAGGTCTAGTCAGCACAGCTCAGCGCGGCCATCCGAAACTATACATGAACGCTGACCTTGGTACCTGATGGCCCTGAGGTCCGTGGAGTAGTATCGGGGCGCAGACTGGGATGCAATCACGACCATGGTGTGTGTGTGGGGGGGGGGGGCAAAGCACTGCTTTGCAATTACGTCGGTAGGCAAAACAATGTGGTCTCGGTAATCACGACCGGCGGAAAAATAGCTGTCCTGTTTTAATCACGAACGGCCATCAAAGCACTCGCATAATCATGACCGACAAATAGGGCTATGTTGCATGAACACAACCTGCGGGCAGAGCACTATATTTCCTGATTCATATCAAGTAAACAGAGTAATCACGCGGCAGCGTCCCTGCCCGCGGCCGTAGTCCTTCAGACGCGCCGGCAACGTCTCAGCCTCGCCGGTAACGTCTCAGCCTCGCCGGTGACTTCTCAGCCACGCCGGTAGCACCTCAGCCGCACCTGAACACTCCCACCCGCTGCCGCCGCACACACTCGGCGCACACCGTAACGCTGATGACTCACGGGCAGTGACGCGGACGCATCTGCCGACGACGAGGCGTCTCCGGTGGCAGTGACGCAGACGCATCTGCCGACGACGAGGCGTCTCCGGCGGCAGTGACGCAGACGCATCTGCCGACGACGAGGCGTCTCCGGCGGCAGTGACGCAGGCGCATCTGCCGACGACGAGGCGTCTCCGGCGGCAGTGACGCCGGCACATCTCCCGACGGCGAGGCGTCTCCGGCGGCAGTGACGCAGGCGCATCTGCCGACGACGAGGCGTCTCCGGCGGCAGTGACGCAGACGCATCTGCTAACGACGAGGCGCCTCCGGTGGCAGTGACGCAGGCGCATCTGCCGACGACGAGGCGTCTCCGGTGGCAGTGACGCCGGCACATCTGCCGACGACGAGGCGTCTCCGGCGGCAGTGACGCAGACGCATCTGCCGACGACGAGGCGTCTCCGGTGGCAGTGACGCAGGCGCATCTGCCGACGACGAGGCGTCTCCGGTGGCAGTGACGCAGGCGCATCTGCCGACGACGAGGCGTCTCCGGTGGCAGTGACGCAGACGCATCTGCCGACGACGAGGCGTCTCCGGCGGCAGTGACGCAGACGCATCTGCCGACGACGAGGCGTCTCCGGCGGCAGTGACGCAGACGCATCTGCCGACGACGAGGCGTCTCCGGTGGCAGTGACGCAGACGCATCTGCCGACGACGAGGCGTCTCCGGCGGCAGTGACGCAGACGCATCTGCCGACGACGAGGCGTCTCCGGTGGCAGTGACGCAGACGCATCTGCCGACGACGAGGCGTCTCCGGCGGCAGTGACGCAGACGCATCTGCCGACGACGAGGCGTCTCCGGTGGCAGTGACGCAGGCGCATCTGCCGACGACGAGGCGTCTCCGGCGGCAGTGACGCAGGCGCATCTGCCGACGACGAGGCGTCTCCGGTGGCAGTGACGCAGGCGCATCTGCCGACGACGAGGCGTCTCCGGCGGCAGTGACGCAGGCGCATCTGCCGACGACGAGGCGTCTCCGGTGGCAGTGACGCCGGCACATCTGCCGACGACGAGGCGTCTCCACTGGCAGTGACGCAGGCGCATCTGCCGACGACGAGGCGTCTCCGGTGGCAGTGGCGGCAGCGGCGTTCACAGGACGCCCGCTGCCGTAGACGTTTGTCTACCTTCATGCGTCGTGCGTCCCGCGTGAACAGCATGACAGGTGGGCCGCAGCAGAACTGTCGACACTAGGTCGTCGCAGCGGGCAGCGATAACACCCGATGGGGACTGGGTGCCCATCTGGGGAAAAGGCATGGATATTAGATGCAGCAGAGGAGTTTCCAATCAATAATTCCTGGCATATTACGGGTTTATTTAATGGCATTTAGTGCCATCTATAAAGTTTGGTGGACATATCTTCAACATTTTGGCTATGAATGACTTGGCATCTATGAATGATTCGGCACACACCCAGCTTGTTCAATTAGTCAATGGTTTTCTAAAATACAACAGTGATTAACTGATCATCTTGGGTGTTTCATCAATAACAATGATTATTATACGGGGTGTAACTTAACTTAACTGTAACTTTTCCTGAGATCCTCACAATTCACGTTCCTGTCACATGCCAAACTCACAAAGATCTTATCTTACTGAGATTCCCCAATTAAATGCAGATATGTTTCATAGAGAGGAATTATAGCATTGCCTTTTGTTTCACATAATACCAGTGCCAGCATTTTGAAAAGGAGTGAGAAATTTGGTTGTTTATTGGCGTTTTATGATACCGTCTGCAATGGTCATTTTGGACCCAGGTGAGTGAGAAATTGAAATACTTGAAATGGCACTGCAAGTATGGGAGTTACCTTGGCCAGATGTTTGATATCGCTGGATTATTAGTTGGTAACCACAAATTTATACAAATAAAAGGAAGGTTCTCACAACTGATGCCAAGCGTTTTGTGACACGGGGTGAGAATGCAATCAATCTCTCTTGTCCGCATTTGCCAGCTGTGCAGTGCAGTTCTCTGACAGAAATACTTGCTTCAATAATCGGCCATCACTTATCCTAGTCACAAAAACGTTAATTTTAGTAGTTGAACGAAAAAGTCCTATGTCAAACACGAAGTGACCACACAGTTAATCTCGAACCAATCCAGGCTCAACAGCATATAACACATTCATCAAGGACTGAGGAGAGATACCATACCTTTCGAATGATGTGTGATGCTTTTTCCTGTCGTTGAACCATACCGCGACCATAAAACACGAAATACGTTTTAGTGACAGCAAATGTACACAGCCTGGGAAGCATGCACGTAATCAGCACTATTACAACACTGCACTTCCACCAAAATTACACCAATTATGCCAAATAACGCTCGCATGAATATCACGTCTACCTACTGAAAGATTTCTCTCGAATTAGTGCCTTTCGAGTTCGAAGGGGCCGTCTGAGAATTCCGCCAAAAACTATACAAGTCCTCGCCAGGTGCTCACTACATCCGGGAACTTGCACGAAGCATTTTAAGGTGATTCTGATCACGATGAGGAGTTCTTGACGCCTTCGCCGAAGGATGTGAAAAGGTGAAGGGCTTGGCATACCCTAACTCAAGTTAATATACTTCTCCAAGCGGAAACAAGCCTTTGAGGGTGTTTCCATGAGGCCGTTTTTAAAAGGTATCACAGCATGTTTTCAGCGTTGTTCACGACTGGTGTGCCTTAAATAGAAACTGTTTTCCTCCCGTTTGATGCATTCTCAATGGTGGATGGTAGTCAGTGTCCATGAGGAGTAAATGGTTCAAAATAATGTGAAGTGTATGCTTTGTTAGGTAATGCTGAGTATGTTTTGGGTGGTCATAATTCAGCACTGCATGTGCATGCAAATGGTCGCGGATGTTCCAACTCCAGCACCGAATGATCTCATTATCATTTCCTCATGACTGCTATATGGTGTTTCATTGTGTGGTGCTTGCCCGAGTGATCTCATAACAGCAACATCTCGCCGTCCGGCAGCGTAACACCAGTGCCGATCCTAGGATACCCTTCTCTGAGAACTCAGGTCAAGGTCTCTCTGGTACGCACTTCTACTGCCGACCATTGCTGAACCCCTGGGATCAGGCACGCGCCCGGACTCGCTCCTACAGAGGATCTCGTTTGCTGGCTCGGCCGCAAGATTCAAACAAGACAGGCTCAGGCGTGAGGTATTTGTTGTTTTCGACTTGCGCCAGCGGGTGGCCGTCATGAGTCGATGGGGCAGGGATAGAACGGTTTGCGGAAACGCGCCGATTAAGGTAGGTCGAAGGCTTTGACTTCACAGCACACATAAGCCAGCAGCTAAATGGAACATGATGACTCACTTCATTATATGATGTGGCTAAACGGGCTTAAAATTAGTGGTGAAAAACTCATTCGAATAATGCTTACCGTGCTTCAAGATATTCGGCAGACTGCTGCAAACAAAATTTTTCATCGTTGCCGGAAAACAAGGCACCACCAACGAGACATTCCTGTCCCCTTGGTTGAATAACCATTGCTGTTCGCACGCTTGCAAAATGCAAACAGGTAAGGCTCAGCCGCAAGACATATATTGTTTTCGATTTAAGCCAGTGACTGACTGCTATACATCGATAACTGCAGCTCTTTCATCGTGTCGCTCCTCTTTTATTAGCAAATAACGGTGGCTTCCTCCCTCCTCGGTGATACAAGCTTAACCCTCGCTCTGACAGGGGGGGGGGGGGGTTCGATGTGAACCCCTCCCCTTGCCGTTTCCTGGCAACACCTTTACGGCATGCCGCGCAATGCAGCCAAATTTTCGTTTTCCTCTGGGCATCAACTGCGCTCTGCGTTCTGCTCTGCGCAGCTGAGCTCTGATACAAAAGCGTGTCCCTCGCATGTCTGGTCCTTGAAAAGCGACGGTTGTTAGGAGCACTGCACGGCGATCCGCGGCCGGCGGCGGGCGGCAACCGACGAGTCCGCCGATCGCGCGCGGCGTGCTCTACATTAATGGATCCCCGCGTAATAGATGGGTGCTCAAAACGCAGACATGTATAACATTTTACTGAGAGTCAAGCAGAGAACACGTCTGTTCCTTCCTTTTTTGTGTCGCTTCTGTGCGTTGTCTCGTAGATATGAGCATGTAAAACTGAAAAGCTTAACCTTTAGAAAAAGTCGATCTTTGGCTCGCTCTAGTGGGTTATTTACTTGACCTAGGAACATATGCCTACAGCATTTATGGAGTGTCGTGTTCACTACATGACGTGTGAAACATCACGATAATGGTGAGAACTCATGTTAAAAGTAATTTCGAAAACACATAAATTGGACGCCACGTAGAAAATATAATAAGCCATGCATAAATGATGCTAGACAATAAAACTGAGTAAAAATTAGAATTTGAGATATGTTGCGTTTTTCGCACACCGTTTCACTTCTTAATGGCACATATTTTCAGTGACAACTTGCGTGTAAGACTGGCAATAAAAACAGGTACAGCACTGGTCTTTAAGCGCTTTCTGGCATTTCTGCTGAAACTTTAATGGGTTCACCTCAATTATCAGAAAAGACGATTGGTAGTTCCATTGCAGCCAACAAGCTATCGAGGTGCTGTGGCTATAGGTACAACCCAGATCCTAGAATGGTAGCATGCAGTCCACCCCCCCCCCCCTTCGCTCCCACACGCACACTTCAGACTCCAAGGGAGTTGGGTGACGGGCTTTCCACTGACCTCTGCGGGATTGCCGTCTGACGCCAGTGTCACTAGCAAACTTTCGAGGCGCTGTGGCTATAGGTACGAGCCAGATCCGATGATGATAACCTGCAGTCCCCCCTCCCGCCACACACACTTCAGACTCCAAAGGAGTTGGGTTACGGGCTTTCCACTGACCTCTGCAGGATTACCGTTTGACGCCAGTGTCACTAGCAAACTTTCGAGGCGCTGTGGCTATAGGTACGAGCCAGATCCGATGATGATGACCTGCAGTTCCCCCTCCTCTCACACACATACTTAAGAGGCTCCAAGGGAGTTGGGTGACGGGTTTTCCACCGACCTCTGGAGGATTGCTGTTTGACGTCGGTGTCGGACGCTTCCCGTGGCATTGACAGTCACCGCACAGCAATGCACACGGCCGGCGACAATAACATCCTATTACCGACGATCCACGCCGAAATGTAACTCACGCCGCACACTCCCAATTGGCTGTTCTACCGTTATTCGTGTTGAGGCCGCAACTGAGCACCTTGGCTTGCATCCTCTTCTGCAAAGCGCCTCACAGATCGCCGCTCCACATTACAGTTTAATCGGCGCGGCCATCTTGTTTGTGGTGCGGCCGCATCAAAGAGAATCAATAAAAATGGCGGGTTCTATCGGTGACGTATAAATAGAGTTGTGTGAGCGTCGGCCCTATATCAGCCGGGCCATAAAGCTGCCAGCGCCGGCGACTAATTGGCAGTCCGGGGAGGGCGGTCGGTCAGAGCCGGCCGCGCCGCTGGCCGGCCGCCGCCGCCGCATTGTTTCATCTCAGCCGACGGCAGGGCAGCGGGGGGGGGGGGGGGGGGGGGGCGGCGGGAAGGATGTCGTGACTGCTTGGGCGGCGGGTTGCTGGTTTGTGATATGCGGGTATGTGCGGTTTGGTTGTAATGCAGCGGCCGACAGACAGGTCGGGGAGTGACAGATGCTTTGCGTATTGGCTCTGCGTTGCCGATACTCTGTTTCCCTCGCTTCAGTACTGCCCTGGCACAGGCTTCGTTTGCAGCTATTGTCGGTCGCATGACCGTGTTCCTATGGCGCATCTTCCCCCGTTAGTGTTCAACTGATTGGTGTAGGTATTGCTGCCCTCTTGTTGGGATACAGACATGGGCTGCCTGTGAAGCACCTCGCCACCGCATTAGAGCTAGTCCCGGTCAGCGTTCTCACGAAGCCATCCAGCCGAGTTTCATCCGGCCAGCTCTGCATGGCCTCCCAGCGCCAGCCAAGCGCATCAGCTACTCTTGTTTATTGCGATCGATGGCTGAATAGAGTACGCGAGCATGACGCACGGCAGCGCGGCCCACGGCGGCATGCAGCGTCACGGACAGCCGCCTCACCCGTCACTGGCGACGCGCGGACGTCACCGCCCCCGCCGTCTCCGGGCAACAGGCGACCCGCGGAGATCTGGTCCGGATCAGCACGGCGTCAGGCGGTCCAGTCGGGGCGCGGCGGTCACGACTAACACTAACACTAACAGAAAACAGGCGTGGTCACCGCTCTCCGGAAACGAGCCCCAAGCGTCACTGGCCAGGTTGCCGCGCGCGTCACGGGGCGTGGGCTTGTGCTGCCGCGCACGGGCGAGGCACACGCACTCGCCCAGGCGGGCGGCATCACGCGGGCCGACCGAGCGGAACAGTGCGGAAGGTCGGATAACATTTGTCTTGGTTTAACATGTAAATGGCATGCTCCGGTTGTGTGCAATATGCCAAAATGAATTTAGTTTATTAACGGATTGAACTCAAGAAATCGAATTGCGGTGGCAACGCACATCAACAAGCGAGGAATGTAACAGTTCACGGGGCCAACCACATCAATGACACAAACACCCACAAATTGTGCCTCGTCAACACTACAAGGCACTGAAATTTGCGGCGCAAGCACGGACAAAATCTATTGATGCCTAACCCCACACAGCACGACTCAACCTTGCACTTCGTCGAGCCTCGACACGCCTGTCCCAGCCAGCCCGACAGTCCTAATTCTGGTCCAGCCGTGGTCCAATCGTCACATTTCTGCCGTCAATCCCAGCTCCGTTCGAGCCCTTTAAACCGATGCCGACCGCAGCGCGACAGCTCATTTTCTAAAGTCCTGGGGGATCAATTCTGCCCTGGCGGAGCGGGCTGGCTAATTTCTGCTATTCGGCGGCGGCCGCGCAACAACAATGCGCCGGGCGGCGCGTGAATTGCCGCTCGTTTCGGCCTCGATTACCGTCCAAACCGCCGGCTCTCCCGGGACGCGTTTCAGAACGTGCCGGCTCGGCTGGCGCCGCCAATTAAACTGCCGGGCCGTCGACTGAGATTCTCATCTAACGGCGTCGAATCGGCGGCGACAGAGCCGACTGGAGAGGACGGCCCGAGCCGGACTGGGATAAGCAGGCCTGACTGCGAGAACGACTCACTGGGAAAAGTTAACGGTGAGGACCACGCCGTCATCCAGGCCAATGCTTCTCTGACGGAAAGCATCAATTTTATCTCCTCTCGGTTTGTTTCAGTATGTTTTAGCTGAAACGTTACCACGAAATGATAATTCGCGCACTGCTAATTTCAGCTTAGCAAGTAAAGCAAAGGCGCTTGACTTGCGCGTCTCCCGTTGCTGGAGTATCTACATTAATTCAAGGTGAGGCAAGCACACGAGCCTGTTATCCGTCTTCACATCACCACCAAGCGTCATCCGATGCGAACACATCCAACTTGCGCAGCGCTGACACCGCAGCCATCACCGGAACGGCGCAATCACGAATGAGATTCGCACCCCTGCAGGCGCGCCTGGCTAATCACTGCGCGGCCTCCCGCGCGCCCCACACGCCCCGGCGCCCGCGTCACACGCCGACACCGGCCGGACCACGCCGCGCCGCAGCGACGCTGGGAGCGTTCGCGGCGCGTCGGCGGGACCGCCGCGCCGCGCAGGGCTACCGGAGCACCTGGGTCCACACGGCGCCTCGCGACGGCAGTTGTACTCGGCGTCCGGGCGCGCGCGGCGCGGCAACTCGCTGCGGTGCCGCTGCGGGGCCGGCGCCCGGCGGGGGCAGCGTCCGCCGCCGGCCGCCGTAATATCAGCGCGCGGCTCCGCCGGCCGAGGCGCCGGCCCCGCCACCCCTCGCCGGTTGCCTTTAGAAGGCCGGCTCGACTTCGCGGGGCTCACTCTTCGCCACCACGTGCTGCTGCGGGTGGTGCTGGTGTGGCTGCGGTGGCGGCTGCTGCGGTGGCTGCTGCTGTTGTTGCTGCTGCTGCTGCTGCGGGTGGGGCGGCGCCACCATCTCGGGGTGCATGGGGTGGCCGGAGGGGACCGAGTAGCGCGGGTAGCGGCCGGCCTCGGCCGCGCCGGCCGCCGCTCCAGACGTCTGCCGGTGCAGGGGTAGCAGGCCGTGCACACCCTGTGGGGGAGGGTCGGTGTCAGGTGGATGGAGTGACCGGTGCCGACCGGAGACGGCTAGGGCTCCGTGCTGGGTCGGTTCAGGACGTGCGCCACGCCGTGATAGGGTGACGTGAGCAACAAAATTATAAGCAGCGGCTGTAACGATGCAGGCAGCTGTAGCTAAATGAAGTAGCTTACGTCCAAATATATGTATATATATATATATATATATATATATATATATATATATTTTAATGCTTCCAGGAGATGCCTTCCTATTGATCCAGACGTGAAAAAAGCAAACCTCCGACCATTTTTGCCGCCCAGCTGTTCGTTCGCAGACTATCCTGACTTCTGACCTGACGCGTTCACCTGCACATTCGCAAACTTCTACCAGCATGCCATATCCCCTTCTAGTGCGCCATTCATTCAGCATTCCTCCTCGAAAAAGGAGAGTTTTGGTATGTTCCTCTGATCAGCATGGAAGCATAGCAGCCGAATCTGGTGTGTTCTGACCCGGTTAGACCAGTCCAGAGCCCGTCCGATTAAGTGCCCGTCTGACCACCGGCGGGCTCGAGGTCGGCAGCGTGACCGCCCCGGCGCGGCGGTGGTCGGCCGGCCCGCGGTCCCCGACACCGTCCGGCGCGGCGGTGGTCGGCAGACCCACAGTCCCCGACACCGCCCGGCGCGGCGATGGTCGGCCGGCCCGCGGTCCCCGACACCGCCCAGACGCGATCTGACTGAGATAGCAGCGTCCGGCAGGCCCCGCGGCAGACCGGTCTGCAGGCCGGCAATGGGTGCCGGCGCTGGCGGGCCCGGGCAGCGCTGACGTCACAGTGTTGGCATGGGTGTCGGTGAAAAGGGCGTTGGTCTTATGTTACGTGCACGCGCGTCAAGTTGAGGTAGACTCCTCAATGAATGGAGTTGGTAATAGTTTCTGGAGTTGGCGAACGTACGAATAGTTTCTGGAGTTGGGGAACGTACAAATAGTTTCTGGAGTTGGGGAACGTACAAATAGTTTCTGGAGTTGGGGAACGTACAAATAGTTTCTGGAGTTGGGGAACGCAGAAACTGGGTATTGGTAGCGGCGCGTCGCACAATGCCTACGACAGCTACTTTGTATTAGTCATGAGAACGGTCGGGGATTATTAAGCTGGCAAATCAGGGAGTTCTTGACCGAGAAGCGAAACTCCCAAACGGGCGTCACCCTCCAAAACTGATTGGGAGATCTAGCCGTAATTTTCAACTCATTAAAGCTGTTGTTATGAATCGCCGCGAGTTTTATGTTAACATCTGAACACATTGGCAAAGATATCTAAAGGTACACAAATGGCAACTCTGATCAAACGGGTTCGTGGTAAGGAGCAATAGGAACTGGGAGAAGCTAGCGTCATAGCAAATAGCTGCTGACTGTATATGGCAACATTGGCGAAGCACAAGCCTCAGGACTGCTGATCTCAATAAGGCATTGTACACACCTCAGAGATAAAAGGTTGCCAGGCATGGACTTGGGCTCAGGCCTAGGTTTAGTTTCGTACATGCACCAAATCTACAAGCTCAGGGATGTTTAAATTGCGTCGCATAAGCAGGAAATAAACCGATGTTACTAGACCTTTCTATTCCAAATTGTTTGAAAAATAGGTCATGTGAGCTAGATCATGCTTTTTTGGTCGTTGAGTTCATAAGACGCAACCCATAAATGGAGAGGTTTGTGCCTTTATTTTATGACATTTAGCTCTAGAAGACCGAAATGCAACGGCGTTTTATGTCTGGAGGAGATCACTGGCTTACCGACGGGGTAGTTTTCAACGTGCAGGCTGGATGGGGGATCACTGATCTGCAGGAAAGGACGGTTTTGACTTGCTGCTGGGAAACGTCGACAATATAGTATTCTTGTTTCTTTGGGAGCTCCAGCATACAAGACTTTGAGAGGCAGTGCGTGAAATCCGAGGAAAAACCCATTTTAGCGGATTTTGGGGGAGGGTAAGCTTAAACATTTTCCCCCGTTCAGTGCCCGTAATTTATTTTCACAAAAACAACTGGACCTCTGGGGAAAGTAGTTACTGACCTGCAGGTGGGAATGGTTGATGTTCATCTGCATGTCGGCTGAGGAGTTGGTCTGCTGCTGCAGGTCGATTAGCTGCCGTTTCGCCGTCTCCTCCATCCGTCTTTTCTGCTTGCGTTCCTTAGCGCGGCGGTTCTGGAACCATATCTTCACCTGCAGCACAGACGGATGGTTGGTGGTGAACTAATGTGACATGTACTTGAAATGATTAGTGCGAACGAATGGAGGCAAAGAAGCTGTTGTCTGTCACTGAAGGGTTTGTCTTTTCATCTAACATCTTTGCGTTAGCCGTCTTTATTGGAGAATGCTGTGTCTGACTGCAGAAGATGCCCCGTTCGGTTTTTATGGCGCATGCAACTGCCGCGGCCATTAACAGCAACGTTATAATCTTCCGCGCTTATTGCGGTTGGGGACCCGAAACACAGCTGATGGTAGAAAACTTTCAAATTTCCAACCATTTGTCGTTTTCATTCCAGCCTTCTCTTGTCCCGAGCTCAGGTTAAAAGTACCTCAGCTGCAAGAGCGAAAGGTGATGTCGCGGCCGGCATCCAAGTCTATACCTCTCCCACCCGTGGGAGGACAGTGCGCCACCGTGACCGGCATCCGCTCGCGTCCTCGCCCCTGGAGCGGACGCTGGAGCTCACACCCGTGAGAGGACAGTCAGCCGTCGTGGCCGGCACCCGCACGCGTCCTCGCCGCTGGAGCGGGCGCCGGGGCTCACACCCGTGGGAGGACAGCGAGCCGCCGTGACCGGCATCCGCTCGCGTCCTCGCCCCCGGAGCGGGCGCCGGGCTGCCGCGGCGGCGGCGTGAGATCGGCGCTGCGCCCGCCGCCGGCCTTGGCTCTGTTAGCGCCCGCCATTAACGCCCGCGTAACGGCGGCTCCACATTCGTGCCGAGGGCAGCCGCTCCCGCCGGAATGTCGCGTCGCGCCGCCGCCGGCCCGGCTGAATCAGCCCCTGATTCAGCGCCCAGTCACAGCCGCGCTTCGGGGGACGGTGCCGCGCAGGGTCGGCTCGTGGACGTGGGTGCGGTGGACCCCGGCCGCCGCCGCCCCGAGCTGGCGCACCGTCCAGACGTCCGCTCGATTTATCGCTTTCCGACGATCCCAGCGACATTCCTCCCCCGAATTGGATCAAACCGGGCTTCCCGGAAGGCACAGGGCGGCGATTCAGGCCTGCCGCCGTTCGGCAGATGGCCGACCCCGCGGCGGCCTTCCCACGAAGATTCTCCCGGCCTCGGGCATCGCTGGCGTGCCAGTGGCTCGCGCGTCGCACATGGGAGATATTTGGGGGCAGTCGGGATCGAAGTGTCTATTACGGTGTCGATTCATTGCTGCGCTGTACACTTTAGTACAAAGACCCCCAGTGGACCGAGCAGTCTGGTATGCCCAAAGAGCACAGCCTAGAAATATTTATCTAACGTCATGGTTTCTTTCCAAATGATCCCACCATGACATTCTTGTTTAGCGAGGTTTATGTTTAGTCAGTAGTAATACTTCCAAAATATGCATGCGGTTGCAGTATGTAGTATGTGCATGCAGGGAAGATACAATTATAACCACGGCTTTGACATTTACGTTAACGTGGATTGCATGGGGATGGAATGACTGTTTTGGTGCTAATGAAGAGCAATATCCGTCCAATGGCGTGAATAATCAACATTTATGTTATGATCAACACCGCTTTGAGTCGGAGGGGCCGCAGTCATCTTCTATCATGCACTCAAAGCTGATTCGTCCATAGACTAAGCAGCCAGGGACCCATCCCAGTCATGTTCGTGAAACATCCAAACTAGATACGCAACTTTTCCCAAAATTTCAGCCCGCACCCCTGCCCGGCCCGGCCAGCTGGGGATCTAGCCCACTACAACCCCCTAGGCTTAAGTGCTAACTCGACATTAACCCGCAAGAAGTAAGTTACGCACTTTGTGATTCCTCGTTAATTTGAGACGTATTCATAAAGAACGCATCGAATATCATATCAGTGCCGTATAATGCACAGCATTGCTTGATTTAAACCAGTGGTGTTGCTTGAACAGTAGCGAGCAACGTACCTGGACTACGGAATTCGTATGAAACCAAAGTATACATTAAACACCGTGATGCCAGTTTCTGGCCACTAATGAGAAGAAAGAGGGTGGAGTATAAAGCGGTCTATCACCAAGATAAACCAGAGGTTTTATCCTTGTACATCACCACAGAAAACCACAGGCAATGCCACTTAAAATATATGCATTATCGATGGCTCTGCACTAAGAGCAGAGAAATGGCGAATATTTCAAGTCATGGGAGGTTCACTACACTGTACACTGACACACACACACACACAGACACACACACACACACACACACACACACACTTCGAATGCGTCACAAAGGCCGCAATTTCATAACCCGCATTCCAGAACGAATGCAGGCTCCTATACGGCGTTCGCTGTCCTTAAGACATAAAAACATGAAGACATCTGACCAACAAAGGGCCAAAGGATCCATTGAGGCTGGCCGTGTTCAGGTTTCGTACACATCCTCGAAACTAATGTTACCATGTGACCTGCATAAACTTAGTTATAAATGAGATCTTTAGACCAAAATAGCTTGTCCCATGGCTTTTAAATGTTTCCAGAGAGTGGCTTCCTACAACTTCGCTTGACAGCCCATTCAAATGGCTCACTACTCTTTGACAAAATGACATCTGCCGCTTCATAGTTCTACTCAGACTTTTGTTAAATGAAGGTGGTTTCCTTCATGTCTCGCCAAATTTTCTCATTTCTTACTGGGATGCAGCATGCGACAGCGTGGAATAATACCACGTGGCATCTTTGAAATAATTCAAATTTTCCTCCTATTACTATTCACGTTTCTTTCCACGATAACCATCCCGCGACCATTGTGATGCTGCATACAAGCATGGCAATAACATATTGTCTAAGAATGTTTTGCACCAAAGCAATATCATTCACGTTTAGCACGGCCACAAAAACCCTGCAATAGAACCAAATTCTGGAGTAAAATCTGTAGAAAAATAAGAATTGAGTAACTCATGTCGACGAACTGCGTCCACATTTGACAAAGCCTGCTGGCGCAACTTACGGATCTATATTGAATGTTTGAATGATGTCATTTGTAGAGCTTAAATTTGTGACACATGCCTGCATGCAGATAAAAATATCGCAGGAGATGAAAAAATAACAGAAAAAATGCAATTAAGGACATATACGTTGAAAACTAATGACAATCGCGGTAAGCGTAAAACGTGTCGTACATAAGGGCCCCTGTTATCGCGGTCATAAAACTTTACGTCACCACTAATTCGGCTCCGATAACAGTTGCGCGTGTGATACAGCTGTAACTAAGGGCTGTATTGACATGTGAGCCAGGCTAGGCAAATTAAGTGATGAAAGAAAGGCACGACAAAATGAGTGGCGCACCGTTTCCCGTCAATATGTTGCACACCGTTGTCCACAATCGGACCAAAAGCGCGCGGGGTTTTGCGTGTCAAATGCGGTGGCCTTGCGGGTTGAAACGTTGCGTCCCTAATACAAACAGTGTAAGACATAAATGTTTGAAAACGAGATCATTGCATTTCAAACCCTAAATTGGATTTTGTCAAATTATTGCATTAAAGTGGTCCAAAACTGATAACAGCGGTGGTCAGGGGCAAAATAGATTGACCGATCTAGGGATTGCTTCCTGGATCGGCTTTGTGGAACATTTGTTGCGTTTCACCACTGATCCAGATACATCATTGCGTTCCTCCGACTGCCTACCGTGGCACGTGGTTAGAATCCTGAAGTATCACCGGCAGGTGAAGATCCGCGCTCAAATAAAATATAAACCAAACAGAACCCAGATCACAATCTATGCATGCATGAAAACAACGCACCACGGTCCACGGTGGAAAAGTCCGAGGGCATCCCTGCAGTGAACATGTCCAAGTGATGTAGATGTACCTGGTGTCAACATTAAAAAGCTAACTGATCTTTTTCGAACACGCGTAATGTGCTGCAACAGCAACCTGTATGTCATAACACGACATAGTTCTGCCCAGCAATAGTTTGGGCCCAAAATGTCCGCGGCAGTCGACGCGCCCTTGAGCCCAAATAACAACAACGTGTCATGTGTGACCCAGTAGCCCATGCTGGACGTGTCACCCACCTGCCGATCCGTCAGGCCCAGGATCCTGGACAGCTCCAGCTTCCGCTTGATGGTGATGTAGTTGTTGTAGCGGAACTCCTTCTCCAGTTCCAGCCGCTGGGCGTCACTGTACACCACGCGGTACTTATCCTTTGTGCGGGTTTTGCCTGCAACAAAGCACACTCTCGTCAGAACCGAACTCTCTGATATCACGCGGTAACAGGACACACTCTCGTCAGAACCGAGCTCTCTGATATCACGCGGGAGTAGAGCGAAGGCCACGATGGCGGCGGAACATACTCACAGCTGAGCTGATGTCCAAATTATGCTCACAGTGGTGAGCCGGGATTACACGCGACGACCTATATGGTTGGTTCGGACTACACATGGCTGACTCCGATGCCCGAGGCGTCCGGGAAAAGAGAGGACATGTGAGGATGTGGCCAAGTAATGCCGATAGTCTCAGTGAACCGGTGAAGCTGTGCATCTTGGGTATGATAACGTGCACCAGAACGTCTGTCCTGAGGAAGGTTCGCGACTTAGTGTGCCGCCGCCTTCAAGCAATGAGCAAACGCTTTTTTTTGCTTTCTTGTACTTTTTAGAATGTCTTATGTACTGTTCCATTGTCATTTCCCCGCACGTAAGAGTTTATGTTCATGAATCAGCGATGCATTTTCAGAATATTTGCTTTCAGGGACGCAGCCAAGATTTTCTTCAGGGGAGGGGGGGGGGGGGGGGAAGGAAGGGAACGCACCACACTGATCAGTCAGAATCCATCTATGATTAAAAATGAAAGAATCGGGTCTAAGAAAGGGTGAGGTCTTGCCTACCTACCCCTGAACTGCACTTGTGTTTGCTTGTCATTTTAGAGGCAAGAGCAATTGTATCTTGGTTAACGCGACTGCATGGTCCAGGGAACCAATCGGATACTTTTACTCATGAATGATTCATCGTCGGCATCGTTTGACGCCTTTGTGAACCGAGGCCTTGGCTTCTCTTCAATGTTCTAGTACCGGCGATCTCACGGCTGACTTGTCAGCACACATCGGCGACTCGCTCGGCCAAGTCGGCGTATACCACAGCATACGGCCGCTGTCGCCAGGGTGCGCTGGCGACCGACAGCGTCCGACTGCAGCGCCCGGCCGCTGTCGCCAGGGTGCACCGGCGACCGACAGCGTCCGACTGAAGCGCCCGGCCGCTGTCGCCAGGGTGCGCTGGCGACCGACAGCGTCCGACTGAAGCGCCCGGCCGCTGTCGCCAGGGTGCACTGGCGACTGGCAGCGTCCGACTGCAGCGCCCGGCCGCTGTCGCCAGGGCGCACTGGCGACTGGCAGCGTCCGACTGAAGCGTCTGCCCACTGTCGCCTGTGAGTCAGCTGAGCCACGGGACACCGCCCGCCTGACGTGGAGATGGCCCAGCGAGCGCCGGCGGCGCCGGTCCGTCCGCCGGCCGGCCCAGCGGCCAGCGGCCAGCCGCCATTCGCTCCGTCATCGATCTATTGACTGACGCTGCGCCCGCCCGTAATGCGACAATAAAGGCGTGAGCAGGCAGTGTCAACAGGGCATTTACGCCCGCGCCCGCGGCGCGCGGCGTTCAGCTGGCGCCCGTGGCGGCGAGCGGTGGCGCGGCCGCGGTGCTTGGCGCAAGTGTTACGACCGTACGGTCACGTGCGCGCCGCATTAGCCGCGGCCGTCAGCTGGCGGTGACGGCCGCGGGCGCTGTTTGTCTCCGGCCGGAGCGAGAGTAACGGGTCCTTGAGGAGAAAACAGCGCCTGTCAGGAGCGGGCGAGGACAACGATCAAGCTGATCCAGCTTTTGGGCGCGTTGTATGTCCTCCCAAATCAGCAGCTGATATATCAGCTGAAACATGTTGTGCTCATGCGGCTACATGACCAGGTCAGGTTGCCAGAATAGGCTCGTTGGGCGAGCCTGCTCCACCGACGAGAAAAAAAAACTCGGGAGGTGAGCGTTCACGCCCGTTCAAACACGGAGCCGCTGTGCCGACAAGTTCCCTGACGCCGTTATCCGACCGGCCGTGGCCTGACGCCCGGCGCCTATCGCGTCAGCGCTGCCGGCGCTGCCGCCGCCCCGCTTCTGATCCGGCCGTCTCCATCGCTAATCCGGACCACACGGGCCGGCCGGCGCGCGCGCGCCCTTCATAAATCCGTCAGCGCGCGGTATCGCCGCCACTGACGCGCGCGCCGGCGAATCTAATCGCGCCGCCACGCCGCCGAGCCGCCGACAAACATGGCGGCGCCCTTGAAGCGCCGCTATCGCCGCCGCGCCGGATCACGTCGTACTCGGCGCGGCATATTAGCCGCTGCTATCACCTTGTCGGACGGTAATTAAATCTGAGAGTGCATGCACGGCTGGTCGTGGGAGGCGGGGTGCACAGCGGGAGGGCGGGCCGCCAGGCGCTGTGATTGGCCGGTTGATAACGTGATGGGGCTGTAAGCATGATGTTTCGAGAAGGAGTTATCTAGGGTTCAGTCCCGGCATGTGCTAGGATTACTAGGATTACGTACGAAAATTTGACGGATACGAGTGCATCACCTGTTATTTTTGGTCATCATTAACAACGGTCGATAGTCATGAACAAATAATCAATTGGACAACCATCATTTGCTGTTTATGAACAAGCAGCACAAATCTTATAACAATGTCAGCGACGCAAGACATGCACCGACAGTCGTGATATATGTGGAGAGATACGTCACAGGATTGGGGATTAACCCTCAACGCGCCGAGGGTTTAGCCATTGTTGCGAAGCCGACGCGAGGTCCGTCGCACAGTGAACGGGTACAGCAGACCGATGCGGCAACGTTGTGCTTACAGCTTACGACCACACACTTCGACAAAGGTCGAATGATAACCAAATACTTTTTCTCTGTGATGCATCATTTGCATAATGGTTTCCATCATGTAACGGAGATCATCATTTCGCATGTTTTTTCACGCTGCTCATGTCCATGACAGTGAATGTCGTCGGGTGGAGTAAAGCGCCTGGTGCCTCAGAGGGGTGCTGAGAACCACAAATACAAGACCCAAAGCCGTGTTTGGTGCCAGTATTGCCCTCCCTTTGCACCTTGGGAGCGAAAAGGAGAGAAGGGAGCGGCAATTCCCTTAGTTTGCAGTATTTCTTCATTGTCCTGAAACGCAAAGAAGTTCAGAACATGCGAGCATTTGTGCCTCAAAGCAGCGTTTGTGGGTTCCGATGCTCCGCATAAGCAGATTGGAGGAAAGGAGCGGTTTTGATTCGTTAAGAGCAACTTTAAGTTCCGTACTGTCATCGAGACTTTCAGCGATAATCGCTTATTAGCCACCCCTGCCGGCCGCGCCGGCTCCGTGTCCCGGAGGGCGGAGGCGTCCGGCGGCGCAGCCTACCGGCAGCGTCGAATTAGAACTGGCGCGCGACTGCGTGACGACACACAAGGCTATCTCCCGCATCTTCTGCACAGCTTGGCGCATCTCCACCGCAGCATGATGAGGGAAAAAGGGCGGGACTCAGGGGAGAAACTGAAAATTTTGGTCGCAATTTCCGTCCAGGCGATCAGGAAAACACCTCCTTAGTGCAGCCAAGTGCATAGGTAAGCGAAGTGAATGTCAGCAATGACTAACATACATTTATGACGATAATCCACATTAGACTGAGTTAAAAACAACAATTGAAGCGATTTCATGCGTAAAGGTTTTCGTCGTTTCGCCACTCGCGAGTAGGGAGCATGGCTGTGCACTTGCGTATTTATTGAGCTTAAAACACTTAAAAGAGCACTGCAGGCAATTGCATAGCAGACACATCTAGGGAAAATCCAGCTCTTGCCTCCACCACCGCAAATTTTAGCCCTCGCCCTGACAAGGAGGGGATCGATGTGCCCCCTTAAGGTTTGTTTAGCATACCTCTCTAGCATGTAGTGCAATCACGCCCAAGTTTTTACTATTCTATGGGGCACCTGCTGCACGTGTTTTGAGACCCAAAACGTGTCCCTAGCATTTCTGGTTTTGGAACAGCCGTAATCTTTTGACAGCACTGCGCGGCGATCTACGGCCGGCGCGGGCAGCGGGCGGCTACCGGCGATGCCGCGGGGCGCGCGCGGCGGGTCGACATTGTGACATTGATGGAACCATACATCCTAAATATACGCTAAAAACGCATAGAGTTCCACTCCATTGTGCTTGTTGAACAAGGAACACGGTTGTTCACTTTTTGTGTCACTACGTGGTGTGATCTCATACAGGAGCGTGTAAACCTGAAAAAGTTCGGCATTTGGGGAGATTTGAAGTTTGAACGGATATAATTTGTTAGATTTTTTGACCTCCCAAAATAAAACTTAATATCCTAATTGCGAGATGTTGTTAAGGCTGATCCACTGGTATTTTATGCTAAGCTTTGTCTTTCTTATTTTGGAAACGGCAGGGAGCCACATTGACCCTCTTGTCAATCGTATTATGAAAAACGGCGAATCAGGGCGAGGGTAAATGAAACTCTGATTTTTATATGCGGTCCAACAGCATAGCCTATTTTCTTACTGAGAACCAGAGAATCGCATTGACGCCTTGCATGGGTGTGCCAAACGAGTGCACATTCTGTTCGATCTGAATCTTGCAGCACGGACAATCTTCATAAGCGATTCAATTAAGCAATCTTCCATACCCTCGTACCAAAGAACTGCATGTTTGCCTTGGTGTGCGGTATGTATGTGCCTTCCCAATTAAGTGAATTGTGCTGCAAATTACATAACTAAACCTCCCCAAGTCAATCAGGTTTTAAGGTCAGCACGTCATTCAAAAATCAATACTCGCATTGCTATGAAAAGTAAATATGTATTGTCCTCAGGGCATAAACGTAAAGGCATGGTTGTATTTCATCCCGTCCTGTTTGAATAATTCGGGACAACCCTTAGTCCTGTCACGTCAGTTGTTCGTCCACTTACAATGTCAAAAAATGAGCTTATTCTATTCTGACAGGAGACTACAACTGTCATGTAAGTTAAATCGTTACAGAGGTGCGACACATCTGGTGCCGGCATTCTACAACCAACATTTGGGGTATCGAGAACACTCGCCGCTGCTTCCGACAACTGGAATGTCGCTTAAATGTAATCACGTACGATCGATGCGCAATTAAGTCAGGAAGCGTTATACAGTCAGGCGATAAGCATCAAATTACTGACCAAGCTGAGTGATGAAACCCATGCATTTATTCGTGATCCAGGCAATGTCACCTGCCTCCACAATGGTTTCTGCAAAGCCGACATCATCAGATCATAATCCCATTCATTGTTAAGGAACGATAATTGTCTTCAATACCCACGCATCGGCCATAAAACTTCCATGTCGATAATCTCCGAATGGCAGCGTTTTATTACGAGCCTGCGCCCGGCGTAATCGGCTATCGTATGCCTTATTCACGCCGGCCGGGCGTGCGGGCGATGGCGCGCCACACCGCGCCGGATCCGCCGCCAGGTATCGCCTGGCGTCACGTGATTTTCAGCGCGTGACGCCGCTCGACCGCCTTTACAGCCCCAATAAAAACAAAAAATCCATCTGCCCGCCGGCCGAATACCTTAAATGGAATCCAAGATGGCGGCCGGGCCGACTAATCAGCCGACCGGCGGCAGGATTATTCAGTCGGCGGCGTTAATGGCGCAGCCTGCAGACGTGCATGACCACCGGTCACGTGACGCCCACTCACGCGCTGATTGGTGCAGTCGACAGACAACCCCGGAGCAGCCCCGGCGGCGGACGGCAACGGACGTGGTTGGGCAAGGCGTCAATGTCCGGACCAACTCGCTGGCTAAATTAACTGGTGCGGTGCGTGACGGTACTCATACCACTCGCCTCGGCATAATTCTAGCTCTGCCTTTTAGCAGGGGAGATTGGCCGGGACGCATGAATTAATTTCGGCTGTCATCGCAATAAGTATGGGCGTTGATTGCCCTGTTGGTTCTCGATTACCTGTCCAGTGATTCAGGTAATACCGGTAGGCATGCTATTGATTTGTGGCGTTCATGGACTGTACATGACTAGGCGCCGACGCGCCTCTAAGCCCCAATCATCCTCATTTGTTACACTGCGGTCCATGAACAAGTAATGGTACGACCCTTGCATTTATCAACACAACAGAATCAAATATTTCGGCAACATCGCTTATACTATTATTCTTATTGTACACTGGTATAATAGTGTAGACTACAGTCTTACGGTGGCGTAACGAATTTAATTTATTCCCGGTACCTAAAAGAGTGGACGCGGCTCTGTACGCAACTCTACCAGGATCGTTCCTCAGTGTTTGTCTCAGTCACCCCGACAGTTCCGATTCCCATCACGCACTACAACGGCAAGACGGCTGTTTTGTGTAATATGCTCTACCGCCCACTTCCATTTGATGAAGTAGAACATTTCCGCAGATGCAACAAATCTAGGAACGCAAAAAATGCAGTACGGACCCTTTACAATCACGACAATTTGCGGATGAAGTTACATGGCACAGTGCTACGGCTCTATTCGCTGTATTTTTTTGAATGTATAGCATTGCGGTATGGCTGGAAAATTTCGATATATTTTCAGCTTCATCATGCATTTCATCAGTTTGTTTCACACGCACCTGACGTACTCCTAAGACGTTTGACATTTCGTGACCTATATCTACTCGTAAACGTATGAACTAACATCTGAGAAAGAATGGGCAAGGCATATCAGGCAAGTATTCCCGTGCAGGCAGATGTCTAGTCCCTGTTTGTTTGAGAAGAGTATCACGAGCGGCTACCACACTTGCGAGTGTCGGCTCTGGGTACGCGACACGCGCTGGAAGTCACGCGGCAGCCCAGAGGCCTCCCGCTCTGTGGCTAACGGTGCGTCAGCTCCGCCGTCCCCTCCCCTGGGTCAGTCCTGCGCCCGCGCTTGACTGCCGTCGCGACACGGTAAACCAGGAGACGTTTTCGGTCAAGCAGCGCCCTGGGTAAGCCGGAAGCTCCGCGTCATCACGCCGTCCAGACGCGAGCTGAGCTGTCCACCTGACCCCGGCCACTCGCCCGTCTCAATCACGCCGCGTCCGCCGCCGGCCAGCGCGACAACAATGGCTGTCAGCGGGACGCCACCCCAGCCGGCGAGGGGCGGCGGAGGCTCGTGCCGGCGCCCGGCCGCGCCGTCGTGCCGCGACGGGGGGTCCCGCGGGGTCCCGCCGGGCCGGGCCCGGGCGCTGCGCGCTCGTTTACTCCCACGCTGAACGTGACGGTCGCCTTGCGGGTCGGCACGGTCGGCACACGGCCTGACTGCCATGTCCGCGCCCGCCGCGGACTGCTGTGATGAATCTCACCGGAAGGGGGTCCGTGATCAAGAACGGCAACTGTCGCCACCGGTCATGTTATATGTCCAACATCGTAGATTGCCCAATAGCGCCGAAGCAATCTACGAGAAGATGCTTAACACTTCCACCCTGATCCCGGAGGAATCTGCAAGCACCCTGTAACAATCTGCACGCATGCACATTGCGCGATGGATTATGTATCTGAGTGTACACAAGCCCTCTTTGTCCAGGTTTACAACTGGCTGATGATCAGAAGAAGGTGGTGTCTTATGTCTATTCGTTTCATGGTCCGTGCTCAGATTACTTAATGTCAGAAAACGATAAAACTCAGGACATTTGAAACGCGCTTACCGCGCCTTTCCCCGCGGCGCCGGCAGTGCTTTCTATTGTTCACTGTGGGCTAGAGTGATCTGTGCTGGTTGTCCCTGCTACCTTGCCAGAGGCGCAGGCCGGGACGGGGAGCTCACGGAACAATCCTAAATCTTCTCAGCCAAATCTCTCGATCTATCTCCTCCTCCCCTCCCCGTTGTAAATCCTGGCTGCCTCCAATGGAGAATAAGCGCCATTGCCAAGATATTCTCGGTCTTTACGTCCCAGAGATCAGCCGTGACCCTTCCCCCGGAGTCTGGCGATGGGTCAGTGAGATCACCCGCCGGCCACGAGCTGGTTGTGGCCGCCGGCGCCACACGACTGGACGGCGTCTCGATACCGCGGTCCGGAGAGGGGAGGCGTGGGCGGCGCCGTGTCCAGAACACAGCCCCATCCGCGGCTCCTGCCAAAACGGCTGCCCGTCTGCGGCCTTCCGATGGTGAGCACCTTCGAACACCGCACAAAATTGGACCACCCGTAGGGGTTCAGAGTGGAGAAAGCAGAGCTGTTGGGCCTGGGTCTGCTAGACAAAATCCAAAAGGGGTGGGAGGATTGCAGTCGGTGAGCTGTTGGTATCTAGGGCGACGTAGGTAGCAAGGATTCAGGTGTAAAGTGGCTGGGCTTTGTCGTCACCGACTGGTCTTCTAGGAACCTTACATCTTTATTGGCTCAGCCCACCAAGGACAAAGTAAGGGGCTAGTTTTGTCCCGTGGACACAAGACCTTTTGTCTCACACATTCTTTCAGGTGCGGCCCCGTAGTCACTGCTTCGCAGAACAGACCTTTGCCCTGCCAGCCGGGCAATAAAATGTCTTTGGGGTTCCATTTCCGTTGGTACATTTTGAAGAACCCCGACAGAGAGACAACGTTTAAATGGCCTTGTTCGATGCAGCAAGCAGGCGACCAGATACGGAAAATCAGTGACAGGCCCAGATGATTCAGCGTTCATTCTTGGTCGGTTGGTTCCAGTCTTGGCTCTACAACTGTGAGCTAAGTGTGACATTCACTGGGGGGCAAACGATCAGGTGAAGATGCAGTCTGAGCCATTCGAAGATGCAGTCTGAGCCATTCGAAGATGCAGTCTGAGCCATTCGGTTGAATGAATTTACGGCATCAGAGCTCATGCTAAGTAGCATCTGATACCTGCGTTCTGGCCCCACCGCCCGGTCGTGAAATTTCGGGACAACAGCAGAGTTTTGCTGTGAAAGCTTAACGTGCGTAATTTTCGGCGTGGTCTGGTATACACTCTGACATGACCTAACATTTAGTGCGACAGACTAGCCGCAGTACATTCCATTCAGGGGAAAATGGCCTGGGCCTAAAGCGACTCGAACCCAGCCCGCCTCGGATGGTTGAATAAGAAAGCGGGCGCTCCGTAACCGACTGAGGTATCAGGATGGACAGGTGGTTTATCAGCGCTTTCTCCAAACCAATACGGGCCTTTGCCGTTTTATGATTTTAGCGGCTTGTTGGTGATTTAGGTAAAATGGGACCAACGTGGGAGGGGGAGGGGCGGGGGAGGAGATACAAAGCTCCTCCGATGCACACGCCAATCGTCACGTCAACTAGACCATCCTAGAAAAAAGAGCACCATTCACCATGTGCAGTTTTCACAGCACAATACCTTGAAGCGCACATCGGCAAACCTGCTTTACGAAACGGAGTGAGCCTGGGTCCTGCCCAGTGGGGATAAGGACAGTGGGGAACCTCCGCGCGCACCTCCTACAGCCTCTCTCTCACCTCTGGAGCCGGAGCGCGCCAGCAAGCGTTCTCGTCGTCCTCCCACGTGCCAGGGCGCTCGCGCCGCACCCCCGCACAGCTCCCGGTACGAGCGCAGCGCGTACTGGCGGTACAGCAGATAGCTGAGCGCGCCGACGCTCGAGCCGAGCTGGTACATGGCGTCCGGCGGGTGGCCGGGGCGGCAGTCCGACTGGCGAGCCCCCGCGCCGCTCCCCCGGCCGACTCCCCTCACACCCCCGCGCCCAGAAACCCTAGCCGGAACACATGACCGGGCCGGTGATGTTGATCCAACCCAGCGGCTCCCAAACTTGGTCCCGTGATTGCGGAGAAGACTGCGTGTCGGCGGTGAGGCGATGGCGCCGGCGAGACTGGCGCCCCAGTAGTGGACGCTCGCGGTTTGCCGTTGTTCGCGGCTGGTGTGCGGATTGCGTACAGATGTGACGTCATGCGTGGGGCGCCAACGTGCGCATTCAAATGACAGCCAGTGACGCCACCGCCTGGCGTTCACGATCACTGGTGCGTGCGTTTGAGCGGCACCGCGAACGGGTGGGTGTGCCGGACAGAACAACAGCGTTCGCTCCGACGATTCTTTCTCTCCCCTCCGTCCGGTTGTAAATCAAACAAAGGGCGGGAGGTGCGCACAAGCACAAACAGCTATGCGGTCATCGCGTGTGCGGGGGACCTTTCGGTTGAAGTATTGTGATATCATTATTTCGTGACGTGATAGTGATCAGTTACAGCTAGATGCTTAGTTAGCACTCAGTCTGCAAACAACATGGACATTGGAAAAAACACACCACAGCGAGGGAACAATAAATCATCAGACGACATAGAATGCGCCTTACCGGCGATCTCACCAGCGCAGTCTGCAACGTTCGCGGACAACGGGATCGACATTTTGACTATTGCGGGAGTCCCCTCCAGGAAAGTGAGAGCACTGACCCTGACAAAAATCAAACCAGCTGCTGAATCGATCCAGAGCAAACGATTCATCCTTTCGCACATCAGTTTTTGGAAAGTGTAGGTCCTCATCACCATGTGACTGCAGGACTACAGGATGTCAGCAGCGGCCGCTCCGGCCATAGGCACGGCGCGCCGGGGCGGAATGCCAGCAGCCACGAGCCACGAGCGGTGGCGGAGTGCCTGGCGCGCGCCGACGCGGACGCATTTTATTGTCGCCATTCGAATGCAATAAAATGCTGATGTCTTGATTTCAGTGTATTTAAACGCCACTAAAGCCATGATGGCCGGAATCACGAAGCGAGGAGCAAACATGCGCTCAGCCACAGAGCCTGTTTGGGAACGCTGATTTTGTGGGTTTAGCGGGTAGCACCGCTGCGGTAAAGGATTGCTGAAAGGTCACAGCAGACAGGCAGACGCGCAATGCTCTGGTTCGAATTACAGTGCACGTTTTTTCTGGAGAATGGATCGTTTCTCTCAATGCGATCTTAAACCGTAAAAGGTGCGTAAAATGAGGGCACGAATGACCCCATTCATACCCTGAATATCCAAGCTTAATGCACTGGTCTGAGAGTGGAATGCCAGCCCGTGAAATGTCTCTCGGTTGCGGCCGTGTCAAAGAGCAAAGCAAGTTCACTGTGACCCTGGCCCGTAACTGGTTGGAGGCATAGCCCCGTCACTTTTGTCCTGGCCTGTGTGACGCACGCTGTGACAACTGGGCGACGGCTTTGGTTATGTGGGGCACCCGCAGTTTCAGGAAGCCCTCCACTAAGTCATGTCAGGGCGGTCGTCATGTTCGGTCGGCTTCTATCAATGTTCAAGAAAGATGAAGGTGCTTTCCTTTGGGCCAGAAAAGAGCAGCGAACCTGAGCTTTCGCGGGGCGTGGTCCTCAAGGGATGCCATGAGCTCATGAGCCACGGGGAATTTGCGCGACAGGGCGCCAAACGTCCTAGCCTCCATGTCACCGATGCGTTGCCCACACAAACACGACACTCAGCGATGGAACGGCGTGCAGAGAGGCCCGAATCAATATTCCTGTCATTCATCGGCCTCCAATTTAACGTAACTATTCCATGGCCTCCATAAACTCGAGCGGCGCGAAGCGCTTACCACGCCGCCGCCTGTGACGACGGGCGAGCGGCGCGCCACAAAGTGGGATAGAAGCGCCGAGATAAGGCCGCGCGGCGCGCCGCCATTGCCGCAGTTTTTTGCCGCGGTGCATGGCGGCCCAGAGCGGCGCGCGCCGGAGTGGAACGCGGCGACTTTTTGTCGCGTGCGGTCCGCCAGCTCGGAGCCTGCCCAGTTCTCAGACTCAAACGGGCGGATTTCTGGCGGTCGGCGGAGCGGAAAATGACGCGCCAAGAGGGTCTCAGCCCGCTGGTCCTCGTCGCCGGTTGTTTCCACACTCGTTCTGCTCCAGCGGCCCTGAGGCAGCATAGGAGTGCCTCGAATCACTAGAGTGATGGGAACGCCCGAAGTTGGAGTGGTGAGAGTGCTGGGGGTGGTGACGGTGCCGGGACTACTTCGAGCACTGGGGACCCACTCCCTCGGGCGGGGAGTCTGCGCTGCTTCGCCGATCGTCCTGGGATGACTGATGGCGTACACCGCAGATGCACTGATGGCGTACACCGCAGATGGACTGATGGCGTACACCGCAGATGCACTGATGGCATACACCACAGATGCCCATGAGGCCGCGATTGAATGCTCGCCGGACCGTGGTCCCACCATTCTAGCCGCTCAGCCGGTAGCGTGCAGGGCACCTAACCAGCGAGGTAGTGGGCTGCATTCCAGAAACAGTAATCAGTTGTTTGGTTTGCTGAAGACGGTCAGCTGGCAATTGGACATGAGTGGGCCAGGCTGTCACCTGATGGCTATGTCAGGCATTGGCATGGGACGTCAGACCATGTCGGAAGACATTGCCCACCGCACTGGCATTGTTGTCCTGGGATAGTGGAGCCGTGATCTGCATAACAACTGTGCCTGTTGCGTAACAGCTATGACTGATCGCAAAGCTTATCTTGCCAACAAGGTGAAACTTCCTCACAAAGGGTAATCCAACGGAGGCCAACATGGGCATTGCCAAATGTGTTTTGGATTTTATGATTGATATTTAAGTCTGTCTTGGCAGCATACTTCCCGGTCGTTCTCCAGAAGTCTGAAGGCAGGGCCGTTGCTGTAGTTGAGCGCTGCCAAACAAGCCGTGATCGTCCGAAATGTAATGAATCGATGGTAAGGGGTTCAAGACGCGGTGCTCTGGTGGTCCCTGTGGAGACGTGGCGCTTTGGTGTTCCCTGTCAAGACATGGCGCTCTGGCGTTCTCTGTGAAGACAGGCTGGGTTCTATTAGCAAAGAAATATTAAATGTAAGCATGTGTTCGGTGCCATGAAGAAGCGGTGATAGCAAACGTTATAGCCTGCGTCTGACGGGATTGGGGTCCTCACACAGTGTGGCTCTTGGCTTGTGCTCTGAGTCGCAAAGGAGAACTGAACATTCGTGACAGTTTAGAGCTGGTAAAAACGAACGGTAATACATCAATCAGGTGCTTAATTTCGGGGCTTGCAATCAATCACAAAATGGAGACAGTCGCAGGGGTGCAACCATGCAGTTGAAGGAAATTTGGTTACTAAAAGCGCTCTCCTAATTGTATTTTCGAACCTGAAAAGGTTGGCTTCCGAAAGGTGTCTATTCATGGCAATAGATGCCGAACAAATAAATTGTTACGTTTGCAACGTATTGCTCAATTAGCCTCACCGTCACGATATGGCCGCTAGTGCTGCCATATTTGATATAATTGCTGTCGTGTTTAGTAGCATCATTTTTCTCTCAATGGATTCCGTGTAAAAGCCACAAGTTTGCAAAATGGCGACCGCATACGTACAGAGCGAGTACATAACGAGCTTTAAAAACTGCCTGAAATGAGAGGAGACGGCTTAACTTGGGTGGGGTTTAGCTCAAAAATTTGTTTCGTTGGACCTTTCCTTTAAGGTGAACGGGCTACGTCAGTTTTACTGGGATCTGATCTGCTTTGATAATATTTCCTACTGGCAAGGCACCAAAACCGTATGCATAAAAGAATGCTGGTGCCGGGATTCCACTAGACAGTAGACAGACCATGCCGCTATATTTGTGGTTCTTGGGCCTTTTGAGCACTTCGACTGCGTGGTCATATTGGCGCCAGATTTCATAAGACGAGCACGCTTTTGGCCGTGCGAGTGGATGCCAGCGTCAAAAGTTCTTCCGCCTTGCCCGGTGAAGAACTTTGTCACTGATTGCTTCACCTATCCTCCCTAACCAGTGAAAGCCGCCACATAGCAACACCATCCAGCCTGCACCTGCCTGGTTTAACTAGTCTCCAACTGCAACAGGAAGACGGAACCGCCAAACGCATGTTTCAATCTGCAAAGCCGGCCGCCGTTCGCGATCTCACCCTCCGCCTCCCCTCCGCAGACAATCAAAAAGTGATTCGCTGACAGATCGGTTCCATCGGCGGCACAATTACAGCGGCGCTCCCCGGGGGCTGGCGGACGCGTCCCCGAGGCAGCTCTGCTGTCAGGCCGCCGCCGAACCGCCCTAGGGAGACGCGCCCGTTTTACAAGCGCCGCGACTCTGAAAATGGTCTGGTAATGTCGCTCTCAAAAGCGGCGGCCCGAGCCGAACGCGGCGCGGCGGCGGCCGCGCGAAGCGCAGCCCCGCCTATCTTTCCGGGCGTTGCGGCCATATATTTTCAATTCTCTCGACCCACTGACGTATGGGATGGTTCCCCTGTTGCTACCTTAGGTCCCAAATTCTTCCAGGGAGCGGCACATAAATCTTGTCCAGAGCTGGTGAGAAAAGGCCACGGAACATCTCTGTTTGGGCCTCGGCCGCACTAAAACGTCCGCCGAATGGGGCAAGGGTGGTAAAACGGCCGGTCGGCATTCGCGGCGGCCGTGTTTCGGCCAGCTTTACGTCAAGGCTCGGCGACAAATGGAGCCGGCGACATGGCGACGCATTTTGTGGGAAGGCAAAGGTTTTATGCCCGGTTTTTGTGTCACGGGCAATTCATGGGCCGGCGCTTTGACAAGATGTTTGACAACAGAGTAGGTGGGCGCTGTCCGCGCGCGACACGGGTGGCAATTCTCCCGCCAGCGAGGCTGCTTTGTGACAAGTGACAGCTGTTTCGACAACGAGCTACCGCTTGGTAAAAACCCGCGTGCAGAGACGGGCCTCGAAAACTTTATGGAGGCTGCAGGCTTGAGAATAACAGGGTTCTAAAAATATTATTCTTTGTTCCTACACAACATGCACAAACAGCATGTTAAAATTCAGAAACATAGGATGTGGAATGAAACATTTTTGCCCCTTCAAAAGCACGGAGAGTTTCAGGCATGTAGCCAGGATTTGCTTCGGGGTGGGGGAAAAGACCAAATTGTCTTTGTAATATATGTATTTAGACCTGATTCCTGCGAGATCGCCCAGTATCTCTTGGCTCAGGAGGTGACATGACCCTTGCCCCCCCCCCCCCCCTTAGCCACGTCCCTGGTGAGTTCATGGGCGTACCAAGTGAACCTGTGGGCATGGCATGGATATCGCGCGAGTCAATAAGGCCGGCATGACTATCCAAAGCCATCCCCTGCAGCGGGGCTCTGGCGCTAACGGCCGTTATTCCTGGACCTAATCGGGCGCGTCGTGAGCGAACTAATCCCGGTCCGAATTCATGGGGCTTCAACCGGCATGACCTTTCGCTGACCTTTGACCGACGGCGCACGGCACCCGCGGTCACGTGACCAGTCGATGGCGCGGCCGAAGCTTTGATGGCGTCGGCAAACAGGCCAACTGGTGGCCCATTAGGCTGGGCGGCGCCGAGGCTCCAGACGCGCCGGCGTCCCCGGCCGGCCGTGCGGCAGCGACGATGGGCGCTCGGCGGCCATTTTGGGACGGCACCGCCGGGTGTAATCGGAGCAGGAGCGCCGGCCGGCAACCCAGCGGCGTGCAGAGCCGCCCCGGCCGACACCGGCAGCTATCGCCGCAGCGTGCCACTGCTCCGAGCTGGATGGAGAGAAAACACAAGCGCGGGACGCACGGCGAACGCTGTCGGAAATGAGAGCGCTCTGCGGCCGCAATCCGCCGGCATGTCGCTGTACTGTAGCTCCAAATGACGGCTTCCCCGCGGCCAGTTTTAGTTCCAAGATGGACGCCGGCCTGTGCATGTAAATGAGGCGTGCTGGCCGGCGGCGGCGGCGGTGTCTTTCTGGCGGCGCCGCGGCAGCGCTCTGAGACGACGCCGATGCCGAACGCGGCTCAATAAACCACTTTCTTTTCAATTAGCGTGTAATTATTCAGCTCGGTTTCCCAGCGCGGCCGGCCGTGCAGCGCCGACAATGGCTGCCGGCATTGTCTGCTGCGGCCGGGCGGAGGCTTCGCCGGCTTTATGGCTTTATTACGGAGCGAGCGGCCGCCGCGCCGCGGGCCGGTGGCCGCCGGCGCGGCGGCGATAGCGGCGCGGACGCCGCGGCGGTCACGACGCGTCGGGAGACGGGCGCGGCGCGGGTCAGGAATGTGGGACTGCGCGCGGGACGGCACTGCACGGCGAGCACGGTCGCAGGTGCAGCTCGATACAGGCGTGACGACGTGGAGTGGTTTCGTATTTGTATAGTTTGCCGCCATCTCGAGATAATTGTGATGTTTGGGGCCTGTTCCCGCCGCTCCTCTTACCCGCTCTAACCCCCTCAAAACGCCTCCACACTAATATGATCGTTTTTGTGGCTCCTCGAACATTCTCCAAAGTCCTCAAAGCTCGCCGCTAGCCTCCTCCGATCTCCTCCCAAATAAAAGGCGTTTTTCGAAGGAGCTGGAAGGGTGGCCTGGCACACATTAGCGGCGCACTTCATTCATACGCTTTTTTAGCTCCATTTGTTGTGACATAACAGAAACAAAGACTGGTGTGTAAATTGCTACCAATAAATTATATTCTAAGTTATTTTAATAGTTTAATATTGATACAACCAATCTAGTTATACACATTTGCGATTTCGAATATCCTTTCGGCGAACATATCAAACATTATTCGTCGTTGGCGCGCCAAAACTATTCGGTTAAATTGCGTGCACACGGCTGATACCTCCTCCAAAATCGTTCCCGTGGTAGCAGACTTAACGCACACTCAGCACTCCTCCAACCTCCTCCAAACTAATATAATCCTTTTGGAGGAGCAGCGGGAACAGGCCCGTGCTCACCAAGGAGAGTGTGAAATGCCTCTGGTTGGTAAAGGTCCAGCAAAACGCTACGCTGGTTTCTTTTTCCTGTCGTTTCGATAAAATAGTAAGGTAAATGGGAAGTTGTTTAGGCGCTCTTTAGGTCCGGTTCTCAGACCTGGCGTTTTCCTTAACTTGTGATGCGTATCGTAATCGATGGTTCAATTTTTATTCATGTATTATTGATATACCCATATTTAGCTTCATGCGCCAAATGCAGCTTCAGAACTGCTATTTGAAGAATATGGTTTAATCGGTATTATTCAAATGCGTTCATTAAGCAAGAAAGCCACTTAAGCTCAACAGCAAATACGTCGCAGTCCGTAACTGCGAACATCCAACTGCCATGAGTGAATTCAAACACGCCCTTTTGGACTTGTTTTCCCCACGTTCGGAGTAGCATATGCCTATAGAATGCGAACACACCCATAGTTCAGTTGTAGTGACATGCGAGCTCCATGATATTTTTGACTTGGTGTTCAATTGACAATCGTAATATGTCTTTATGTGTAACCTACAAGATGATGTTCCCGGTATCGCCATTGCTCACTTTTGCATGTTTTTAGCACCTTATGATGTCCCGAAGGCGTTAAATGATGTGCTTAAGTTTAGACTTGTCAACTTTGCGATGGATATCGCCTTCTGTTCATTTGATATCGCCTCCACTGTTATTAAAGGGAGTGTTCCACATTTGTATGGGGTTTTGAACTGAAATAGCCACCTGGAAGATCATTCGGTGCAGTTCACAGCCCTGCCCTTTCAAAGACAAACCGTTTTAGTTTCTGAGCTACACGTCGCGAAGATCTGCAGACTTTTCCGGAGAGATTATCTCAGGATCACCCAGGCATCCATGCCGCCATAATAACGTTATTCAAATTCTGCCATGACATTGACCATACGGCGGCCAATGTCAAGAAAACCTAATTGCCGAGCCGTTCATACCTAGCGTTCGTGAGCACGATTTTCAGATAAAACGGCCATCAACTGGCTCTCAATCCATGTTGTGCATCGTGCGATGACATATTGAAAAGCACATTTTCTAAACAGAGACATTGTGTTGTCTAGAACAACCAATTCCACTTGAAGCTAGACCAATGGTTTAAAATGAGCCTATTTCATCATATCTGATGCTTACTTCAATATCTTTAAGTTTTAACATTTCCTGTAAGCGCTGTCCTGACTACGCTAGTGTAAAATTTCAACTTTCCGATACTCATCATAGGTTAGATTATCTCACAAGAAATCTTTTGATTCATACCTAAGCCCCTACGACAAATACTTTTTGAATTCTCAAAGGGGTCGATTCGCACCCGAGCGGACAGAAGTCGCACCACGACAGGATTGATTAACAGGATTAAGTTTTTGGGCGCATCACTGCTGGGGCCATTTTGCGCCATTCGGATGACGGCAAATTGTGCAGTTCAGGGTAATTAGGCCTTTGACAAAGTTGCGACATCTCCTCGTTATCTGTATGCTGCATGTCCTTTTGCTAGCCTTTCGCTCTCTACGTTACAATATTTATGCAAAGTTACGTTTTAGCATGGACTCTGTGAGTTAGTGTATTGACATGGTGAACCAAGGAGCGCGTGCCTCTCCCAACTTTTTGTTAACTTTTGAAGAGTAAACAAACGCTTGCCATAAAGTTGTCGGATAGATACGTCGAAGTACGTCGACCGAAAACTAGCGATATTGATCTACGCCATGACACTTCTACCAATCACATCACGGGGGAACGATCCCCTTAAAAGCCAACATGACAACTTGGCTGAGCCTTAATTCAAGAAATTGCTCTCAGCGTCCATATCTATATTTTCACTGGTGTGAACTTGCATTGCTTCAAGACATAATGAAACCTGTCAGGTGTGTAAGAATTCTGATGAAGGCATACATATATATATATATATATATATATATATATATATATATATATATATCCATGTGTCATGTTGACCTCAGGCATGCCCCGACATACGAAGCATAGACATCCGCAGAATTGAAAGATAACACGAGGGTTAAGAAATATGCACGCTTTTGGGAGTAATGGTTGGATTCTGTAACCAGCGATCCAGTATAAAAATTAGTTAGTAACTTGAACCAAAATTACATTTCTGTGCTTTCTCAGCACGACCTGAGGAAAAAAGCAATTGCCTGCCACGCGCATCGATGACTTGCAGAAGCCAAAATAATGGGTATGGCTTCTTGTTTAACGAAAGGATATCGCTGAGACTCTTTTTGTTTGGTTACATGGAATTTCATCGTTCTTTAGAGCTCATCATCAACTCAACTTGGCGTTGAATGTTCTTTTCATTATTTTTCATCGCATCCAAATTGCTAACTTCTCGCATGTTCGCACTGGAACGCTTGTGATTATACAATGAGCTGACATAATGGCCTCCTCGCAGATATGTTATTGGTCTTCAGTCTGCTTTTTCCTCCAACTTCAGGGCACCAATTTTGGCCTACTGATAGGATGATAATGCTGTGGTACAGCAAGGTCGTCGATGTGTGTATGATCGCTCAACAAAAGTGATCCATCAGCAGTTCGTTATATTTATGAGGCGTTAACAAATTAGTGTCACTGTGAAATACTCGTACTGTTGGCTGTCCAATTGCCGTAAAATAATAAGTGCCAGCAGTTTGGTGAGAATAAAAGTTTACAACTCCTGGATATTCCATAAGAGCAAACACCGGATCGTATACTACGATTATTTTAGTACAGGACCATATACTAGAACGTAACGGGCGGATAGGTCCTATAAAGTTCACCCTCCGGTGACGTATTTCGTGGATTTCCCTCGCTGCATTGAACGTCGCATGGCGCAGTTTACTGAACAATTTCCTGCAACTGTGGCTGCTTAGAATGGCAAGGCACCATGATGCATAATGCCCATTTCTACGAGGCTAGAGCAGCGAATAGCTTTCGGGTCACTGAGGTCGCGAAATTTCCAACTGATTGGCATTGGGACAAGCTAGGGCCTGCGTCCTGCATCGTCGCTAGTAAAACCAGACTTTTTTGGAATGCCTGCTTCCATTGAGAGCTGCTACAAAAGCCTTCAGCAAAAATCCACCGGCTCTTTACCAGTGCTCATGACACTGGGCGGTACATGGTCCTATAAGTTGATCATTTAATCACGTTTGAAGCGTAAAGGTGACAGTCAAAGCGGTAGACAGCACCAGCTCACTTCACACGGCAGTCACCATGCGGGGACTGGCATCAGAGCAGTTGTTAAAGGCTCCACTAATTCGCCACAATACGCTGCGGCGAGGCCTCGGGCTACTCGGCAAGATCAGAACCAAGCTCGTGGGCTCAATCCTTATTATATGTTCTCACGATCGGCTCCAGGCTGCAAACCACACACCTGCGTAGCCTATACTATTCCGGATGTGTCGTGCTTTTCGAAAGGCATGGTCGCTACACACAATTCATTTTTTCTTCCATCTCCCTTCTGATAGCGCTTGGCGTTTTGTTGGGGAGAAATTATGACTACGGGTTTAAATGTCTATCACGCAACTTGTCTTCTCTTATTTTGGGATAACTTACATCGTGACCAGCCAGTCATCTAATCCCGTTTTAAGTGTCCTCGGGCACAAATAACAAACTTCTCGTGACGTCACTTGTTTCTGACGCGCGTCCGGCGTAAAAAGAAGCGCCCTGGTGAACGGACCAAAGTCCAGGGTAGATCCGATTAATCGCAGTGCTCTGACTAGCGCGCTTGACTGAAAAGAGCGTGCGGAATGAACTTGCGTCACAAGCTTTCGTAAGGTTTAAAACAAAAACAATTTGCATCACCACAAGGTCTACTCTGCAAATGTGTCGGCTTCATATGAATAAAATTCAAATATGTCATATTGAGCCAAAATGCTTATTCGTATTGCATAGAGTTTGATGGACGAGTTTTGCGAAAACCGCTAGTTCAAATAGAAAACCTGGATTCCTGAGAGTGAATTCCAGGCAGCATTCGATACAGTTCTAAGCAGGCATAACTAATGTAAATATAAAAGCGGGCAAGTAAATTTTCACATGCAAATGGTTCCTTTTCTCTAAGATTGCAGCATATATATATATATATATATATATATATATATATCGAAATTGTGGTAAATCAGATACAGATATCGATGCTATGGTAAATTGACACGTGAACATTTCTAAAAAAAATATGTCTCTAGTGTTGTGTGCATCGATGTGAATGATTCCAGGATATAAGCACAACGTATGCGTCAAAGAGAAAGCAGGTTTTGGATGTAAATGTAAGAATGATTCGGATAACAGAGATTATGACATCAGGATTACTGTCCATTAAAAGCAGTCTCATTAAACGATCCCTGCTCTGGGAGGATCGTTTTAAACTCGGAGGGCCGGTGAAGACCGCCTGGGTCTGATTTAAGTTTCACTTGGTTGTGGATTCCGAACACAGTTGCAAAAGAAAAAAGGGCGTGCGACAAAATTAATAAAAGTCTGGCGTGTAATTTGCACCGGGCTGCAGTGAATTGCACGACTAGCTTAAGCTCACTTTGATTCTTCTGAATCGCATCCGTTTCCAAGAATGCGCGGCGCATTTCATCGTGCACCACCTTGCGGAACGCCAGCGACTTCAACGGTAATCTACACTCCCAGAGGTTGCAAGTTGAGATGGCAATGCAGTCTCCCCCTTTCCCCCCCCCCCCCCCCCCCCTCCTCGCCGCCCCACGTGACAGTCCGCGTCCCTGATCGCTGAACTGTTACGCTGCACTGAATGGATCCAGCGTGAATGACGTCACCAACGAGCATTATACGCATATAATACGTATGCTTATAAATTCCAGGATGAGCGCGCATTTGCTCAAGGAACATGGTCGCAATGCCATGAATATCAAAGTTGCAGAATGTTTCATGACATCGTTATCAATCTTGATGGCGTTTGGCCATGACGCTCGGCCGTGATGCTCGGCCGTGAAAGCCGCCGCATCGCCGCTGGAGACATCACGTCAGCGGCACGCCGTGTCATACACCTGTGTCCAACGAGGGCCTCTCCCCGCTACGCCACATGCGCCGACGACAAACATACCAAACAGCATGTTTCACTACCCGCCCCGGTTTCCGCCCACCGCCGGCCGGCGAGCGGCGGCGCGCCCCAGCTGCCGCGCGGGCTGGAGCGTGGGCCGCCGCCAGTTGTACAAACGCAGCCGCGCGCCGGAAAGATGGCCCGATACGGCGCGGCAACCGGGCAGCGGCGGCCGCTGACTTCCCGGCCGGCGCCGATACCATCTAATGGCGCCGGTGGGCAGCCACCGCCGCCGGCGCGCAAACAACGCCGCGCGCCGCGGTCGTGTCGGCGGCGCTCGCTGCCGTGGTCGAACGGCAGCGGCCTGTTGAGTCATTTGTCGCGGCCGACGGCCATGTGGGCCGCGTTGCCGACGGCTCTATACGCCTGACGAGCCACCCCTCTAGCGGTTCTGGTTGGTCTTCACGAAAGGTGACCGTGTGGGGTCCGGGGCCCGGTTTCTGCAGCCACACTTACTCCAAACCCGTTTATTTTAGTCCGCAGGTCTACATTCGCTGAGAAGTGACATTGATGAGAGTTGTCGCAGAAACTGGGTCTGAGCCTCCTGATGTCCCGGCCTCGGGCAAGCCGGCTAATGGACAGAATTGAATCCGTCAGAACAATCGTCCAGACCACGCAGCGGCTCACAATGCTGGTATATGGTGACTCGGCAATGCCCTCCTCCTCCTCCAGGTGAACAATCACAGGCGCACCCTTTAATCTGTTTTCTTTTCTCAGAGACTGCAAACCCACCGATTGCATTTTCAATGTTTTGAATGTCTTGGGCAAGTCAATTATGCCCACATGCCGGCACCCAATCGTCGCAATTTGTCAGTATTGCGGCGACTTACAGAATTTACAACCGCCTCTACAAATTGCTTTCTTTTTCTGGCATTGAGGAGCCCGAAGCGTATTTCTTACGGGTAAAGTTGAAGCAAGGCAGCATTCTGGGATATTCTGGAGCTGTATGAAAGCTTTTCGCTTTCGGAACTCAAAGACATGCTAGGCAATGTCTGAGGACATAGCGACGAGACGTACATAGGTCAATTCTCACGCTACTGGTTTGCAAATATTATTTCCCGGTTTCAAACCTTAATTAATTACATGTAGATGGTACAGTATTAACAGCCTCATTCCTCGTAGAATAAACAGGAGGATGGAGAGATAGATGTGATACTCCCGCTACGTGCCTTTATTAAAACGAATATACTCATTTCGACCAAGGATGTAGTCGAAATATCACATCTGTCTCTTCATTCTCCTATTTATTCCACGAAGAATAAGGTTATGAAATTAATACTGTCTCATCTATATACATAATGTTCCTTGCAAATGCACTCAACAACTTCATTAACTGCCCAAGTGTTGCAGAGGCGGCCTCAGCAACGGAAACAGTGAATACGACAGGCAATGCACCGTAGTGGCGTGCCGGACCAGCCGGCAGTTTGGCTTCTTGGCGGGAAATTTTCGCCCGGGCGAAGAAAGCATTTTCTGCTTGTTGTAGAAAGGTGTTCGTGTTCGCGGTCAAGTGCACCCAGCCACATTTTCCAGCTAACTTACGGCTGCGCATGAATATAATCACATGTTCGTGGGGATGCTATCTTGACTTGCCATTCAATGCGATGGGCATACACTATCAACGATCAGTTTTCAAGCAACGTCCAACGGATTCTAAACATAACGTCGGACGCGCGACTGCACAGGTGACTTTGACTTGGCTCCACAGACGTATTCTGCAGTGGTACATGAAAATACTCCAGCAAATACGGAATACTCGGGCAAACAGAAGGAAATCCAGCGTCGCGATTATCAGCCCGGGGCAAACAGAGGCCTTGTTTGCCGGCGGCGGTGGCGCGGCCGGCACAAAGGCCGTATCTGCGCCATGATTGTATTCTGATAGCGGGTCGCCCGGTTGACGTCAAGGAGCAGACGTGAGGCTGAGCCGCGTCCCGGGGCGATATTGGCGCGGCGTCGGCACCGGCTGCGCGCGGCAGACCCGCCGGCCGGCCGCGCGCGCAGACGGCGACGTGGAGGCGTGGTCCGTCGGCTGCAGCACGGCGCGGCAGACGCGGCGAACACGCACCGCGCTACGGCCAGACCCGGGTGGGGGAGGCTGGGGAAAGCTGGCGCAGGCAGCTGATGGAGCGGGCGGCGTTAAAAATGTGCTTGGTTAGATGACGGACGGTGTGATCGCTGCCATGGACCCTGTCATACTCTCATGGCACCTGCTATACTGTCATGGCACCTGTCATGCTATATGATCCACTCATGGGGCCACGAACTTACGTCATGCGTTCCGCGATAAACTGGCTGACGTTATTAACTTGGTCTGGAGTGGACGTGCTTACTTATTCTGGCTTGATCAACGCATGCTTTCAGGGGATCCGCACTGAGCAGACGATTCCGCCGACTGAAAACGTTTGCTATCGCCTTCAGTCGCTCTGACACCGAACGGCGCGAGATTGAGCTGTAATCGGCCTGCCGCCAGCCACAGTGATTGCATATTGATGACGCGATAGGCTTAAGGCAGGTATATCGCCAAGTGGGTTCAAATCCCTATATATCTCTAGCATAGTACATGTAAACCACCGCCCTTGGCATGCATGACCCAGGGGGTAGTTTTGCAACGTAAGTGAGGGAGGATGAGCGGGAAATGACCAAATCTCCCCCCCCCCCCCAGTGCACTTATCAATAGGCTCCCTGGATTTGATCCACTCCCCTGTCAACGTTGGGGGCTGTAGAGCCCAAGTTAACGGGATATCACGCCCCTGTGCATGCTTATTAGTACACCTGGTATGTGCCCTGTCATTTTAAGCCGTCTTGTAAGCTATGATTTTGGCATGGTGACTCAAGTTTATAGCCTGGGAACCTTAAGCGGTCTATTCGGTTCCTGGTGAGCAGTTTTCATAAACCATCACTCATCTGAAAATCCTGTATGCCACACTAATATTTTGTAAGCGTAAGTACGCATCCCGAGGATGCGCTTTTATCTCAAATAGTCAAATAGCGGCTATTGTTCGTTAAATATAGAGCAGTGCCTTACGACTTGACTTAACCATTACATTTCAGGGATTATTACACCGAAATATCTTCGGTAAGCGCTGTTGACATACAAAACAGGTGGACTACAGACAGGCCGATATGGCGTACATGGTGGGTCCCTGTGGGCCGAATCAAATTTTGAACGGGGCGGGCAAGCCGCTGATAAACCTCCTGAATAAGCCGCATCTGTGGTCCGAGCACCACCTAAGGTGTTTTACGTGATGTTGGAAACACGAAGCACTTCGTCCGGCTTCATACTGATCAGCACGTGGAGGAAGTTTCACGAATGCTTAAGGTCCATTCCGTTGACAGACTGGAACAGAATTGCTCCGGATTTCGAACCAAGCTATGGTCCAAAGCTCTATGCTAGCCTATAACCAATATCATTTTCACTACAGCGCATTTTCATCATGCGCCTCAGCTAAGTCAACACAGGGGGCAGCGGTGCGTCTTGTTTTCAGATGACAGCAACAACAATTCGACAGACCAAGTGAAGTACTTGCCACTTGGACAAACACGTGTAATTGCGTGCATTTCATAACATATTTTGACAGCCACATACCAGGTCGTATATGAAGACTCCTTGCGTTTAGTTTGTTCCGTTGCTATCGCACTTGAATCCGGTTTTCTACATGACACTGGTGCAGCTTCGTCAAACCTGAGTAAGTGGTGGATGAGGCCGAGCGGGCCTTGCTGGCCAAGCCAACCCTGAAAACCTAGACATTAACGCAAGCCATCTAAGGACCGGCGCACGGCGTTTGAAGTAGCGCTGACCGCAAAGCCTGATGACGGCTGGGTCTGTTCGTGGTGCATTGATGTTGATGCGAGATAGCCTGGCCTGGCCAGCAACACAAGACCGCGACAGCCGCGGCGCTCCTCCCACACAGACCATCGCGAGCTCGTTCTGGACGTCCTATGATGCTCTATGCTTTCGCTACTTGCTTGATTATCGGAGTTTTGAAATACGTGGACTGCTGAGGTCATTTCGTGTCCGGTCCCATGTTTGTAAGAGCAGACTGCTCCCTGTTTAAACGGCAATTTTAACGTTCAAGAGTGCGTCAGATATGGGTGTTTTGCAGTGCGAATTATTACGTTCTTCACGTGCAGAGTTAAGTAAAAAAGGGCGTAAGCAAACATTTACATTTTATTAGTTCCAATGCGACCAAATGTTTTGCAAGCATTGTGTCCCTTCATGATTTCCAAGTCATCAGCCTCTCACTAATACATTTCTCGCTCTCACAAAGGCTCATCCTGCAATGCCCAACTTGCAGCTGTAGTTTCCACCACTGACATTGAATAACGTCTCAAAATTGACATATAAGTGTCCAAGTCAAAGCAAGTAAGATAATACACCTTAGCACTTGCTCAGATCACGGTGGTGTCGAGCCATACTCATTCGACTTTTTTTGTACTGATCAATTTCCAGCGTGCTTTGAGTCTTCGACCACGGAGCTCGAGGCATTTCTTGCTGATAACAAGGACATATTTTACGCTGTTGCGTATTTTTCCCAAAAAGGTGAACATGTCCCGTTATTTTCCCCGCCATTGCTTTGTTATTGATGCAATTGGCCGCCGGCAAAGTGAAGAAACTTGGCACCAAAGCAGCGGCCTATTCGTGATAACTCCTCATTAACCATGGTTAGCAATGTGGAATTCCGTCCCGTTGATCGGTGCAATCCTTCCCCTAAAAGAGTTGTGTTTGCACTCGTGCAGCGCATATGGCCATCGATGTCATGGTTAAAAAATAGTTTTATTGATTTATCATAGTTAAAAGCCTTAAACGGACTTTTCACTGCCGCCAACGTCAACAGCTTGGTCAAGATTCTTCCAGGGATATCTTTAAGAAACTGAAAAGATAGACATGTTCCCTTTAAGGATGATTATATTCTACCGCCCCTTTAATTTGGCACGGAGGTATGTATGCTGGCGCTATGAGATGCAAAGCATTTGTAACACGAATAGAGGTGTCGAGAGTCCATCCGCCGCGGTCGTGTCCCACGGTGCATTCCAGCAGTAGAGCGTGCTCTGGCAGTAGAGCATATGTTGGCGGTAGAATGTTTTCTGGCAGTAGAGCGCGCTCCGACAGTATGAACGCCAGGGACCCCAGAATGGCATAGCACAGGCCGCTGTGGGATGCTTGAAGATTTCTAGATTCCATTCTCGTGAGATGTTCCAGCATTCCCGAAGCACTAATAGGTCACAGCACCGATGCCTGGCATTCCTCGGAAGGTCCCATTTAGGTCGGACTTCGGCACGTGATGAGGCGCGCCGGCTGACCGCCGTACCACACGGGAAGAACGCGCTTGTTATATTGTTAATTTGGGCCATAGATACGCCACAGCTTATTTAAAAAGAGAGCTACGTTTTGTGTTACGCGACAAAAATGTCCGCAAATTTCTGTCAGTTAACTCCTCCCTGTCTTCAAAGACATTGGTACGCACATCTTTTTAGGAGAGATGACTTTGGCATCCAAAAATTGAGGCACCATTTTCACGGCGGCGGTGGTTCTGCACTCCATGGAAAACCAATCACAATGAACAGAACCAACATGGACCCTTTCCTGGACATTCAAGATCCGTCTGGCCGTGCAAGCGCGTTATTCAAACGGAGTCCCTACAAAAGCAATTCACTTTTAATTCACCGTTTACACAGCATTAACGTCACTAGCATCAACAACTCGGCGCGCACATTCAGGCCTCATACCGCGAAACATTCAGCCGACTCTCATCTGTTGACAATGGGCGCGACCTGCCGCCCGTGAAGCGCCAGATCCGCGTCGGATACCTGGCAATCGAACCGGATTTACAGACGAGTAAGCTGCTCCTGTGTGTATTTCGCACGTGATTCACGCATGCACTTCCTGATCTGCGGTGGGCAGGCGGACGCATTGCCCGCGATTGGCCGCGATAGCGACTTGAATGGAACGTGCGTGGGGAGCGGCGCTACCACACATTGGAAGCGCTCTCTGATCGCAGTCTGACCATCAGGGGCGCGCTCTCAGAGGGTGGGCTCAGGGCCCAGCCGTTCAGCGGACGACCTTAGCCGAAACGCGGCGCGGCGGGGTCGGGACGCACGTGACCGGATGTGGTTACACCAGCCCCTAGGTGGCAAACACGAGATAACCGCCCCCCCCCCCGCGCGAGAGGGGTGTCGCCTTCAGAGGCGCCGACGGGCCGGCTGGGGAAACTCGCCCCCTTCGGCGGTCATATACGGAGTCCCGCCCTGTGACTGGGCAGACGGCTCGGTCTCACGCCCGTCCCGGGAGGGCCACCCTCCCTTTACAACCGCAGACGAGAGGGCTACGGACGTATGCGTAGGGGCCGGGTAGTGAGAGCCACCTCTCGGTAAGTGCAGCGATCACTGGCCACGAAGTGAGAGACAGTGATACATTCACTTGTACCGCGGATCAACAGCGAGCCACTGCCGCGCGTGCCCTCCCCGTGAAGGAGGGCGCTCCTCCTCGGTCCCACGCGCCCACGCTGCTCCACGTGTGCTCCCGTGGCCGGGGAGTGGCGCTCCCAGGTCACACGCACACGTGGCGCGCGGTCGCCGCCGCCTCGGTCGCACGGCCCGGCGGCGGCGGTGGCGGCGGCGAGAACAAAGCGCGCTTTATGGCCGTGTTTTGCTCCAGTTGACCGGTGTAACGGCCGGCGGTGAGCGTCGGCCGGCGGCGGCGGACCGCCGGCCGACCTCCCCCCAATCTGTCAGCCGGTGCTGACGTCACAGCGGGGCGCGCGCCCCGCTAATGGCCCGTGAGGCGGCCGGCTGGGTGGTGCACGCGTGCCCGCGTCG
>NW_023596420.1:27717574-27732601 GCF_011947565.3 Pollicipes pollicipes
AGATGTAGCAACGAATAAGGGGACCATAGACTTCACTTCATCACAGCTAAAGCCAGCACTGTTTGGATTCTCGGAAACAATTCAACCAATACGTGGGTTTGTTTCCTCAACTTTTCGGACCTCTCTTGCAACTCTGCTTGTAACTGTGCTAAAATTCAAAAGATAGCGCGACAAATGGCATCAGTACGCCAGAGCCACAATGAACTTTCCTGGGACGCAAGCCCGGGAAGATTTTACTTGTTTTGAAACCGCATGATGCGGCCCTGAATTTCCAAACTACACACCTTTATGCCAAGACAGGCCAGTCTGCATGAACAGTGTTTTCCCAGAGCCTTTGAAAATTGCCAGCGGCAGTAGGCCACAGAATATCGGTTCGGGCCGACGTCGGTGGAGCCCATTCTAGATGACATTGGTGAATTGTTGGGGATATCAGAGATGATCTAAGGGATTGGATCCAATGGGCGCCTGCTACAAGCATGCTGTCTTAGCAGTGCGTGTATACTACAGCGTCAAGAGATCAAGCAGAAAGCGACTACTAGCTAGACTAGCGGCGACTTTTCCGTTTTTCTGAGTCGTCTGTGACTGAAGAGGCACGGTGATCACTTTTATTTTTGCTAAGGAGCCAATGTAGTCGTAAGACCCTTCGATGCACCCCATCTCTGCAACGAACATCTATCTGGCAGCAGTAATTAGAGGGCGTATAGCGGAAGTCATGTCAGCGAGTCGGGTGCCAAGACGAACCAATCGTCTTGAGGGTGCAATCACCCAACCATTTTGGACATTTCTCATTTCGCTTGGCAAACGCAGGGGACGACCCTGCGAGCTTACTGTGTTGTAACACACACGCTACACCCGTCCGAATCACGAGGACATGAATTGGGAGGACGCAGCCGCCGGCGGATCTTACAGAGGCCGTTGGTCAGCGGTGAGGACGCGGGAGCCGGCAGGGCCGGGGGCAAGCGGCGGTACCGACCACGGCCGTGGTCGAACCCGGTATTGCTCTCGGCAACTCTGGAGAATATTTGAGCTATGGTCCTCTGCCAATTGTCTCCCGAAATTCCGTTAAGTCCCTCGCCTCCGATCAACTGCCTATGAGAAGGAACCCGCTCGAAACGAATCAAAAATTGTACTTCGCCCATCAAAAGCTCACCAAAATCGTCAGAGCTTCGTAAAAAAATATTTTTCTCCGAGCTCCAGTTACGTGGTGACCTGGCTTCGGCACCCGATGCATGTCTAGAGACCCCGCTTCACGCCGGGGTTGTACTTGGTACCGCAAAACGACGCGGGCGGCTGCAGAACACGCACGACAGATGTTGAGTGACTTTGGGATTAATCAGACCGAAAAGTCCAAATCCGCCGATTAAAGCTGCAATGGAATAGCGAGGGTATTTTACCAGCTTATCGCCCCAGGCGAGGCGTTTTATCTGAAAGGCTGGCGCAATCTTAAGCTCCACGACGTCGCACGCTACATCGTCAAGATGCCAGTGTCAGCTTCAGAGTGGTGTCGACAGACCGATCGGGGTATTTCAGGGGTAGCTCGTGATTGCAGTTGAGTGACAAAGGCGCCCTACACTTCAGAGCCGCGTAAAATCCCAACGGCATAAAGTGCAAGGAAATGTAAGGACGCCTATATGACGAACAGCCAACAGGAGTCGGCGCGCAGACTGTGTCGTGGAAGTCAGGCGCTCGATAATGACTCCGGTGCACGAGTCTCGCCAGCTGGCGATGGAGAGAGCAAATCTTCAGGGCAGGCTTTGGACGCATGCCCACGGTCAGGAAAAGCCGGGGGCCGCCACCATACATCGGGGAGACATCATCCGCTAACAACCTGTGCCACAGCTACCGCATTCTGTACGCTATGGGGCACACTTCAGGCAGCCCTGAAGTTCGGCACAGTACTGGTGTACAGCAGATCGGACAGAGCTGTGGGTGGATTACCGGTCTGGTGTACAGCAGATCGGACAGAGCTGTGGATAGGTTACGAGTCTGGCTTACAGCAGATCGGACAGAGCTGTGGGTGGATTACCGATCTGGTGTACAGCAGATCGGACAGAGCTGTGGATAGGTTGCGAGTCTGGTTTACAGCAGGTCGGACAGAGCTGTGGGTGGATTACTGGTCTGGTGTAAGGCAGATTGGACAGAGCTGTGGGTGGATTATCGGTCTGGTGTACAGCAGGTCTGACAGAGCTGTTGATTGGTTACAGGGCTGATATACAGCAGATCGGACAGAGCGGTAGGCAGGTTACAGGGCTGGTGCACAGCAGATCGGACAGATCTGTTGATTGGTTACAGGGCTGGTGTACAGCAGGTCAGGCAGAGCGGCGGTCGGGGTGCGGGGCTGGTCCGCATTACACCGGACACACGGGGTCAAACGTGCGGTGCCCGCTACGAGGCCGCGCAGGCGGCCCCACAGACCAGTAACGCAGATGGAGCCGGTGACATGGCTAGTGCACCGTACAGAGAGCATAGCGAGAGCACAGAGAGCACAGTGAGAGCACAGAGAGCACAGAGAGCACCACAAGACAGGCAGGCAGGCGGAGCCCGTTTAGAGCCGAGAGCGCGGCTGACGTACGGTCGGCGGCCGACTGCTGACCTGGCGGGGGGCGCGCCGTCGACGGGTACGAGTTCCGGTCCAGCCACTCCCAGCTCTCGCGCGCCGGCTGCGGCCGCACGTACACGGCCTGGCCGGCCGGCGGCGGCGGCGCGGCCAGCTCGCCGGTCGGCGGCGCCGGCGCCGGCGGCAGCAGCGCCGCCGCCGAGCTGGCCGGCAGCGCCAGGTCGGAGGCCGTCGTCACGATGCCGCTGTCGGGCGAATCGTTGCGACCGGCCGGTCCCGCCGGCGCGCCGTGACACTGCTGCGGGCTCGGCGTGCCCGGCTGGGCGGCCAGGTGCGACGGCGCCGCCAGGGGCGGGCCCGGCGCGAAGCCCTGAGCGTGCCAGTCGTCGTAGCCGCCGATGACGGTGCGGTAATTGTTCCAGTAGCCGTCGGCCGGGTACTGCAGCGCGCCACCGCCGCCGCCGCCGCCGTACGGCAGGTTGAGGTCGGCGTAGCCGCCGCCCTGCGCGTGGTGGTAGTACATCGGGTGGAAGCCGGCGTTGTACGAGGCGCCGGCGCAATCGCGGCTCTGGGAGAACATGGCGGCGCGGGCGGCACTCGCGGCTGGGACACGGTCGCGACACACGCTGACGCGGCGACTGCAGGTACAGTTGACTGGCAGCCGGGTCGGCGAGACGGACCGGACAGCTGGTGGCGCCCCGCCCGACGCTGCGGGGCGCCGCCAATCAGCGCGCTGGGGGCGGAGTCTGGCGCGACCGACCAATCCCCGCGCGGTGGCGACGAGCCTCGGTTCCGGTCGATACCATTGATTCGGTGTGGAGGTGAGGCGGCGCTTTCTCGGTGCTCGGCGGTGGCGGACAGCGCAAAGAAGCCGCGTGCAAATGAGGACGGGCACGCACAGCAGTTTCCTGTGCTTTATGTAGCCCGATGGCTTTACGGCGGCCTCCACGCACTTCGCGTTATTAGATGCTGACTTTGGAAAGAATGTGCTCCGGGGATACAATGCCGCGAAGTTTTTCGATACCGAACTGGATTGAAGCAGAACGCTGCAACATTCGGATAGTCGGCCATATTTGGGGAGTTGGGTCCTCTTGTTAAGGCTACAGAGACCGCAGTGGAAAGGCTTGGTGCAGAACTATGCGTGTCTGACAAAATTTAATGTGAACACTATGACATTGTTTGGAGAGCGACGGCACACAAATTGTCATTCATGCCACCCTATTTACAAGGAGCTTCCTCTGTGCCTGCTTTACGTTGAAATATGACCCATGGATCCCATGGGAGACCAACACGCTACAGCGCTACTAGCGACGCAGCGAATGTTCACATCATGATTTAGCATTTTCAGGAGTCCACGTAACCATTGTTCAGACTTCATGAAGGCGCTGGTGCTGACACGTATATACACAAAATGTTTTTCGCTTTACGAATGGTGCATCATGATTTAACATTTTCAGGAGTTCACGTATTTGCTACCATTTTTCAGACTTCATGAAGGCGCTTGTGCTGACACGTATATACACAAAATGATTTTCGCTTTACGAATGATGCTGGGGATCAAAGCAGAATGTATAAAACGTATCTAACCATGTCATCGAAAATGCCCGATCTCGTAATTTTGTTGACGCTCACCTCACATGTTTGTTCTACAACACTCAGTCACGAAACCCTGTGATTCTTACGAACGAGGCTGGAGTGCGAGTGAATCTGACTTTAACTAGGCGGACATTTTTAATCGGAGCGGTCCGGCTGTCGTGCTTTTTGGAAACAGACATAGTTGTAATCACTGATTGCAGCTTCACGCAGTTCCAGTTACGAAGAAACCCAGTTATTCAAAGCTCTTTGGTACCAGTTGTTTGGTATTTGTATGCAAGGTGCTTGATCCGTTGCATTTTTCATGGAACATGTCAATATCAGCACAAACTGGCATCCGCGTTCGATTGATGTGAGTACCGTATCAGTTATATAATGTACTGTAACGCAGGACACCCCCCATATATATATATATATATATATATATATATATATATATATATATATATATATATGTGTGTGTGTGTGTGTGTGTGTGTGTGTGTGCACATGTGGTGTCACCAATGTTGCATCGGTGCATGACGCTTTTGGCATCAGATGGCGATGATTTACTATCAACCCCGTACCTTTGCATAACGGCACGAATGTATCATTTCCTAAACGGGGTCCCATGAAAAGCAACATCCAGACTCCTTACTTCTTTTACCGCGTCGATATGAGTCAATCATCAACGCCGACCTGCGCCCGGGAGACTCCTGATGCACTAGATGGTTCCAAACAGTTTGTTATTTTCTGCTCATTGGATGGTTGCGCCTTCATCCCACTGAGTTCAAAGCACTTGCACAGTATAACAGTCGTATTAGCCTTATTCCTCGGAGAAAACCAGGAGAATGGGGATGTAGTTGGGTTGATATTTCGGCAACATGCCTTTATCGAAACAATAGCAGAGGTGCTATTGTTTCGATAAAGGCATATTGCCGGCATTCACTTGTGCTATTGTTTCGATAAAGGCATGTTGCCGAAATATCAACCAGGCTCCATCTCCATTCTCCTAGTTTTCTGCGAGGAATAAGGCTAATACGACCGTCTTATCTATGTGAAAAATGCACCTCGCCGATGTCTTGAACAACTTACACTTGCACAGTAGTCTAAGGACTTTTCCTGCAACATTTACAGGTTACTCAAGGTTTTGTGGGTCTCCTATTGAAAGTGCCTGACAGTCACGTGCTTTATAAGCAATGCAGCATTCACATGACGAATACATTTGTTTTTGGCAGCACTTTACCAAAGGGATCTGTGAACAATCCCTAATACACACTGCAGATATTGGGGCGGGAACTCTTGCTCCAGTTCTAACATTTGATGTGTTGTAAATGACCCTGAATTTATGTAATCGTTTCAGCCATTGGTCTAATGCACTGTTGACTCTCAAGAGCTTCCAGCAGCAAGCGTGACGGACACAATGAAATGCTTCTTATAGATGAACTAAGGCTGCCTCGCCGATATCCAGCACTCGACTACCTCCAAAACTCGTGCTGATCTGTTCGCACTCCAGCTTCTCTGTTATTTTAGAGAAGAGTGGTGATTTCGAGCGGTAATTACCATTAATAAAGAGCGGCAATCTTCGATTCCGCACGCTCCGAGCCCGCGGCAATGCCGCGGCGCGCCCGCAGGACCGGCCGGTCGTGACGACCCGCCCGACGGCAGCATCGTGACGATAGCGTAACGGTGGTCTATTTCGCCATGGGAATGAGCGAAATTTGTCGGGAGTTTCCTTATGTGACCGGATCTGAAAGTCGTCCCCTCCAGTGATATTTTTCACCTCCACGACACTAGCCCAGATCGAAAACTGCTGTTGATAATGCGCAATGTCACTGGCATGCAAAAAAAGGGTAAAGGGGACATCTTGGACATGAGGGCTTGAAATGGACTGCTGCATTCCGTCGTCCACTTCTTTCCATTGAACAGCATCTTGAAAATGACTTTATCAGAGGCGAATCCAGGGACGAAAAATGGGGAGTGGGATTGCAGTACACGGAGACCTAACCCACCAGCAGCGACCGCCACTTGACGGCCCAGGCAATGGTACACGCTCCAGTTGCGTATGTTTACTCCCTGTCTTCGGAAAACTGCATCTGCAATTCGCCAACGGTATCTGTTCATGCATACTATTTGGCCGCCACATGTTATTTACAACGCACGGCAACATTAGAGCCATAATAAGTACTAATTACTTAGTTCCTTTTCTCCCTATCAGCAACATTTTTTTCCACGAGTGGCCTCGCAGCAGCGGCGTTTTTTTAGGAACACTGCGCAGCAATCAACCAGCAAAACGCTACCTGAGCGGTCGGACGGGCGGCAGCCGACGGTGGCGCGGAATGTGTGCGGTGGGACGACTGTGACATTAACAGAGCCATGTGTCATAAACATAGACTCAAAACACATACAGATATTCACCATTGCACCCAAATTGAACAATGCGCACGTCTGTTTAAGTTTCGTGCCGTCACAAGGCGTGGTCACGTGGGTAAGCTGTTGCAGAGCTGAAAAGTGTGATTTTCTGGAAAATCCAAGTTTTTACCTGCCATCATGAAAACAATCATTGACCTAACAACATAAAAACTAGTACCAATCGTGAGGTCTTGTCGAGGCCAGTGAATTGGTGCTTTTTGCTAAGCTCTATCTTCATTACTCTGAGACGCCAGTGGGGAAACGCACCAACGCTCACCTACCAATCCGCGTCATGAAATCAGGGCGAGGGTGAAGTTATTCGATTACGAGTCTTATTTCCGTAATAACTACGAAGAATGTATCATTTCTTGTATTATGTAGCACAAAAGGCAATTGGTGTTAAAATCTTGCATAGCTTGCACAACATTAATTGAGAATCAACCGGCCGCCATTATGTACGGAAATCGTGCTCTCGAACGCCACATATGTGCGACTTGACACGCATCTGTTTGACCTTGAAAGACACATGGACAGTGGAATGGTAGGATTTAAAAGATCTCATTTTGCTGTCATGGATGGTTGAGTAAGGCAGTAGTGGGGGAAAAAAAACAGGAGACTGGAGATATCAATGCCTTGATATTTCGGCAACCTGCCTTCATCGAAACGAATAGCAGATATTCGTTTCGACAAAGGCATGTTGCGGAAATATGAACGTATCTGTATCTCTATTCTGGTTTTCCTCCGAAGAATAAGGCTATTGCCACTGTCTTATCTGTGTGCATTATGCCCGTTGCAGATGCGCTTCATAATTTTTGTGATGCCTGAGGAACCTTGAAGTAGTCTGCATGGAACAGCCTGCACATCTTCGCGGGCGTGTAGCTAAAAACCAGGGGGTTTTGGGTCTTAAGAAGTGCATGGATATGAGCTGCATGAAATGCTCCTCAAGATGGCCATTTCTGTTCAAAACCCATGCAAATGAGAAACTCTACCTTTAAAGCATGCCTTTATCGTCATCGTAATGTAATGTAATGTAATGCCATCGTATCGTTATGTGGAGGCTCGCACGACGTCTAACGGTTAAGTTGGACGGCAGATGTTTCCTGTGGGCGGTCAGTCAGTCTGTGGCACGAAGTTGATATCACGGTGTCACATGGCTAATTGCCTGAGACAAAATTATACGAAATTCAGAAGGGCAATTGTCTATTCCGTGTCCATGAAACAAACTGTGCTTGGGGATGGCTTCAGACCTAGAGCCAGTTGAGCAAATGCTTCATTCGATTCAATTTTTTCTACCAAAGCTGTGTTGCAACGTTCTGCCCGGAGTTGCTGCAACGTGGCCGAGCTCAAACGTCTCTTGATGGTGTCGAAAAGGGCGCTTTCGTTCCACAGGGTAAGCTTAAATAAAAAGCTAATAAAACAACATTGTTTTCTGTAGAGTGTAACAGCGCTTTAGAGTGCTTTGCCAACTAACTCTGTGTAATAGCTCGTGTTCTGTTCCCGTTTCAACAGACTCACAACCCATTTGACATCAAGACTGAACACGACACCATGCCTCCTCTTCAGTGCGACGCGACGCCTCCTCTTCATCATGACGCCACGCCTTCTCTTCAGCGCGACGCCACGCCTTCTCTTCAGCGCGCCGCCACGCCTTCTCTTCATCATGACGCGACGCCTTATGTTCATCATGACGCGACGCCTTCTCTTCAGCACTCGCACGGGCGTAACTGAAGGGAAGTGACGGCTGCGCCCGACTTGGACAGGCTCAATCACGACCTCACTGCTGCGACTAAGTGACTGCTGCGACTCCAAGATCGTTTGCCTTGGGTTAAAAAGCCTGTAACTTTAATATGACAATATGCTGCAAGTTCTATTAGCAAAAACATTCAAACGAGCATCACCCGCAGGTTATTTAGTTTGCTCTGAAAAAAAACAACAAAAGAGCCGTTTGAATGTTTCGACCGTTTGAGGCTTCTTAGCACACAGCTCTCACAATCGGTACGTACGACGTTCACTGGCAAAGCGTGGAGTATGTGGGGTTGTGCACCTGGCGTGTCTGTTACTATACTTTCGGGGGGGGGGGGGGGGGGGGCATGTGCCCCTCACATGCTGGCTCGAACTCTGCGCTCCCTCTGAGCCCTCTCATTGCATATGAGGAGAAAAAAGAATTCTGGGCCAAAGGCCCACAGAGACGTTTTCTAAACTTTTAATGCACTTAGCACCTAGACTCATGCTATGTCCATTTTGTACCAACTAGTATCTCGCAGCCGCCTTATAGTTGCATCATGCCAACTCCGTCACATGGTAAGCCAGGCTGCAAATATTTGGCATGTTTTGCACGTGTTGATGCAAAACAATTGACTGCAATGTGTGGCAGCTTTCAAAAGCGCAGGGTGGCCCAGATTAAAGTTAACCTAGTCATCGCACAGTTATGGCTGAAGCGGCATTCAATTACAAAATGAATCGCAGAATACCATCAGCGACAGAGGTCATCAGTGACTCCACACCCGCCAAGTCACGAGGACAACAGGTGGACCCCGTGGCGGCCCAGAATGCGCAACAACTGAGTATGCTGCAGGTGGTGGGTTGTCGGGTGGATTGAGCACGGTAATGCACCTTATTTTAAATCCGGTAACATATTTTTGATACTTCTTGTCTTACCACCGGGGGTGTAAATTGAAGTGGACCAAAACACGGAGAAATGTCAGGTTTTAGGGACAGGTCAGAATAACCAAATCGGCCCATCCTCCCTCCCCCCACCCCCCCCACAGCCACCGCTGACCGATTCTAGAAAGTGACACCCCTGCTGTGTATGGCCCAAATTCAACTGCACCAGAATGTTGTTTTCCCACTCTCCCAAAGCCACTCAGTCACAAACATGCCTATGGGGATACCGGGGGATACCTGAAATAGAAATCCGTGGGGACCGCAGTCGGTGAGGCCCGGTCATTCCCGACAGGAGAACGGCCCCAGGTCATGAGTCCCAGTCATCCCCGACGGGAGAACGGTCCCAGGTCATGAGTCCCGGTTATCCCCGACGGGAACGGTCCCAGGCCATGAAGCCCGGTCAGCTCCGACAGGAGAACGACCCCAGGTCGTGAGTCCCGGTCATCCCCGACGGGAGCGGTCCCAAGCCATGAAGCCCGGTCAGCTCCGACGGGAGAACGACCCCAGGTCGTGAGTCCCGGTCATCCCCGACGGGAGAACGGCTCCAGGTCATGAAGCCCGGTCAGCTCCGACGGGAGAACGACCTTTGGTCATGAGGTCGCCGCTGAGTCCGGCCGGAGTCGACAGGGCGGGGCCCACCCTTCGGGCGAAGACACGCTTAAAGCCCCGATCCAAATGTCTCAAGATTTATGTTCACTTGAAGCACAACTTGATGGCCGTCTTAGATGGAACGTCGGCTTTAAACACCCAGTTACCACGACATTGACGCAAAAGCCTAAAAATTATCGCATTTTCAAGCGATTCATATGCTTCTGGAAACTGGGTCTAGCAGACCTGGAGGAGAGCGTATCCAAATAAATAAAAAATCGCAGCGATTATGCCGAAACCAACCCACAGAGTAGTGCAATACAATACATCAGATCACATCGAACATACCAAATCAAACAATGTACTTGCAGCGAAGCCCTATCGAAATAAGGGTTTTCACAATTTTTGTCTGGAAACCCATGTAAAATTTCATACACATTTTCTCATTTAATTCATGACATGTTCTTGCACGCCCAGACTTCCTACTTAACATGCGTTTGTAACGTTTCTTCTGACGTTCGTTCACGCTTGTTGCGCTACAGGGTAGCATAGTGCTAAGACGTACATATATCCTAGGTAAACAATACAGTAGGGCTTAAATATCTTCACATGCTCGGCACGCCCACCTGCATCCATATGAAATGGATGACGGGCTGGGTTAGGTACCAATTTCTGGAGAATTACCTGTCCTCGCACAGGTTTAGATGGGAAGTCCCATAAATGTCTTGTAGATACATCAACTTATATCACACAGCACGACTTGGTGCGCTTTGTTTAGTCATTCCCAGGGTTCCTTACCCAACCTCACCTGCCCACATTCTCACAAACTTTGGTATAATGGGGCAAAAAAGTAAATCTTGGCGTCCGATTATCTCTATGTTATTAATGCAGAAATAGATTGCAAGAATAATGGAATGGGTGGATAGCGTAATGTAACAGCTGATTACGAAAGGGTAGCGGCTGCGTATGGTCACCAAGCAACCCATGGGTAGTGGGCGGTATAAGAGAGCACAGAGCTGGGATGGGGGAACCAATGCACTCAATGATCCAAACACTTAGCATTGCACTTAGAGCTTTGTGTGGAAAGTGAGGCTATCCAGCCCCTATCCCGCAGCATTCATTCGGCATCCAGCGGTGCCGCAGCTGCAGTCGGTGCTACAGCTGCCTCCCTGCTCCTGCAGCTGCATTCGGCATCCAGTGGTGCCGCAGCTGCGGTCGGCATCCAGTGGTGCCGCAGCTGCAGTCAACATCCAGTGGTGCCGCAGCTGCGGTCAGCATCCAGTGGTGCCGCAGCTGCAGTCAGCATCCAGTAGTGCCACAGCTGCGGTCGGCATCCAGTGGTGCCGCAGCTGCGGTCGGCATCCAGTGGTGCCGCAGCTGCAGTCATCATCCAGTAGTGCCCACGCTCGGTCGGAATCCAGTGGTGCCGCAGCTGCCGGTTCGGCATCCAGTGTGCTCGGCAGCTGCGCAGTCCAGCATCTGTGGTATGCCGCAGCTGCAGTCAGCATCCAGTGGTGCCGCAGCTGCAGGTCGGCCATCCAGTGGGCCGCAGCTGCAGTCAGCATCAGTGTGCCACAGTGCAGTCAAGCCTCAGTAGTGCCACAGCTGCGGTCGGCATCCAGTGGTGCCGCAGCTGCGGTCAGCATCCAGTGGTGCCGGCAGCTGCGGTCGGCATCCAGTAGTGCTACAGCTGCCTACCTGCTGTCCGCCTGCCTGCATGATTGGGCAGCCAGTTGAGGCCCGCGACTGCTCGTTCTGGCCGGGGACTTAATCTGACATCACAAGAGCTCAGTATACACAAATACATCATTGTTTCCATGGCAAAGTATGAAGTTATGAATGAGCCCTCCTCCCAACAAAATGTTAAGGGGCTTGGGCTTTACGAAGATCCTCAGTGCTCGCCAAAACAAAACCTCGCGTATGCTTGCAGCTGGCTGTCCAGTCGACGTTTCAGTCATATCTGACCGAGGTGGCGCTGATCGACCAGCCAGGACGCAGAGGCCATATTTGGCAGTCAGTACTGGGCTGCGCTAGCTCAGTTTCACCTACACAGCGTAACGCTTCGTCGGTTCACTCGGCTGCTGTCGCGTCAAACTCACGTATGATCTCTCCCGTCCTCCACGGTATCGCCGTCTCTGATCGGGTTAATACGTTGCAATACGTTAATACGGGCAGAGTTAATAAAACTCCAAAGAGTATATGAACGACCATTTAACAGCGAGAAGATATCACCACCTTGGATCACCTCACAATGGGATTGCATGCTACATAATTCAACGTAAACCTAATATTTGTCAATGTTTCTAGTGCATGGTGAATTTCTGGAGTATCGTCTGGTGCAAGGCCTGTTAGCACTTCTGTGGGAGCCATTGACGACTTGACGTGGCGTGACCTTGACTCTAAATTGACTTAAGCTACTCTGGATACATTTAAGTCAGTTTGACTCATTATACAGTGTGTAGAGGGTAATTTTCAGGTAACTCTCAAGGCTTGACCTGGCGCAACCTTATGCTCTGTTTTGGTATGGCGCGACCTTGACCTAGGGCAATCCAATTGACCTTAGAGAATGTCACGAGCATTGATGACATGCATGATAAGACGTTCTCACATCTTCAAACCAGTGGACAAGATCTAGTGCGCACCGAGGGAAGGATGCGTTGCGGACTGATTGTGGGCGCTGTTTTTCCAACGCTTTCGCTGTGCCGCCCTTTGAGAACGACTTGGGTAAGTCAGCGAACTGACTTTGGAGGAACTTGAAAGCTGCGGGTCTGGTACAAACGTAATTCAAATTCTGCTTCTAAAATTTTATTTCACTTCTTTGAGTGGCTCGGAACTGGTTCGGAAGTTGCTTCCAAAAAACTGCTGCTGTCTGCTACAACCAGCTCTCCTTCCGCACGGGAGTAAAGGCCCAATCTGCTGCCCAACCAGCCCTTGTCTGGCTACGTAGCTGTGCGCTCTTCTTACACCAGAGCGTAATGTGGGGAGAGTAGGACGAGTTGCATCACGCCCAGGCAGTGTCAGGGTGATTTATTCCGAATCTGTGCGATAGGTGGAAGTCTTAGTCACTCAGCTACCGCACAGCAGCCCCCTCTACTTTTCAGTGTTCTTCCGGCCACATACTTGCACGCGTCTTGGGATGAACGCGACAAATGTGTTTTTGCATATAGTTGAAAGCTAAAGCGATCGGTTTAAATGTGTGTGTTGAGGGCTTGCAGCATAACCAGACCAATCTGAATGCTATGCTGAGTTGTGGGGCAGTACATGCGTCATATCTACCGCAGAACATTTGGCGATTGCCTGCCAAAGACTTCCCGGTGGCGTGAACTTTCTTCCAAGATGTCGGGCGGTGATGCAAGTTGTATCGCCTATGCATGGGACGCGTTGCATCAGTGATACGACGCACTGACAATAGCCGTGTTCAGGAAGGATTACAGTGCAAAATATTTAACACTTAAGCTTTCACAGTCTATCCTTTAACCACGCACCTTTTATCAGCGATAATCGACAGGACATGTTTCGTAGAGTTTGTTAACGTGTTGGTAAAGACGTATGATAAACGAAATTGCAGTTGGCTGGCTATAACGAAGATCATGATTTTTGGGCAGGTACGATACCGGATTTCCTCTTAAAGAAACTTTAAAAACTTATTAAAAAGATCGGGATGCACATCTGCCGCAAACGTGACGAAGCAAACTCCTACACAATTGTAGCGTCCCTGTTCATAGGTATGCAGTACTTACGGAGCTCACTTACAGTACTTACAGAGCATACGGGGATTGCAAGCCTAAATATGATCCGAGACGAACGATCCTTGAATGAAATGATCTTCAAAGCCCACCTCGCTCCACGCAAGACCGATGTAAACAATAATGAAACAGCCGGCATCCAACACCCTCCACCGATGCACATTGCTGATTGCCAGGCCTAGCATTTTCTTAGACTGGGTTAGTTAAAGGCATGGGCTGAAGAAGTGTTTATAAAGGATCTCATTTAACACAAACTTATTCTTAGTTGGATACATGTGGTTTACCTAACACATCTTAATGAAATTACATGAAAACAATATTCTCCTTGTCAGTGTTTAGTATAAACTAAAACATCGCATCATTTTTACTTGAAGAATTTCAAAAATTTCAATTGCATTCATTTATTGTGAAAGCGGTTGATACGTTATTCACCGGTTTGCTGCCAATGGTTGACCGACATGAGTGCCCCGGCCTACTGTCATCCAGAAAACAAGCTGACATTTATGTTTTTATGTTCACCTATGATACGTTCCCGAGCAACCGAAACCGAGGTAGCAATGGCCGTAAAAACACTGATAAAAGAGGAAAAAATCTGGTATGCCGCGAACACGAGGAAGTGCAAATAGTACAGACAGGCGCATTTGGTTACTTGTGACACATTCACCTTGCTTGCCATACCATATGCTCTGAGACGAAAAAATAACCATTAAACACAGCTTTCTCACCATGCGATACAGTTCACTCCAGAATAGGGCAAGTTGTTTCAATTGGAAGGTCGTCATTGAGAAGTCTTTTACCAAGCAATAAAGAGGCGTCTTCGAAACTTTACCGCTACATATGAAGCTGAAGGTTACAGCTGTCTGCAGATGTAAGTCCTATTCTCGATAGTTATAGCAGAAGGCAGCTCTGAGTAACAAGTGACACAGCTGTCACTCCTCTCCCCGACTGCATCGACCCGACTGTGGGGTACATCGGGCGTTATTCACCTTGATCGTCAGGCACCGCGCCTCGTTTGCCACGGTTTCTATGACCCCCAATCCCGACCACATATTTCCTCTTAAAACGTTGCTGGAGCTCATTCATACGAGTGCAACCGTCTAAAATGGGAGAGGGGAGATACCTTTGGCAATTTTCAAGACAACTTTTTCCATACATCACCATGAAAATGATTTGGGTTGGAATTTCGCATTACCAGAAAGTGTCAAGGAGGTGGGCAGGCCTCCTGGGTCCCCTGTTCTTGCGCCCATGAGCCCACTTTTTGTTTGACCGCTTGGGATTTGTTGGTCAACGGCATGCAACGCTTCAGTTTTCAACAGAAGCATATCAGCACAAGGTTTTTCCAACTGCAAATAGGCTTTAATACCACCGCTGCGGGAGGCCCAAGAATGCCCAATATTGCAAGGTGACAAACAAATGTTAAAAACATAATGTAATGTTAGCGTAAACAATGATAAGAAATCAAGCACGAGCTCGGCAGCAAGAAAACGG
>NW_023596420.1:27732611-27838797 GCF_011947565.3 Pollicipes pollicipes
GCTTGTTTTCTGGATGACAGTAGGCCGGGGCACTCATGTCGGTCAACCATTGGCAGCAAGCCGGTGAAAAGCATATGAAACGCTTTCACAATGACTTAATGCATTGAATTTTTTTCAAATGCCTCAAATGAAAATGATGTGATGTTTTTAGTTTATACTAAACATTGACAAGGAGAATATTGTTTCCATCTTATTTCATAAAGAGGTTTTAGGTAAACCACATGTATCCAACTAAGAATAAGTTTGCTATGTTAAATGAGATCTTGTATAGTCACTTCTTCATCCCATGGCTGTAACTAACCCAAAGTCTAAGAAAATGCTAGGCCTGGCAATGCAATGTGCATCGGTCGAGGGTGTTATATGCCGGCTGTTCCATTACTGTTTGCATCGGTACTGTGTGAAGCAAGGCGGTCTTTGAAGATCCTTTCATTCAAGGATCATTCGACTCGGGTCATATTTAGGCTTGCAATCCTCGCACGCCCTGTAAGTACTGTAAGCAAGCTCTGTAAGTACTGCAGGTAAGCTCCGTAAGTACTACATACCTATGAACAGGGACGCCACAATTATGTAGGAGTTTGCTTTGTCGCGTTTGCGGCATATGTGCAACCGAATGTTTTTAATAAGTTTTGAAAGTTTCTTTAAGAGGAAATCTGGCATCATACCTGTTCATAAATCATTATCTTGGTTATAGCCAGCTAACCGTAATTTTGTTAGTCCCGCGTCTTTACAAGCATGTTAAAAAACTCTACGAAACATTTCCTGTCGATAATCGCTGACAAAAGTTGCATGGCTAAAAAATAAACCGTGACAGCTTTAGTGTTAAATATTTTGCGCCGTATTCCGCCCTGAAAGTGGCTATTGTCAGCGCATCATATCACTGATGCAACGTACCCCATGCACAGGTGATACAACTTGCATCGCCGCCCGACATCTTGGAAGAAAGTTCACGTCACCGGGAAGTCTTTGGCAGTCCAAATGTCCTGCGGTAGATATGACACATGTACTGCCCCACAACTCAGCATAGCATTCAGATTGGTCTAGTTACGCTGCAAGCCCTCAAACGCATTGAAACAGATCGCTTTACCTTTCAACGATATGCAAAAACACACTTGTCGCGTTCATCCCAAGACGCGTGCAAGATTGTGGCCGGAAGAACACTGAAAGGTAGAAGGACTGCTGTGCATTAGCTGAGTGACCAAGACTGCCATCCATCGCATAGATTCGGAATAACTCACCCTGACACTACCTGGGCGTGATGCAACTCGTCCTTCTCCCCCCCCCCCCCACACATTACGCTCTGGTGTAAGAAGAGCGCACAGCTACGTAGCCAGGCAAGGGCTGGTTGGGCAGCAGATTGGGCCTTTACTCCCGTGCGGAAGGAGAACTGGTTGTAGCAGACAGCAGCAGTTTTTAGGAAGTCACTTCCGAATCAGTTCCGAACCGCTCAAAGAAGTGAAATAAAATTTTAGATGCGGAATTTAAATTACTTTTGCACCAGATCTGCAGCTTTCAAATTCATCCAAGGTCAGTTTGCTGACTTATCCAAGTCGTTCTCAAAGAGCGGCACAGCGAGTGTTGGAAAAACAGCGCCCACGATCAGCCCGCAACGCATTCTTTCGCTCGGTGCGCACTAGATCTTTTCCACTGGTTTCAAGATGTGAGAATGTCTTATCATGCATGTCATCGATGCTCGTGGCATTCTCTAAGGTCAATTGGATCGCCATAAGATCGCGCCATACCAAAGCATAGCAGAGGGTCGCGCCAGGCCAAGTCTGGAGAGTTACCTGAAATTTGCCCTCTAAACCTTATATAATGAGTCAAACTGACTCCAATGTGTCCAGAGTAGCTTAAGTCAATTTAGGGTCAACGTCACGTCAGGTCAAGTCGTCAATGGCTCCCACAGAAGTGCTAACAGGCCTTGCACCAGACGATACTCCAGAAATTCACAATGCACTAGAAGCATTGTCAAATATTAGGTTTACGTTGAATTGTATAGCATACAACCGCATTGTAAGGTAATCCAAGGTGGTGATATCTTTTCGCTGTTAAATGGTCGTTTATATACCCTTTTGGAGCTTTATTCACTCCGCCCGCAGCGTATTAACCCGATCACAGACGGCGATACCGTGGAGGACGGGAGGGATCATACGTGAGTTTGACGCGGCAGCAGCCGAGTGAGCCGACGAAGCGTTACGCTATGTGGGTGAAGCTGAGCTCGCGCAGTCCAGTGCTGACTGTCAAATATGGCCTCTGCGTCCTGGCTGGTCGATCAGCGCCACCTCAGTCAGATATGACTGCAAACGTCGGCTGGACAGCCAGCTGCAAGCATTCGCGATGCTTTGTTTGGGCGAGCACTGAGGATCTTCGTAAAGCCCAAGCCCCTCAACATTTTGTTGGGGGGAGGGCTCATCCATAACTTAATACTTTGCCATGGAAACACTGATGTTTTTGTGTATACTGAGCTCTTGTGACGTCAGATTGAGTCCCCGGCGAGAACGGCAGTCGCGGCGTCACTGGATGCCAACTGCAGCAGCGACAGCAGGTAGGCAGCTGTAGCACCACTGGATGCCGACCACAGCTGCGGCACCACTGGATGCTGACCGCAGCTGCGGCACCACTGGATGTTGACCGCAGCTGCGGCACCACTGGATGCCGACCACAGCTGCGGCACCACTGGATGCCGACCGCAGCTGCGGCACCACTGGATGCTGACTGCAGCTGTAGCACCACTGGATGCCGACCGCAGCTGTGGCACCACTGGATGTTGACTGCAGCTGTAGCACCACTGGATGTTGACTGCAGCTGTAGCACCACTGGATGCTGACCGCAGCTGCGGCACCACTGGATGTTGACTGCAGCTGTAGCACCACTGGATGCTGACCGCAGCTGCGGCACCACTGGATGTTGACTGCAGCTGTAGCACCACTGGATGCCGACCGCAGCTGCGGCACCACTGGATGTTGACTGCAGCTGTAGCACCACTGGATGCCGACCGCAGCTGCGGCACCACTGGATGCCGACCGCAGCTGTGGCACTACTGGATGCTGACTGCAGCTGTAGCACCACTGGATGCCGACCGCAGCTGCGGCACCACTGGATGCCGACCGCAGCTGTGGCACTACTGGATGCCGACCGCAGCTGCGGTACCGTTGGATTCCGACTGCAGCTGCGGCAGCAGGCAGGCATCTGCAGCACCGACTGCAGCTGCGGCACCACTGGATGCCGACCGCAGCTGCGGCACCGCTGGATGCCGACTGCAGCTGCGGCAGCAGGCAGGCATCTGCAGCACCGACCGCAGCTGCGGCACCGCTGGATGCCGAATGCAGCTGCAGGAAGACCAGGGTTAGGGCAGCTGTTTGTAGCACCCCGACTGCAGCTGCGGCACCGCTGGATGCCGCAGCTATGAATGCTGCGGGAATAGGGGCTGGAATTAGCCTCATTTTCACACAAAGCTCTAAGTGCAATGCTAAGTGTTTGGATCATTGAGTGCATTGGTTCCCCCATCCCAGCTCTGTGCTCTCTTATACCGCCCACTACCCACGGGTTGCTTGGTGACCATACACAGCCGCTACCCTTTCGTAATCAGCTGTTACATTACGCTATCCACCCATTCCATTATTCTAGCAATCTATTTCTGCATTAATAACATAGAGATAATCGGACGCCAAGATCTACTTTTTTGCCCCATTATACCAAAGTTTGTGAGAATGTGGGCAGGTGAGGTTGGGTAAGGAACCCTGGGAATGATTAAACAAAGCGCACCGAGTCGTACTGTGTGATATAAATTGATGTATCTACATGACATTTACGGGACTTCCCACCTAAACCTGTGCGAGGACAGGTATTTCTCCAGAAAGTGGTACCTAACCCAGCCCGTCATCCATTTCATATGGATGCAGGTGGGCGTGCCAAGCATGTGAAGACATTTAAGCCCTACTGTATTATTTACCTAGGATATATGTACGTCTTAACGCTATGCCACCCTGTAGCGCAACAAGCGTGAACGAACGTCAGAAGAAACGTTACAAACGCATGTTAAGTAGGAAGTCTGGGCGTGCAAGAACATGTAATGAATTAAATGAGAAAATGTGTATGAAATTTTAGATCGGTTTCAGACAAAAATTGTGAAAACCCTCATTTCAATAGGGCTTCACTGCAAGTGCATTGTTTGATTTGGTATGTACGATGTGATCTGATGTATTGTATTGCACTACTCTCTGGGTTGGTTTCGGCATAGAGATATCGCTAGGATTTTTATTTATTTGGATACGCTCTCCTCCAGGTCTGCTAGACCCAGTTTCCAGAAGTATATGAATCGCTTGAAAATGTGATAATTTTTAGGCTTTTACGCCAATCTCGTGGTAACTGGGTGTTTAAAGCCGACGTTCCTTCTAAGAAGGCCATCAAGTTGTGCTTCAAGTGAACATAAATCTTGAGACATTTGGATCGGGGCTTTAAGCGTGTCTTCGCCCGAAGGGTGGGCCCCGCCCTGTCGACTCCGGCCGGACTCAGCGGCGACCTCATGACCAAAGGTCGTTCTCCCGTCGGAGCTGACCGGGCTTCATGACCTGGAGCCGTTCTCCCGTCGGGGATGACCGGGACTCACGACCTGGGGTCGTTCTCCCGTCGGAGCTGACCGGGCTTCATGGCTTGGGACCGCTCCCGTCGGGGATGACCGGGACTCACGACCTGGGGTCGTTCTCCTGTCGGAGCTGACCGGGCTTCATGGCCTGGGACCGTTCCCGTCGGGGATAACCGGGACTCATGACCTGGGACCGTTCTCCCGTCGGGGATGACTGGGACTCATGACCTGGGGCCGTTCTCCTGTCGGGAATGACCGGGCCTCACCGACTGCGGTCCCCACGGATTTCTATTTCAGGTATCCCCCAGTATCCCCATAGGCATGTTTGTGACTGAGTGGCTTTGGGAGAGTGGGAAAACAAAATTCTGGTGCAGTTGAATTTGGGCCATACACAGCAGGGGTGTCATTTTCTAGAATCGATCAGCGGTGGCTGTGGGGGGGGGGGGGGGAGGGAGGATGGGCCGATTTGGTTATTCTAACCTGTCCCTAAAACCTGACATTTCTCCGTGTTTTGGTCGACTTCAATTTACACTCCCGGTGGTAAGACAAGAAGTATCAAAAATATGTTACCGGATTTAAAATAAGGTGCATTACCGTGCTCAATCCACCCAACAGCCCACCACCTGCAGCATGCTCAGTTGTTGCGCATTCTGGGCCGCCACGGGGTCCATCTGGAGCACCTGTTGTCTCATGACTTGGCGGGTGTGGAGTCATTGATGACCTCTGTCGCTGATGGTATTCTGCGATTCATTTTGTAATTGAATGCCGCTTCAGCCATAACTGTGAGATGACTAGGTTAACTTTAATCTGGGCCACCCTGCGCTTTTGAAAGCTGCCACACATTGCAGTCAATTGTTTTGCATCAACACGTGCAAAACATGCCAAACATTTGCAGCCTGGCTTACCATGTGACGGAGTTGGCATGATGCAACTATAAGGCGGCTGCGAGATACTAGTTGGTACAAAATGGACATAGCATGAGTCTAGGTGCTAAGTGCATTAAAAGTTTAGAAAACGTCTCTGTGGGCCTTTGGCCCAGAATTCCTTTTTCTCCTCATATGTAATGAGAGGGCTCAGAGGGAGCGCAGAGTTCGAGTCAGCATGTGAGGGGCACATGCCCCTCCCCCCCCCCGAAAGTATAGTAACAGACATGCCAGGTGCACAACCCCACATACTCCACGCTTTGCCAGTGAACGTCGTACGTACCGATTGTGAGAGCTGTGTGCTAAGAAGCCTCAAACGGCCAAAACATTCAAACGGCTCTTTTGTTGTTTTTTTTCAGAGCAAGCTAAATAACCTGCGGGTGATGCTCGTTTGAATGTTTTTGCTAATAGAACTTGCAGCATATTGTCATATTAAAGATACAGGCTTTTTAACCCAAGGCAAACGATCTTGGAGTCGCAGCAGTCACTTAGTCGCAGCAGTGAGGTCGTGATTGAGCCTGTCCAAGTCGGGCGCAGCCGTCACTTCCCTTCAGTTACGCCCGTGCGAGTGCTGAAGAGAAGGCGTCGCGTCATGATGAACATAAGGCGTCGCGTCATGATGAAGAGAAGGCGTGGCGGCGCGCTGAAGAGAAGGCGTGGCGTCGCGCTGAAGAGAAGGCGTGGCGTCATGATGAAGGGGAGGCGTCGCGTCGCACTGAAGAGGAGGCATGGTGTCGTGTTCAGTCTTGATGTCAAATGGGTTGTGAGTCTGTTGAAACGGGAACAGAACACGAGCTATTACACAGAGTTAGTTGGCAAAGCACTCTAAAGCGCTGTTACACTCTACAGAAAACAATGTTGTTTTATTAGCTTTTTATTTAAGCTTACCCTGTGGAACGAAAGCGCCCTTTTCGACACCATCAAGAGACGTTTGAGCTCGGCCACGTTGCAGCAACTCCGGGCAGAACGTTGCAACACAGCTTTGGTAGAAAAAATTGAATCGAATGAAGCATTTGCTCAACTGGCTCTAGGTCTGAAGCCATCCCCAAGCACAGTTTGTTTCATGGACACGGAATAGACAATTGCCCTTCTGAATTTCGTGTAATTTTGTCTCAGGCAATTAGCCATGTGACACCGTGATATCAACTTCGTGCCACAGACTGACTGACCGCCCACAGGAAACATCTGCCGTCCAACTTAACCGTTAGACGTCGTGCGAGCCTCCACATAACGATACGATGGCATTACATTACATTACATTACGATGACGATAAAGGCATGCTTTAAAGGTAGAGTTTCTCATTTGCATGGGTTTTGAACAGAAATGGCCATCTTGAGGAGCATTTCATGCAGCTCATATCCATGCACTTCTTAAGGCCCAAAACCCCCTGGTTTTTAGCTACACGCCCGCGAAGATGTGCAGGCTGTTCCATGCAGACTACTTCAAGGTTCCTCAGGTATCACAAAAATTATGAAGCGCATCTGCAACGGGCATAATGCACACAGATAAGACAGTGGCAATAGCCTTATTCTTCGGAGGAAAACCAGAATAGAGATACAGATACGTTCATATTTCCGCAACATGCCTTTGTCGAAACGAATATCTGCTATTCGTTTCGATGAAGGCAGGTTGCCGAAATATCAACGCATTGATATCTCCAGTCTCCTGTGTTTTTTCCCCCCACTACTGCCTTACTCAACCATCCATGACAGCAAAATGAGATCTTTTAAATCCTACCATTCCACTGTCCATGTGTCTTTCAAGGTCAAACAGATGCGTGTCAAGTCGCACATATGTGGCGTTCGAGAGCACGATTTCCGTACATAATGGCGGCCAGTTGATTCTCAATGTTGTGCAAGCTATGCAAGATTTTAACACCAATTGCCTTTTGTGCTACGTAATACAAGAAATGATACATTCTTCGTAGTTATTACGGAAATAAGACTCGTAATCGAATAACTTCACCCTCGCCCTGATTTCATGACGCGGATTGGTAGGCGAGCGTTGGTGCGTTTCCCCACTGGCGTCTCAGAGTAATGAAGATAGAGCTTAGCAAAAAGCACTAATTCACTGGTCTCGACAAGACCTCACGATTGGTACTAGTTTTTATGTTGTTAGGTCAATGATTGTTCTCATGATGGCAGGTAAAAACTTGGATTTTCCAGAAAATCACACTTTTCAGCTCTGCAACAGCTTACCCACGTGACCACGCCTTGTGACGGCACGAAACTTAAACAGACGTGCGCATTGTTCAATTTGGGTGCAATGGTGAATATCTGTATGTGTTTTGAGTCTATGTTTATGACACATGGCTCTGTTAATGTCACAGTCGTCCCACCGCACACATTCCGCGCCACCGTCGGCTGCCGCCCGTCCGACCGCTCAGGTAGCGTTTTGCTGGTTGATTGCTGCGCAGTGTTCCTAAAAAAACGCCGCTGCTGCGAGGCCACTCGTGGAAAAAAATGTTGCTGATAGGGAGAAAAGGAACTAAGTAATTAGTACTTATTATGGCTCTAATGTTGCCGTGCGTTGTAAATAACATGTGGCGGCCAAATAGTATGCATGAACAGATACCGTTGGCGAATTGCAGATGCAGTTTTCCGAAGACAGGGAGTAAACATACGCAACTGGAGCGTGTACCATTGCCTGGGCCGTCAAGTGGCGGTCGCTGCTGGTGGGTTAGGTCTCCGTGTACTGCAATCCCACTCCCCATTTTTCGTCCCTGGATTCGCCTCTGATAAAGTCATTTTCAAGATGCTGTTCAATGGAAAGAAGTGGACGACGGAATGCAGCAGTCCATTTCAAGCCCTCATGTCCAAGATGTCCCCTTTACCCTTTTTTTGCATGCCAGTGACATTGCGCATTATCAACAGCAGTTTTCGATCTGGGCTAGTGTCGTGGAGGTGAAAAATATCACTGGAGGGGACGACTTTCAGATCCGGTCACATAAGGAAACTCCCGACAAATTTCGCTCATTCCCATGGCGAAATAGACCACCGTTACGCTATCGTCACGATGCTGCCGTCGGGCGGGTCGTCACGACCGGCCGGTCCTGCGGGCGCGCCGCGGCATTGCCGCGGGCTCGGAGCGTGCGGAATCGAAGATTGCCGCTCTTTATTAATGGTAATTACCGCTCGAAATCACCACTCTTCTCTAAAATAACAGAGAAGCTGGAGTGCGAACAGATCAGCACGAGTTTTGGAGGTAGCCGAGTTCTGGATATCGGCGAGGCAGCCTTAGTTCATCTATAAGAAGCATTTCATTGTGTCCGTCACGCTTGCTGCTGGAAGCTCTTGAGAGTCAACAGTGCATTAGACCAATGGCTGAAACGATTACATAAATTCAGGGTCATTTACAACACATCAAATGTTAGAACTGGAGCAAGAGTTCCCGCCCCAATATCTGCAGTGTGTATTAGGGATTGTTCATAGATCCCTTTGGTAAAGTGCTGCCAAAAACAAATGTATTCGTCATGTGAATACTGCATTGCTTATAAAGCACGTGACTGTCAGGCACTTTCAATAGGAGACCCACAAAACCTTGAGTAACCTGTAAATGTTGCAGGAAAAGTCCTTAGACTACTGTGCAAGTGTAAGTTGTTCAAGACATCGGCGAGGTGCATTTTTCACATAGATAAGACGGTCGTATTAGCCTTATTCCTCGCAGAAAACTAGGAGAATGGAGATGGAGCCTGGTTGATATTTCGGCAACATGCCTTTATCGAAACAATAGCACAAGTGAATGCCGGCAATATGCCTTTATCGAAACAATAGCACTTCTGCTATTGTTTCGATAAAGGCATGTTGCCGAAATATCAACCCAACTACATCCCCATTCTCCTGGTTTTCTCCGGGGAATAAGGCTAATACGACTGTTATACTGTGCAAGTGCTTTGAACTCAGTGGGATGAAGGCGCAGCCATCCAATGAGCAGAAAATAACAAACTGTTTGGAACCATCTAGTGCATCAGGAGTCTCCCGGGCGCAGGTCGGCGTTGATGATTGACTCATATCGACGCGGTAAAAGAAGTAAGGAGTCTGGATGTTGCTTTTCATAGGAACCCGTTTAGGAAATGATACATTCGTGCCGTTATGCAAAGGCACGGGGTTGATAGTCAATCATCGCCATCTGATGCCAAAAGCGTCATGCACCGATGCAACATTGGTGACACCACATGTGCACACACACACACACACACACACACACACACACACACACATATATATATATATATATATATATATATATATATATATATATATATATATATATATATGGGGGGTGTCCTGCGTTACAGTACATTATATAACTGAAACGGTACTCACATCAATCGAACGCGGATGCCAGTTTGTGCTGATATTGACATGTTCCATGAAAAATGCAACGGATCAAGCACCTTGCATACAAATACCAAACAACTGGTACCAAAGAGCTTTGAATAACTGGGTTTCTTCGTAACTGGAACTGCGTGAAGCTGCAATCAGTGATTACAACTATGTCTGTTTCCAAAAAGCACGAGAGCCGGACCGCTCCGATTAAAAATGTCCGCCTAGTTAAAGTCAGATTCACTCGCACTCCAGCCTCGTTCGTAAGAATCACAGGGTTTCGTGACTGAGTGTTGTAGAACAAACATGTGAGGTGAGCGTCAACAAAATTACGAGATCGGGCATTTTCGATGACATGGTTAGATACGTTTTATACATTCTGCTTTGATCCCCAGCATCATTCGTAAAGCGAAAATCATTTTGTGTATATACGTGTCAGCACAAGCGCCTTCATGAAGTCTGCAAAATGGTAACAAATACGTAAACTCCTGAAAATGTTAAATCATGATGCACCATTTGTAAAGCGAAAAACATTTTGTGTATATACGTGTCAGCACCAGCGCCTTCATGAAGTCTGAACAATGGTTACGTGGACTCCTGAAAATGCTAAATCATGATGTGAACATTCGCTGCCTCGCTAGTAGCGCTGTAGCGTGTTGGTCTCCCATGGGATCCATGGATCATATTTCAACGTAAAGCAGGCACGGAGGAAGCTCCTTGTAAATAGGGTGGCATGAATGACAATTTGTGTGCCGTCGCTCTCCAAACAATGTCATAGTGTTCACATTAAATTTTGTCAGACACGCATAGTTCTGCACCAAGCCTTTCCACTGCGGTCTCTGTAGCCTTAACAAGAGGACCCAACTCCCCAAATATGCCCGACTATCCGATTGTTGCAGCGTTCTGCTTCAATCCAGTTCGGTATCGAAAAACCTCACGGCATTGTATCCCCGGAGCACATTCTTTCCAAAGTCAGCATCTAATAACGCGAAGTGCGTGGAGGCCGCCGTAAAGCCATCGGGCTACATAAAGCACAGGAAACTGCTGTGCGTGCCCGTCCTCATTTGCACGCGGCTTCTTTGCGCTGTCCGCCACCGCCGAGTACCGAGAAAGCGCCGCCTCACCTCCACACCGAATCAATGGTATCGACCGGAACCGAGGCTCGTCGCCACCGCGCGGGGATTGGTCGGTCGCGCCAGACTCCGCCCCCAGCGCGCTGATTGGCGGCGCCCCGCAGCGTCGGGCGGGGCGCCACCAGCTGTCCGGTCCGTCTCGCCGACCCGGCTGCCAGTCAACTGTACCTGCAGTCGCCGCGTCAGCGTGTGTCGCGACCGTGTCCCAGCCGCGAGTGCCGCCCGCGCCGCCATGTTCTCCCAGAGCCGCGATTGCGCCGGCGCCTCGTACAACGCCGGCTTCCACCCGATGTACTACCACCACGCGCAGGGCGGCGGCTACGCCGACCTCAACCTGCCGTACGGCGGCGGCGGCGGCGGCGGCGCGCTGCAGTACCCGGCCGACGGCTACTGGAACAATTACCGCACCGTCATCGGCGGCTACGACGACTGGCACGCGCAGGGCTTCGCGCCGGGCCCGCCCCTGGCGGCGCCGTCGCACCTGGCCGCCCAGCCGGGCACGCCGAGCCCGCAGCAGTGTCACGGCGCGCCGGCGGGACCGGCCGGTCGCAACGATTCGCCCGACAGCGGCATCGTGACGACGGCCTCCGACCTGGCGCTGCCGGCCAGCTCGGCGGCGGCGCTGCTGCCGCCGGCGCCGGCGCCGCCGACCGGCGAGCTGGCCGCGCCGCCGCCGCCGGCCGGCCAGGCCGTGTACGTGCGGCCGCAGCCGGCGCGCGAGAGCTGGGAGTGGCTGGACCGGAACTCGTACCCGTCGACGGCGCGCCCCCCGCCAGGTCAGCAGTCGGCCGCCGACCGTACGTCAGCCGCGCTCTCGGCTCTAAACGGGCTCCGCCTGCCTGCCTGTCTTGTGGTGCTCTCTGTGCTCTCTGTGCTCTCACTGTGCTCTCTGTGCTCTCGCTATGCTCTCTGTACGGTGCACTAACCATGTCGCCGGCTCCATCTGCGTTACTGGTCTGTGGGGCCGCCTGCGCGGCCTCGTAGCGGGCACCGCACGTTTGACCCCGTGTATCCGGTGTAATGCGGACCAGCCCCGCACCCCGACCGCCGCTCTGCCTGACCTGCTGTACACCAGCCCTGTAACCAATCAACAGATCTGTCCGATCTGCTGTGCACCAGCCCTGTAACCTGCCTACCGCTCTGTCCGATCTGCTGTATATCAGCCCTGTAACCAATCAACAGCTCTGTCAGACCTTCTGTACACCAGACTGATAATCCACCCACAGCTCTGTCCGATCTGCTGCACGCCAAACCAGTAATCCACCCACAGCTCTGTCCGACCTGCTGTAAACCAGACTCGTAACCTATCCACAGCTCTGTCCGATCTGCTGTACACCAGACCGGTAATCCACCCACAGCTCTGTCCGATCTGCTGTAAACCAGACTCGTAACCTATCCATAGCTCTGTCCGATCTGCTGTACACCAGACCGGTAATCCACCCACAGCTCTGTCCGATCTGCTGTAAACCAGACTCGTAACCTATCCACAGCTCTGTCCGATCTGCTGTACACCAGACCGGTAATCCACCCACAGCTCTGTCCGATCTGCTGTACACCAGTACTGTGCCGAACTTCAGGGCTGCCTGAAGTGTGCCCCATAGCGTACAGAATGCGGTGGCTGTGGCACAGGTTGTTAGCGGATGATGTCTCCCCGATGTGTGGTGGCGACCCCCGGCTTTTCCTGACCGTGGGCATGCGTCCAAAGCCTGCCCTGAAGATTTGCTCTCTCCATCGCCAGCTGGCGAGTCTCGTGCACCGGAGTCATTATCGAGCGCCTGACTTCCACGACACAGTCTGCGCGCCGACTCCTGTTGGCTGTTCGTCATATAGGCGTCCTTACATTTCCTTGCACTTTATGCCGTTGGGATTTTACGCGGCTCTGAAGTGTAGGGCGCCTTTGTCACTCAACTGCAATCACGAGCTACCCCTGAAATACCCCGATCGGTCTGTCGACACCACTCTGGAGCTGACACTGGCATCTTGACGATGTAGCGTGCGACGTCGTGGAGCTTAAGATTGCGCCAGCCTTTCAGATAAAACGCCTCACCTGGGGCGATAAGCTGGTAAAATACCCGCGCTATTCCATTGCAGCTTTAATCGGCGGATTTGGACTTCTCGGTCTGATTAATCCCAAAGTCACTCAACATCTGTCGTGCGTGTTTTGCAGCCGCCCGCGTCGTTTTGCGGTACCAAGTACAACCCCGGCGTGAAGCGGGGTCTCTAGACATGCATCGAGTGCCGAAGCCAGGTCACCACGTAACTGGAGCTCGGAGAAAAATATTTTTTACGAAGCCCTGACGATTTTGGTGAGCTTTTGATGGGCGAAGTACAATTTTTTATTCGTTTCGAGCGGGTTCCTTCTCATAGGCAGTTGATCGGAGGCGCGGGACTTTACGGAATTTCGGGAGACAATTGGCAGAGGACCATAGCTCAAATATTCTCCAGAGTTGCCGAGAGCAATACCGGGTTCGACCACGGCCGTGGTCGGTACCGCCGCTTGCCCCCGGCCCTGCCGGCTCCCGCGTCCTCACCGCTGACCAACGGCCTCCGTAAGATCCGCCGGCGGCTGCGTCCTCCCAATTCATGTCCTCGTGATTCGGACGGGTGTAGCGTGTGTGTTACAACACAGTAAGCTCGCAGGGTCGTCCCCTGCGTTTGCCAAGCGAAATGAGAAATGTCCAAAATGGTTGGGTGATTGCACCCTCAAGACGATTGGTTCGTCTTGGCACCCGACTCGCTGACATGACTTCCGCTATACGCCCTCTAATTACTGCTGCCAGATAGATGTTCGTTGCAGAGATGGGGTGCATCGAAGGGTCTTACGACTACATTGGCTCCTTAGCAAAAATAAAAGTGATCACCGTGCCTCTTCAGTCACAGACGACTCAGAAAAACGGAAAAGTCGCCGCTAGTCTAGCTAGTAGTCGCTTTCTGCTTGATCTCTTGACGCTGTAGTATACACGCACTGCTAAGACAGCATGCTTGTAGCAGGCGCCCATTGGATCCAATCCCTTAGATCATCTCTGACATCCCCAACAATTCACCAATGTCATCTAGAATGGGCTCCACCGACGTCGGCCCGAACCGATATTCTGTGGCCTACTGCCGCTGGCAATTTTCAAAGGCTCTGGGAAAACACTGTGCATGCAGACTGGCCCGTCTTGGCATAAAGGTGTGTAGTTTGGAAATTCAGGGCCGCATCATGCGGCTTCAAAACAAGTAAAATCTTCCCGGGCTTGCGTCCGAGGAAAGTTCATTGTGGCTCTGGCGTACTGATGCCATTTGTCGCGCTATCTTTTGAATTTTAGCACAGTTACAAGCAGAGTTGCAAGAGAGGTCCGAAAAGTTGAGGAAACAAACCCACGTATTGGTTGAATTGTTTCCGAGAATCCAAACAGTGCTGGCTTTAGCTGTGATGAAGTGAAGTCTATGGTCCCCTTGTTCCTCCCTGCCGTTGCTACATCTATACGATCGAATGGCTATTTTGTTCTACAGTGCAAGACAATGTTAGCCTCTTTTTCCAACTCAGCTTGTACTGCGCTCCAATTAAGAACATGACTCGTATCATTTTTCGTTCCTAAGCTTCCAAATAGCGTTAGTGGCAAGATGTTCAGAGACCTTCAAGCATTATGTGACCCATGAAACTGCGCTCAAATGCCAGAAACCAAGGTCCCACTACCAATGTTACCTAGCGTGCGATATAAGTGATGGGCATGTTAGTCCGTTGCAAAGCTAAGCAGACTGGCGCGCATGATCACTAATTGCCTGGTGTCTGCGGCGATGGACGGTAAGAGCCTCGGGTCTATCCATGACCGCCCAAAGGCGTGGCAGGCATGGCTGTCTCGCTGGCTGTCTTTTCACGCCCGTCATGGATACAGGATTGGTCCTGCCAGACCCTCTGAGGAGATGGGGCGAATGGGGGCAAACGCGACTGTACAGACTGCTTTTCAAGGGGAGATTGCCCCTAGGCATGGAGGGCGGCCCTTTGCCCCCCCCCCCCCCCCTGCTTCTGCTGTCTCGATTTATGGTATGAAAACCGTTGCTTGGGTATGTTTCTCCTTGTTTTTCGTGGGTTTGTACTGAAGTAATGTCTTTTCCAGTCATCCATGGGGGTGTGAATTACTGAATAGACGACACAGACACTGTCGTCATATCACATCACAGACACTACTACGGTATTACATCGCAGACGCTACCATCACATCACATCACAGACACTACTATGGTATTACATCGCAGACGCTACCATCACATCACATCACAGACACTACTATGGTATTACATCACAGACATCACCATCGCATCACATCACATACACTACTATGGTATTACATCACAGACACTACCATCACATCACATCGCATACGCTCTCATCGTGTTACATCGCAGACGACACACAGACACTACCAGCACATACTACCATAGGCACTGCCACCACATACTACCACGGACGACCCTGCCATTCTACGGTGCCAATGCACCGAAACAGTTATAAGCTCCTGGGTAAGCTCTCGTCCATCGACTCGCCTGATAGCTTTTAGAGTGGATGGCACAGCCTGATGATTGATGACGATTTCATTTCGATGACTGATAACGATTTTAATTGCGAAATGAGGAGAGGAAAGGAGAGAACGTTCGCTCGCTGGGGCTAGATGGCCTCAGAACGTCTTGTTCCGCCTCCTGTCGTAAAGTTGCCAGCCTGTCATCAATCTGGTACTTCTGGCGGGGCCCTCACCGCGCTGTCAAACGACAATATTGCGTTTGTTGTGCGCCAGTGCGATGCCAGCATGTCATAGGAGCTCGCGCCATCCTGTGACTCACAAATCATTCGGAAATTAAGTGGAGCTGCACTGGTGACGGCGCAGTCAATGTCCTTCCCCGCTCTCATAGCCCGATACAATATATATATATATATATATATATATATATATATATATATATGATTTCAGACACCGTTCTGGAAGAGCATAGCGGCATGGGCACAACACCTCGAGCGCCTTTTAACAGACCGGCCTGCTTCCAAGCCATCTAATGACTGACCCCTGGAGCCGTTGTTGCATTGCGGGATGGTTGGTCGTGCCGGTGTGGCAGATGAAGGAACAGCGAACGTGTCAGTGCGACATATTCGTTGAGAACTAGGGGTAGTTTGCCGTTCCAGGGCGCGCGGCTGACATTTTAGCTGAATTCGAACACTAGCGGTTGCCGCGCGGCACAGTGAAGAGCTTTCAATGGCCTTTTTTCCCTGAACTCGGCCTTCGCCACTTATCCGCCGTCCTGCTAGGTACGGTGATAGGTAAACCGCGACTTTCGCAACTGCAGTTGTCAGCGCTGACACGTGGACTTCTTCTTACCATTTCCTTTACAGCACTCTGAAGCGTACGAATTGGTTGAGACTCGAATATAAAGATAGTGTGTTTAAGTCTATCACTATATATATATATATATATATATATATATATATATATATATATATCTGTGTGTGTGTGTGTGTGTGTGTGTGTGTGGTGTGTGTGTGTGTGTGTGTGTGTGTGGTGTGTGTGTGTGCCCGCACTTCTTAACTAAGACACCACTGCAAAGATTAAAACTAATCCTCCGTGCAATGCCGCTAAAGTTCACCAGTGAGGAACATTTTTTGAAGCACGAAAATGCTCACTTAGTTCATGCCATAGTAACCTGATGAAACGAAAGGTATTGAGCCTGTGATCCAGTTATGTCGGGATGAATTCCACTGACTTAGGCGAACAATGAATTTACTGGGATGGACTTTAAAGAATTCAGCCTTTGGGATAAACAATTAAGCCATCAAAGGGAATGTTCCACATCTTGAGATGGTGAAGCAAGAATCAAATATGATGAAATATGTTCACTTATAACCAGTAGCTTACTTTTTAGTGGAAACGGCTGCTCTAGGCGGCACAATTTCCCTATTTAGCAAATATGCCCCTCAATGCGTCGTTGCTTGATCACGTCATCGTCCCTTGCACAACACTGATTGAGAGCCAGATGACGTCCAAGATACCTACCTCCAAATCGCGGTCACGAACGCCATGTATGAATAACTAGGCAAAAATGTTTCTTTCTCGTCCTTGATCGCCGCATGACCAATCGGATGGCAGAATTTGAATGGCATTATTATGGCATCATGGATGTCTGGGCCACTTTGCACGAAATAGTCTGTACATCTTCACGGACGCCTAGCACAGAACCTAGAGGGGCTTAGGTCTTAAGAGAGTGTGGTTGTGAACAGCACTGAATGATCTTCATGGTGGCTATTTCAGTTCAAAGCGCCATACAAATATGGAACACTTCCTTTAGGCGTCATTGCTGTTTGCTTGATGTTTTCGTTTAAACAGCAGGTGCTACCTGTGATGCTCAAACTCGGTTATGACGTAACAACCTGCAATGAATGTGGTAACCGCAACTTTACTGAATATGTCGGCTGTCGAGCCCCATCCGTTTATTTAAGTGAGGTCAAGCTTGGCTTGTGATCATTTAAAGCCGTCGCGGTTATTTGTAGACATGAGGATTGAGAGAAGACTCTTTTCAATCCAATTTTTATTGGGCGTTGCTTGGAAAAATAAACCCCTCAAAACTTGAGATGACAGCAGAGGTGAATTATTGCGCTCGCCCCTCAACACACACACACGCACACACACACACACACACACACACACACACACACACACACACACACACACACACACACACACACACACACACACACACACACACACACACACACACACACACACACACACACACACACACACACACACACACACACACACACACACACACACACACACACACACACACACACACACACACACACACACACACCACACACACACACCACACACACACACACACACACACTTTTCACATGGATTTATTGACGCCGATATTACTACTTTATCTTAACGGCAGCGGCGAGATAAAGTAGGTAATCCATTCAACTTTTCCAGGAAAACTCGGGCTTCGCTGGTACAGTATTCTGTTGAGATGAACGCGCCTTACTGAAAATTATCGACAGGAGGAACCTGACTGTGTAACATACGACACCTTTACATCATCTCGGGCCGCCAGCAGCCATCGATACTCTTTCGTCCCACCCTCTGGGATCAGTGGCCGATATCTCACTTGCGTAACCGTTGCGCCCGAGCCGTGGGCGCCGCGAGCCCACCGTTACCTCACACTGCTGGGCGACGCGGGCACGCGTGCACCACCCAGCCGGGCGTCTCACGGGCCATTAGCGGGGCGCGCGCCCCGCTGTGACGTCAGCACCGGCTGACAGATTGGGGGGAGGTCGGCCGGCGGTCCGCCGCCGCCGGCCGACGCTCACCGCCGGCCGTTACACCGGTCAACTGGAGCAAAACACGGCCATAAAGCGCGCTTTGTTCTCGCCGCCGCCGCCGCCGCCGCCGGGCCGTGCGACCGAGGCGGCGGCGGCCGCGCGCCACGTGTGTGTGTGACCTGGGAGCGCCACTCCCCGGCCACGGGAGCACACGTGGAGCAGCGTGGGCGCGTGGGACCGAGCAGGAGCGCCCCTTCTCCACGGGGAGGGCACGCGCGGCAGTGGCTCGCTGTTGATCCGCGATACAAGTGAATGTATCACTGTCTCTCACTTCGTGGCCAGTGATCGCTGCACTTACCGAGAGGTGGCTCTCACTACCCGGCCCCCACGCATACGTCCGTAGCCCTCTCGTCTGCGGTTGTAAAGGGCCCTCTCGGGACGGGCGTGAGACCGAGCCGTCTGCCCAGTCACAGGGCGGGACTCCGTATATGACCGCCGAAGGGGGCGAGTTTCCCCAGCCGGCCCGTCGGCGCCTCTGAAGGCGACACCCCTCTCGCGCGGGGGGGGGGGGCGGTTATCTCGTGTTTGCCACCTAGGGGCTGGTGTAACCACATCCGGTCACGTGCGTCCCGACCCCGCCGCGCCGTGTTTCGGCTAAGGTCGTCCGCTGAACGGCTGAGTCCTGAGCGCACCCTCTGAGAGCGCGCCCCTGATGGTCAGACTGCGATCAGAGAGCGCTTCCAATGTGTGGTAGCGCCACTCTCCACGCACGTTTTATTCAAGTCGCTATCGCGGCCAGTCGCGGCCAATGCGTCCGCCTGCTCACCGCAGATCAGGAAGTGCACGCGTGAATCACGTGCGAAATACACACAGAAGCAGCTTACTCGTCTGTAAATCCGGTTCGATTGCCAGGTATCCGACGCGGATCTGGCGCTTCACGGGCGGCAGGTCGCGCCCATTGTCAACAGATGAGAGTCGGCTGAATGTTTCGCGGTACGAGGCCTGAATGTGCGCGCCGAGTTGTTGATGCTAGTGACGTTAATGCTGTGTAAACGGTGAACTAAAAGTGAATTGCTTTTGTAGGGACTCCGTTTGAATAACGCGCTTGCACGGCCAGACGGATCTTGAATGTCCAGGAAAGGGTCCATGTTGGTTCTGTTCATTGTGATTGGTTTTCCATGGAGTGCAGAACCACCGCCGCCGTGAAAATGGTGCCTCAATTTTTGGATGCCAAAGTCATCTCTCCTAAAAAGATGTGCGTACCAATGTCTTTGAAGACAGGGAGGAGTTAACTGACAGAAATTTGTGGACATTTTTGTCGCGTAACACAAAACGTAGCTCTCTTTTTAAATAAGCTGTGGCGTATCTATGGCCCAAATTAACAATATAACAAGCGCGTTCTTCCCGTGTGGTACGGCGGTCAGCCGGCGCGCCTCATCACGTGCCGAAGTCCGACCTAAATGGGACCTTCCGAGGAATGCCAGGCATCGGTGCTGTGACCTATTAGTGCTTCGGGAATGCTGGAACATCTCACGAGAATGGAATCTAGAAATCTTCAAGCATCCCACAGCGGCCTGTGCTATGCCATTCTGGGGTCCCTGGCGTTCATACTGTCAGAGCGCGCTCTACTGCCAGAAAACATTCTACCGCCAACATATGCTCTACTGCCAGAGCACGCTCTACTGCTGGAATGCACTGTGGGACACGACCGCGGCGGATGGACTCTCGACACCTCTATTCGTGTTACAAATGCTTTGCATCTCATAGCGCCAGCATACATACCTCCGTGCCAAATTAAAGGGGCGGTAGAATATAATCATCCTTAAAGGGAACATGTCTATCTTTTCAGTTTCTTAAAGATATCCCTGGAAGAATCTTGACCAAGCTGTTGACGTTGGCAGCAGTGAAAAGTCCATTTAAGGCTTTTAACTATGATAAATCAATAAAACTATTTTTTAACCATGATATCGATGGCCATATGCGCTGCACGAGTGCAAACACAACTCTTTTAGGGGAAGAATTGCACCGATCAACGGGACGGAATTCCACACTGCTAACCATGGTTAATGAGGAGTTATCACGAATAGGCCGCTGCTTTGGTGCCAAGTTTCTTCACTTTGCCGGCGGCCAATTGCATCAATAACAAAGCAATGGCGGGGAAAATAACGGGACATGTTCATCTTTTTGGGAAAAAGACGCAACAGCGTAAAATATGTTCTTGTTATCAGCAAGACATGCCTCGAGCTCCGTGGTCGAAGACTCAAAGCACGCTGGAAATTGATCAGTACAAACAAAGTCGAATGAGTATGGCTCGACACCACCGTGATCTGAGTAAGTGCTAAGGTAAATTATCTTACTTGCTTTGACTTGGACACTTATATGTCAATTTTGAGACGTTATTCAATGTCAGTGGTGGAAACTACAGCTGCAAGTTGGGCATTGCAGGATGAGCCTTTGTGAGAACAAGATATGTATTAGTGAGAGGCTGACGACTTGGAAATCATGAAGGGACACAATGTTTGCAGAACATTTGGTCGCATTGGAACTAATAAAATGTAAATGTTTACTTACGCCCTTTTTTACTTAACTCTGCACGTGAAGAACGTAATAATTCGCACTGCAAAACACCCATATCTGGCGCACTCTTGAACGTTAAAATTGCCGTTTAAACAGGGAGCAGTCTGCTCTTACAAACATGGGACCGGACACGAAATGACCTCAGCAGTCCACGTATTTCAAAACTCCGATAATCAAGCAAGTAGCGAAAGCATAGAGCATCATAGGACGTCCAGAACGAGCTCGCGATGGTCTGTGTGGGAGGAGTGCCGCGGCTGTCGCGGTCTTGTGTTGCTGGCCAGGCCAGGCTATCTCGCATCAACATCAATGCACCACGAACAGACCCAACCGTCATCAGGCTTTGCGGTCAGCGCTACTTCAAACGCCGTGCGCCGGTCCTTAGATGGTTTGCGTTAATGTCTAGGTTTTCAGGGTTGGTTTGGCCAGCAAGGCCCGCTCGGCCTCATCCACCACTTACTCAGGTTTGACGAAGCTGCACCAGCGTCATGTAGAAAATCGGATTCAAGTGCGATAGCAACGGAACAAACTAAACGCAAGGAGTCTTCATATACGACCTGGTATGTGGCTGTCAAAATATGTTATGAAATGTACGCAATTACACGTGTTTGTCCAAGTGTCAAGTACTTCACTTGGTCTGTCGAATTGTTGTTGCTGTCATCTGAAAACAAGATGCACCGCTGCCCCCTGTGTTGACTTAGCTGAGGCGCATGATGAAAATGCGCTGTAGTGAAAATGATATTGGTTATAGGCTAGCATAGAGCTTTGGACCATAGCTTGGTTCGAAATCCGGAGCAATTCTGTTCCAGTCTGTCAACGGAATGGACCTTAAGCATTCGTGAAACTTCCTCCACGTGCTGATCAGTATGAAGTCGGACGAAGTGCTTCGTGTTTCCAACATCACGTAAAACACCTTAGGTGGTGCTCGGACCACAGATGCGGCTTATTCAGGAGGTTTATCAGCGGCTTGCCCGCCCCGTTCAAAATTTGATTCGGCCCACAGAGACCCACCATGTACGCCATATCGGCCTGTCTGTAGTCCACCTGTTTTGTATGTCAACAGCGCTTACCGAAGATATTTCGGTGTAATAATCCCTGAAATGTAATGGTTAAGCCAAGTCGTAAAGCACTGCTCTATATTTAACGAACAATAGCCGCTATTTGACTATTTGAGATAAAAGCGCATCCTCGGGATGCGTACTTACGCTTACAAAATATTAGTGTGGCATACAGGATTTTCAGATGAGTGATGGTTTATGAAAACTGCTCACCAGGAACCGAATAGACCGCTTAAGGTTCCCAGGCTATAAACTTGAGTCACCATGCCAAAATCATAGCTTACAAGACGGCTTAAAATGACAGGGCACATACCAGGTGTACTAATAAGCATGCACAGGGGCGTGATATCCCGTTAACTTGGGCTCTACAGCCCCCAACGTTGACAGGGGAGTGGATCAAATCCAGGGAGCCTATTGATAAGTGCACTGGGGGGGGGGGGGAGATTTGGTCATTTCCCGCCCATCCTCCCTCACTTACGTTGCAAAACTACCCCCTGGGTCATGCATGCCAAGGGCGGTGGTTTACATGTACTATGCTAGAGATATATAGGGATTTGAACCCACTTGGCGATATACCTGCCTTAAGCCTATCGCGTCATCAATATGCAATCACTGTGGCTGGCGGCAGGCCGATTACAGCTCAATCTCGCGCCGTTCGGTGTCAGAGCGACTGAAGGCGATAGCAAACGTTTTCAGTCGGCGGAATCGTCTGCTCAGTGCGGATCCCCTGAAAGCATGCGTTGATCAAGCCAGAATAAGTAAGCACGTCCACTCCAGACCAAGTTAATAACGTCAGCCAGTTTATCGCGGAACGCATGACGTAAGTTCGTGGCCCCATGAGTGGATCATATAGCATGACAGGTGCCATGACAGTATAGCAGGTGCCATGAGAGTATGACAGGGTCCATGGCAGCGATCACACCGTCCGTCATCTAACCAAGCACATTTTTAACGCCGCCCGCTCCATCAGCTGCCTGCGCCAGCTTTCCCCAGCCTCCTCCACCCGGGTCTGGCCGTAGCGCGGTGCGTGTTCGCCGCGTCTGCCGCGCCGTGCTGCAGCCGACGGACCACGCCTCCACGTCGCCGTCTGCGCGCGCGGCCGGCCGGCGGGTCTGCCGCGCGCAGCCGGTGCCGACGCCGCGCCAATATCGCCCCGGGACGCGGCTCAGCCTCACGTCTGCTCCTTGACGTCAACCGGGCGACCCGCTATCAGAATACAATCATGGCGCAGATACGGCCTTTGTGCCGGCCGCGCCACCGCCGCCGGCAAACAAGGCCTCTGTTTGCCCCGGGCTGATAATCGCGACGCTGGATTTCCTTCTGTTTGCCCGAGTATTCCGTATTTGCTGGAGTATTTTCATGTACCACTGCAGAATACGTCTGTGGAACCAAGTCAAAGTCACCTGTGCAGTCGCGCGTCCGACGTTATGTTTAGAATCCGTTGGACGTTGCTTGAAAACTGATCGTTGATAGTGTATGCCCATCGCATTGAATGGCAAGTCAAGATAGCATCCCCACGAACATGTGATTATATTCATGCGCAGCCGTAAGTTAGCTGGAAAATGTGGCTGGGTGCACTTGACCGCGAACACGAACACCTTTCTACAACAAGCAGAAAATGCTTTCTTCGCCCGGGCGAAAATTTCCCGCCAAGAAGCCAAACTGCCGGCTGGTCCGGCACGCCACTACGGTGCATTGCCTGTCGTATTCACTGTTTCCGTTGCTGAGGCCGCCTCTGCAACACTTGGGCAGTTAATGAAGTTGTTGAGTGCATTTGCAAGGAACATTATGTATATAGATGAGACAGTATTAATTTCATAACCTTATTCTTCGTGGAATAAATAGGAGAATGAAGAGACAGATGTGATATTTCGACTACATCCTTGGTCGAAATGAGTATATTCGTTTTAATAAAGGCACGTAGCGGGAGTATCACATCTATCTCTCCATCCTCCTGTTTATTCTACGAGGAATGAGGCTGTTAATACTGTACCATCTACATGTAATTAATTAAGGTTTGAAACCGGGAAATAATATTTGCAAACCAGTAGCGTGAGAATTGACCTATGTACGTCTCGTCGCTATGTCCTCAGACATTGCCTAGCATGTCTTTGAGTTCCGAAAGCGAAAAGCTTTCATACAGCTCCAGAATATCCCAGAATGCTGCCTTGCTTCAACTTTACCCGTAAGAAATACGCTTCGGGCTCCTCAATGCCAGAAAAAGAAAGCAATTTGTAGAGGCGGTTGTAAATTCTGTAAGTCGCCGTAATACTGACAAATTGCGACGATTGGGCGCCGGCATGTGGGCATAATTGACTTGCCCAAGACATTCAAAACATTGAAAATGCAACCGGTGAGTTTGCAGTCTCTGAGAAAAGAAAACAGATTAAAGGGTGCGACTGCAATTGTTCACCTGGAGGAGGAGGAGGGCATTGCCGAGTTACCATATACTAGCATTGTGAGCCGCTGCGTGGTCTGGACGATTGTTCTGACGGATTCAATTCTGTCCGTTAGCCAGCTTGCCCGAGCCCGGGACATCAGGAGGCTCAGACCCAGATTCTGCGACAACTCTCATCAATGTCACTTCTCAGCGAATGTAGACCTGCGGACTAAAATCAACGGGTTTGGAGTAAGTGTGGCTGCAGAAACCGGGCCCCGGACCTCACACGGTCACCTTTCGTGAAGACCAACCAGAACCGCTCGAGGGGTGGCTCGTCAGGCGTATAGAGCCATCGGCAACGCGGCCCACATGGCCGTCGGCCGCGACAAATGACCGACATCGCGCAACGCCGCCGAACACCGCTCCACCGCTCCCAGGGCGATCTGTCAACAGGCTGGCTGCCGTCCGACCACGGCAGCGAGCGCCGCCGACACGACCGCGGCGCGCGGCGTTGTTTGCGCGCCGGCGGCGGTGGCTGCCCACCGGCGCCATTAGATGGTATCGGCGCCGGCCGGGAAGTCAGCGGCCGCCGCTGCCCGGTTGCCGCGCCGTATCGGGCCATCTTTCCGGCGCGCGGCTGCGTTTGTACAACTGGCGGCGGCCCACGCTCCAGCCCGCTCGGCAGCTGGGGCGCGCCGCCGCTCGCCGGCCGGCGGTGGGCGGAAACCGCGGCGGGTAGTGAAACATGCTGTTTGATATGTTTGTCGTCGGCGCATGTGGCGTAGCGGGGAGAGGCCCTCGTTGGACACAGGTGTATGACACGGCGTGCCGCTGACGTGATGTCTCCAGCGGCGATGCGGCGGCTTTCACGGCCGAGCATCACGGCCGAACGTCATGGCCGAACGCCATCAAGATTGATAACGATGTCATGAAACATTCTGCAACTTTGATATTCATGGCATTACGGCCATGTTCCAGGAGCAAATGCGTGCTCATCGTGGAATTTATAAGCATGCGTATTATATGCGTATAATGCACGTTGGTGACGTCATTCACGCTGGAGCCATTCAGTGCAGCGTAACAGTTCAGCGATCAGGGACGCGGACTGTCACGTGGGGCGGCGAGGGGGGGGGGAGGGGGAGACTGCATTGCCATCTCAACTTGCAACCTCTGGGAGTGTAGATTACCGTTGTAGTCGCTGGCGTTCCGCAAGGTGGTGCACGATGAAATGCGCTGCGCATTCTTGGAAACGAATGCGATTCGGAAGAGTCAAAGTGAGCTTAAGCTAGTCGTGCAATTCACTGCAGCCCGATGCAAATTACACGGCAGACTTTTATGAATTTTGTCGCACCCTTTTTTCTTTTGCAACTGTGTTCGGAATCCACAACCAAGTGAAACTTAAATCAGACCCAGGCGGTCTTCACCGGCCCTCCGAGTTTAAAACGATCCTCCCAGAGCAGGGAACGTTTAATAAGGCTGCTTTTTATGGACAGTAATCCTGATGCCATAATCTCTGTTATCCGAGTCATTCTTGCATTTACAGCCAAAACCTGCTTTCTCTTTGACGCATACGTTGTGCTTATATCCTGGAATCATTCACATCGATGCACAAAACACTAGAGACATATTTTTTAGAGATGTTCACGTGTCAATTTACCATAGCATCGATATCTGTATCTGATTTACCACAACATCGATATATATATATAATATATATATATATATATATATATATATATATATATATATATATATATGTTGCAATCTTAGACAAAAGGAACCATTTGCATGTGAAAATTTACTTGCCCGCTTTTATATTTACATTAGTTATGCCTGCCTAGAACTGTATCGAATGCTGCCTGGAATTCACTCTCAAGAATTCAGGTTTTCTATTTGAATTAGCGGTTTTCGCAAAACTCGTCCATCAAACTCTATGCAATACGAATAAGCGCTTTGGCTTAATATGACATATTTGAATTTTATTCATATGAAGCCGACGCATTTGCAGAGTAGACTTTGTGGTGATGCAAGTTGTTTTTGTTTTAAACCTTACAAAAGCTTGTGACGTAAGTTCATTCCGCACGCTTATTTCAGTCAAGCGCGCTAGTCAAAGCACTGCGATTAATCGGATCTACCCTGGACTTTGGTCCGCTCACCAGGGCGCTTCTTTTTACGCCGGACGCGCGTTAGAAACAAGTGACGTCACGAGAAGTTTGTTATTTGTGCCCGAGGACACTTAAAACGGGATTAGATGACTGGCTCGTCACGATGTAAGTTATCCCAAAATAAGAGAAGACAAGTTGCGTGATAGACATTTAAACCCGTAGTCATAATTCCTCCCCAACAAAACGCCAAGCGCTATCAGAAGGGAGATGGAAGAAAAAATGAATTGTGTGTAGCGACCATGCCTTTCGAAAAGCACGACACATCCGGAATAGTATAGGCTACGCAGGTGTGTGGTTTGCAGCCTGGAGCCGATCGTGAGAACATATAATAAGGATTGAGCCCACGAGCTTGCTTCTGATCTTGCCGAGTAGCCCGAGGCCTCGCCGCAGCGTATTGTGGCGAATTAGTGGAGCCTTTAACAACTGCTCTGATGCCAGTCCCCGCATGGTGACTGCCGTGTGAAGTGAGCTGGTGCTGTCTACCGCTTTGACTGTCACCTTTACGCTTCAAACGTGATTAAATGATTAACTTATAGGACCATGTACCGCCCAGTGTCATGAGCACTGGTAAAGAGCCGGTGGATTTTTGCTGAAGGCTTTTGTAGCAGCTCTTAATGGAAGCAGACATTCCAAAAAAGTCTGGTTTTACTAGCGACGATGCAGGACGCAGGCCCTAGCTTGTCCCAATGCCAATCAGTTGGAAATTTCGCGACCTCAGTGACCCGAAAGCTATTCGCTGCTCTAGCCTCGTAGAAATGGGCATTATGCATCATGGTGCCTTGCCATTCTAAGCAGCCACAGTTGCAGGAAATTGTTCAGTAAACTGCGCCATGCGACGTTCAATGCAGCGAGGGAAATCCACGAAATACGTCACCGGAGGGTGAACTTTATAGGACCTATCCGCCCGTTACGTTCTAGTATATGGTCCTGTACTAAAATAATCGTAGTATACGATCCGGTGTTTGCTCTTATGGAATATCCAGGAGTTGTAAACTTTTATTCTCACCAAACTGCTGGCACTTATTATTTTACGGCAATTGGACAGCCAACAGTACGAGTATTTCACAGTGACACTAATTTGTTAACGCCTCATAAATATAACGAACTGCTGATGGATCACTTTTGTTGAGCGATCATACACACATCGACGACCTTGCTGTACCACAGCATTATCATCCTATCAGTAGGCCAAAATTGGTGCCCTGAAGTTGGAGGAAAAAGCAGACTGAAGACCAATAACATATCTGCGAGGAGGCCATTATGTCAGCTCATTGTATAATCACAAACGTTCCAGTGTGAACATGCGAGAAGTTAGCAATTTGGATGCGATGAAAAATAATGAAAAGAACATTCAACGCCAAGTTGAGTTGATGATGAGCTCTAAAGAACGATGAAATTCCATGTAACCAAACAAAAAGAGTCTCAGCGATATCCTTTCGTTAAACAAGAAGCCATACCCATTATTTTGGCTTCTGTAAGTCATCGATGCGCGTGGCAGGCAATTGCTTTTTTCCTCAGGTCGTGCTGAGAAAGCACAGAAATGTAATTTTGGTTCAAGTTACCAACTAATTTTTATACTGGATCGCTGGTTACAGAATCCAACCATTACTCCCAAAAGCGTGCATATTTCTTAACCCTCGTGTTATCTTTCAATTCTGCGGAGGTCTATGCTTCGTATGTCGGGGCATTCCTGAGGTCAACATGACACATGGATATATATATATATATATATATATATATATATATATATGTATGCCTTCATCAGAATTCTTACACACCTGACAGGTTTCATTATGTCTTGAAACAATGCAAGTTCACACCAGTGAAAATATAGATATGGACGCTGAGAGCAATTTGAATTAAGGCTCCGCCAAGTTGTCATGTTGGCTTTTAAGGGGATCGTTCCCCGTGATGTGATTGGTAGAAGTGTCATGGCGTAGATCAATACCGCTAGTTTTCGGTCGACGTATTTCGACATATCTATCCGACAACTTTATGGCAAGCGTTTATTTACTCTTCAAAAGTTAACAAAAAGTTGGGAGAGGCACGCGCTCCTTGGTTCACCATGTCAAGACACTAACTCACAGAGTCCATGCTAAAACGTAACTTTGCGTAAATATTGTAACGTAGAGAGCGAAAGGCTAGCAAAAGGACATGTAGCATACAGATCACGAGGAGATGTCGCAACTTTATCAAAGGCCTAATTACCCTGAACTGCACAATTTGCCGTCATCCGAATGGCACAAAATGGCCCCAGCAGTGATGCGCCCAAAAACTTAATCCTGTTAATCCATCCTGTCGTGGTGCGACTTCTGTCCGCTCGGGTGCGAATCGACCCCTTTGAGAATTCGAAAAGTATTTGTTGTAGGGGCTTAGGTATGAATCAAAAGATTTCTTGTGAGATAATCTAACCTATGATGAGCATCGGAAAGTTGAAAGTTACACTAGCGTAGTCAGGACAGAGCTTACAGGAAATGTTGGAAACTTAAAAATGTTGAAGTAACCATCAGATATGATGAAATAGGCTCACTTTAGACCATTGGTCTAGCTTCAAGTGGAATTGGTTGTTCTAGACAACACAATGTCTCTGTTTAGAAAATGTGCTTTTCAATACGTCATCGCACGATGCACAACATGGATTGAGAGCCAGTTGATGGCCGTTTTATCTGAAAATCGTGCTCACGAACGCTAGGTATGAACGGCTCGGCAATTAGGTTTTCTTGACATTGGCCGCCGTATGGTCAATGTCATGGCAGAAATTGAATAACGTTATTATGGCGGCACGGATGCCTGGGTGATCCTGAGATAATCTCTCCGGAAAAGTCTGCAGATCTTCGCGACGTGTAGCTCAGAAACTAAAACGGTTTGTCTTTGAAAGGGCAGGGCTGTGAACTGCACCGAATGATCTTCCAGGTGGCTATTTCAGTTCAAAACCCCATACAAATGTGGAACACTCCCTTTAATAACAGTGGAGGCGATATCAAATGAACAAAAGGCGATATCCATCGCAAAGTTGACAAGTCTAAACTTAAGCACATCATTTAACGCCTTCGGGACATCATAAGGTGCTAAAAACATGCAAAAGTGAGCAATGGCGATACCGGGAACATCATCTTGTAGGTTACACATAAAGACATATCACGATTGTCAATTGAACACCAAGTCAAAAATATCATGGAGCTCGCATGTCACTACAACTGAACTATGAGTGTGTTCGCATTCTATAGGCATATGCTACTCCGAACGTGGGGAAAACAAGTCCAAAAGGGCGTGTTTGAATTCACTCATGGCAGTTGGATGTTCGCAGTTACGGACTGCGACGTATTTGCTGTTGAGCTTAAGTGGCTTTCTTGCTTAATGAACGCATTTGAATAATACCGATTAAACCATATTCTTCAAATAGCAGTTCTGAAGCTGCATTTGGCGCATGAAGCTAAATATGGGTATATCAATAATACATGAATAAAAATTGAACCATCGATTACGATACGCATCACAAGTTAAGGAAAACACCAGGTCTGAGAACCGGACCTAAAGAGCGCCTAAACAACTTCCCATTTACCTTACTATTTTATCGAAACGACAGGAAAAAGAAACCAGCGTAGCGTTTTGCTGGACCTTTACCAACCAGAGGCATTTCACACTCTCCCTGGTGAGCACGGGCCTGTTCCCGCTGCTCCTCCAAAAGGATTATATTAGTTTGGCGGAGGTTGGAGGAGTGCTGAGTGTGCGTTAAGTCTGCTACCACGGGAACGATTTTGGAGGAGGTATCAGCCGTGTGCACGCAATTTAGCCGAATAGTTTTGACGCGCCAACGACGAATAATGTTTGATATTATGTTCGCCGAAAGGATATTCGAAATCGCAAATGTGTATAACTAGATTGGTTGTATCAATATTAAACTATTAAAATAACTTAGAATATAATTTATTGGTAGCAATTTACACACCAGTCTTTGTTTCTGTTATGTCACAACAAATGGAGCTAAAAAAGCGTATGAATGAAGTGCGCCGCTAATGTGTGCCAGGCCACCCTTCCAGCTCCTTCGAAAAACGCCTTTTATTTGGGAGGAGATCGGAGGAGGCTAGCGGCGAGCTTTGAGGACTTTGGAGAATGTTCGAGGAGCCACAAAAACGATCATATTAGTGTGGAGGCGTTTTGAGGGGGTTAGAGCGGGTAAGAGGGGCGGCGGGAACAGGCCCCAAACATCACAATTATCTCGAGATGGCGGCAAACTATACAAATACGAAACCACTCCACGTCGTCACGCCTGTATCGAGCTGCACCTGCGACCGTGCTCGCCGTGCAGTGCCGTCCCGCGCGCAGTCCCACATTCCTGACCCGCGCCGCGCCCGTCTCCCGACGCGTCGTGACCGCCGCGGCGTCCGCGCCGCTATCGCCGCCGCGCCGGCGGCCACCGGCCCGCGGCGCGGCGGCCGCTCGCTCCGTAATAAAGCCATAAAGCCGGCGAAGCCTCCGCCCGGCCGCAGCAGACAATGCCGGCCGCCATTGTCGGCGCTGCACGGCCGGCCGCGCTGGGAAACCGAGCTGAATAATTACACGCTAATTGAAAAGAAAGTGGTTTATTGAGCCGCGTTCGGCATCGGCGTCGTCTCAGAGCGCTGCCGCGGCGCCGCCAGAAAGACACCGCCGCCGCCGGCCAGCACGCCTCATTTACATGCACAGGCCGGCGTCCATCTTGGGACTAAAACTGGCCGCGGGGAGGCCGTCATTTGGAGCTACAGTACAGCGACATGCCGACGGATTGCGGCCGCAGAGCGCTCTCATTTCCGACAGCGTTCGCCGTGCGTCCCGCGCTTGTGTTTTCTCTCCATCCAGCTCGGAGCAGCGGCACGCTGCGGCGATAGCTGCCGGTGTCGGCCGGGGCGGCTCTGCACGCCGCTGGGTTGCCGGCCGGCGCTCCTGCTCCGATTACACCCGGCGGTGCCGTCCCAAAATGGCCGCCGAGCGCCCATCGTCGCTGCCGCACGGCCGGCCGGGGACGCCGGCGCGTCTGGAGCCTCGGCGCCGCCCAGCCTAATGGGCCACCAGTTGGCCTGTTTGCCGACGCCATCAAAGCTTCGGCCGCGCCATCGACTGGTCACGTGACCGCGGGTGCCGTGCGCCGTCGGTCAAAGGTCAGCGAAAGGTCATGCCGGTTGAAGCCTCATGAATTCGGGCCGGGATTAGTTCGCTCACGACGCGCCCGATTAGGTCCAGGAATAACGGCCGTTAGCGCCAGAGCCCCGCTGCAGGGGATGGCTTTGGATAGTCATGCCGGCCTTATTGACTCGCGCGATATCCATGCCATGCCCACAGGTTCACTTGGTACGCCCATGAACTCACCAAGAACGTGGCTAAGGGGGGGGGGGGGGGCAAGGGTCATGTCACCTCCTGAGCCAAGAGATACTGGGCGATCTCGCAGGAATCAGGTCTAAATACATATATTACAAAGACAATTTGGTCTATTCTCCCACCCCGAAGCAAATCCTGGCTACATGCCTGAAACTCTCTGTGCTTTTGAAGGGGCAAAAAACGTTTCATTCCACATCCTATGTTTCTGAGTTTTAACATGCTGTTTGTGCATGTTGTGTAGGAACAAAGAATAATATTTTTAGAACCCTGTTATTCTCAAGCCTGCAGCCTCCATAAAGTTTTCGAGGCCCGTCTCTGCACGCGGGTTTTTACCAAGCGGTAGCTCGTCGTCGAAACAGCTGTCACTTGTCACAAAGCAGCCTCGCTGGCGGGAGAATTGCCACCCGTGTCGCGCGCGGACAGCGCCCACCTACTCTGTTGTCAAACATCTTGTCAAAGCGTCGGCCCATGAATTGCCCGTGACACAAAAACCGGGCATAAAACCTTTGCCTTCCCACAAAATGCGTCGCCATGTCGCCGGCTCCATTTGTCGCCGAGCCTTGACGTAAAGCTGGCCGAAACACGGCCGCCGCGAATGCCGACCGGCCGTTTTACCACCCTTGCCCCATTCGGCGGACGTTTTAGTGCGGCCGAGGCCCAAACAGAGATGTTCCGTGGCCTTTTCTCACCAGCTCTGGACAAGATTTATGTGCCGCTCCCTGGAAGAATTTGGGACCTAAGGTAGCAACAGGGGAACCATCCCATACGTCAGTGGGTCGAGAGAATTGAAAATATATGGCCGCAACGCCCGGAAAGATAGGCGGGGCTGCGCTTCGCGCGGCCGCCGCCGCGCCGCGTTCGGCTCGGGCCGCCGCTTTTGAGAGCGACATTACCAGACCATTTTCAGAGTCGCGGCGCTTGTAAAACGGGCGCGTCTCCCTAGGGCGGTTCGGCGGCGGCCTGACAGCAGAGCTGCCTCGGGGACGCGTCCGTCGGCCCCCGGGGAGCGCCGCTGTAATTGTGCCGCCGATGGAACCGATCTGTCAGCGAATCACTTTTTGATTGTCTGCGGAGGGGAGGCGGAGGGTGAGATCGCGAACGGCGGCCGGCTTTGCAGATTGAAACATGCGTTTGGCGGTTCCGTCTTCCTGTTGCAGTTGGAGACTAGTTAAACCAGGCAGATGCAGGCTGGATGGTGTTGCTATGTGGCTTATTCGGCTTTCACTCGTCAGAGCGGAAACGTTTAGCAATCAGTGACAGAGTTCTTCACTGAGCAAAACCGGGCAAGGCTGAAAAGCTTTTGACGCTGGCATCCACTCACACGGCCAAAAGTGTACTCGTCTTATGAAATCTGGCGGCAATATGACCACGCAGTCGAAGTGCTCAAAAGGCCCAAGAGCCATAAATAAAGCGGCATGATCTGTCTGCTGCTGGGCTCGGTGGAATCCCGGCACCAGCATTCTTTTATGCATACGGTTTTGGTGTCTCGCTAGTAGGTCATATTATCAAAGCAGATCAGATCCCAGCAAAATTGACATAGTTCATTCATCTTAAAAGGAGGCGTCCAACGACAATTTTTTTAGCTTAACACCATTAAAGTTAAGCCGTCTCCTCTCATTTCAGGTAGTTTTTTAAAGCTCGTTATGTACTCGCTCTGCACGTATGCGGTCGTCATTTTGCAAACTTGTGGCTTTTACACCGAATCCATTGAGAGGAAAATGATGATTCCAAACACGACAGCAATTATATCAAATATGGCAGCACTACTGGCCACATCGTGACGGCGAGTCTAATTGAACAACACATTGCAAACGTAGCGATCTATTTGTTCGTCATCTATTGCCATGAATAGACACATTTCGGAGCCCAACCTTTTCAGGTTCCAAAATACAATTAGGAGAGCGCTTTTGGTAACCAAAATTCCTTCAACTGCATGGTTGCACCCCTGCGACTGTCTCCATTTTGTGATTGATTACAAGCCCCGAAATTAAGCACCTGATTAATGTACTACCGTTCGTTCTTACCAGCTCTAAATTGTCACGAATGTTCAGTTCTCCTTTGCGACTCAGAGCACAAGCCAAGACCCACAATGTGTGAGGACCCCTATCCCGTCAGACGCAGGCTATAACGTTTGCTATCACCGCTTCTTCATGGCACCGAACACATGCTTACATTTAATATTTCTTTGCTAATAGAACCCAGCCTGTCTTCACAGAGAACGCCAGAGCGCCATGTTTTCACAGAGAACACCAGAGCGCCATGTCTTGACAGGGAACACCAAAGCGCCACGTCTCCACAGGGAACACCAGAGCACCGCGTCTTGAACCCCTTACCATCGATTCATTACATTTCGGACCATCACGGTTTGTTTGGCAGCGCTCAACTACAGCAACGGCCCTGCCTTCAAACTTATGGAGAACGACAGGGAAGTATGCTGCCAGGACAGACCTAAATATCATTCATAAAATCCCAAACACATTTGGCAATGCCCATGTTGGCCTCCGTTGGATTACCTTTTGTGAGTAAGTTTCACCTTGTTGGCAAGATAAGCTTTGCGATCAGTCATAGTTGTTATGCAACAGGCATAGTTGTTATGCAGATCACGGCTCCACTATCCCAGGACAACAATGCCAGTGCGGCGGGCAATGTCTTCCGACATGGTCTGACGTCCCATGCCAATGTCTGACATAACCATCAGGTGACAGCCTGGCCCACTCATGTCCAATTGCCAGCTGACCGTCTTCAGCAAACCAAACAACTGATTACTGTTTCTGGAATGCAGCCCACCACCTCGTTGGTCAGGTGCCCTGTACGCTACCGGCTGAGCGGCTAGAATGGTGGGACCACGGTCCGGCGAGCATTCAATCGCGGCCTCATAGGCATCTGCGGTGTATGCCATCAGTGCATCTGCGGTGTACGCCATCAGTGCATCTGCGGTGTACGCCATCAGTGCATCTGCGGTGTACGCCATCAGTCCATCTGCGGTGTACGCCATCAGTGCATCTGCGGTGTACGCCATCAGTCCATCTGCGGTGTACGCCATCAGTGCATCTGCGGTGTACGCCATCAGTCATCCCAGGACGATCGGCGAAGCAGCGCAGACTCCCCGCCCGAGGGAGTGGGTCCCCAGTGCTCGAAGTAGTCCCGGCACCGTCACCACCCCCAGCACTCTCACCACTCCAACTTCGGGCGTTCCCATCACTCTAGTGATTCGAGGCACTCCTATGCTGCCTCAGGGCCGCTGGAGCAGAACGAGTGTGGAAACAACCGGCGACGAGGACCAGCGGGCTGAGACCCTCTTGGCGCGTTATTTTCCGCTCCCCCGACCGCCAGAAATCCGCCCGTTTGAGTCTGAGAACTGGGCAGGCTCCGAGCTGGCGGACCGCACGCGACAAAAAGTCGCCGCGTTCCACTCCGGCGCGCGCCGCTCTGGGCCGCCATGCACCGCGGCAAAAAACTGCGGCAATGGCGGCGCGCCGCGCGGCCTTATCTCGGCGCTTCTATCCCACTTTGTGGCGCGCCGCTCGCCCGTCGTCACAGGCGGCGGCGTGGTAAGCGCTTCGCGCCGCTCGAGTTTATGGAGGCCATGGAATAGTTACGTTAAATTGGAGGCCGATGAATGACAGGAATATTGATTCGGGCCTCTCTGCACGCCGTTCCATCGCTGAGTGTCGTGTTTGTGTGGGCAACGCATCGGTGACATGGAGGCTAGGACGTTTGGCGCCCTGTCGCGCAAATTCCCCGTGGCCCATGAGCTCATGGCATCCCTTGAGGACCACGCCCCGCGAAAGCTCAGGTTCGCTGCTCTTTTCTGGCCCAAAGGAAAGCACCTTCATCTTTCTTGAACATTGATAGAAGCCGACCGAACATGACGACCGCCCTGACATGACTTAGTGGAGGGCTTCCTGAAACTGTGGGTGCCCCACATAACCAAAGCCGTCGCCCAGTTGTCACAGCGTGCGTCACACAGGCCAGGACAAAAGTGACGGGGCTATGCCTCCAACCAGTTACGGGCCAGGGTCACAGTGAACTTGCTTTGCTCTTTGACACGGCCGCAACCGAGAGACATTTCACGGGCTGGCATTCCACTCTCAGACCAGTGCATTAAGCTTGGATATTCAGGGTATGAATGAGGTCATTCGTGCCCTCATTTTACGCACCTTTTACGGTTTAAGATCGCATTGAGAGAAACGATCCATTCTCCAGAAAAAAACGTGCACTGTAATTCGAACCAGAGCATTGCGCGTCTGCCTGTCTGCTGTGACCTTTCAGCAATCCTTTACCGCAGCGGTGCTACCCGCTAAACCCACAAAATCAACGTTCCCAAACAGGCTCTGTGGCTGAGCGCATGTTTGCTCCGCGCTTCGTGATTCCGGCCATCATGGCTTTAGTGGCGTTTAAATACACTGAAATCAAGACATCAGCATTTTATTGCATTCGAATGGCGACAATAAAATGCGTCCGCGTCGGCGCGCGCCCGGCACTCCGCCACCGCTCGTGGCTCGTGGCTGCTGGCATTCCGCCCCGGCGCGCCGTGCCTATGGCCGGAGCGGCCGCTGCTGACGTCCTGTAGTCCTGCAGTCACATGGTGATGAGGACCTACACTTTCCAAAAACTGATGTGCGAAAGGATGAATCGTTTGCTCTGAATCGATTCAGCAGCTGGTTTGATTTTTGTCAGGGTCAGTGCTCTCACTTTCCTGGAGGGGACTCCCGCAATAGGCAAAATGTCGATCCCGTTGTCCGCGAACGTTGCAGACTGCGCTGGTGAGATCGCCGGTAAGGCGCATTCTATGTCGTCCGATGATTTATTGTTCCCTCGCTGTGGTGTGTTTTTTCCAATGTCCGTGTTGTTTGCAGATTGAGTGCTAACTAAGCATCTAGCTGTAACTGATCACTATCACGTCGCGAAATAATGATATCGCAATACTTCAACCGAAAGGTCCCCCGCACACGCGATGACCGCATAGCTGTTTGTGCTTGTGCGCACCTCCCGCCCTTTGTTTGATTTACAACCGGACGGAGGGGAGAGAAAGAATCGTCGGAGCGAACGCTGTTGTTCTGTCCGGCACACCCACCCGTTCGCGGTGCCGCTCAAACGCACGCACCAGTGATCGTGAACGCCAGGCGGTGGCGTCACTGGCTGTCATTTGAATGCGCACGTTGGCGCCCCACGCATGACGTCACATCTGTACGCAATCCGCACACCAGCCGCGAACAACGGCAAACCGCGAGCGTCCACTACTGGGGCGCCAGTCTCGCCGGCGCCATCGCCTCACCGCCGACACGCAGTCTTCTCCGCAATCACGGGACCAGGTTTGGGAGCCGCTGGGTTGGATCAACATCACCGGCCCGGTCATGTGTTCCGGCTAGGGTTTCTGGGCGCGGGGGTGTGAGGGGAGTCGGCCGGGGGAGCGGCGCGGGGGCTCGCCAGTCGGACTGCCGCCCCGGCCACCCGCCGGACGCCATGTACCAGCTCGGCTCGAGCGTCGGCGCGCTCAGCTATCTGCTGTACCGCCAGTACGCGCTGCGCTCGTACCGGGAGCTGTGCGGGGGTGCGGCGCGAGCGCCCAGGCACGTGGGAGGACGACGAGAACGCTTGCTGGCGCGCTCCTGCTCCAGAGGTGAGAGAGAGGCTGTAGGAGGTGCGCGCGGAGGTTCCCCACTGTCCTTATCCCCACTGGGCAGGACCCAGGCTCACTTCGTTTCGTAAAGCAGGTTTGCCGATGTGCGCTTCAAGGTATTGTGCTGTGAAAACTGCACGTGGTGAATGGTGCTCTTTTTTCCAGGATGGTCAAGTTGACGTGACGATTGGCGTGTGCATCGGAGGAGCTTTGTATCTCCTCCCCCGCCCCTCCTCCTCCCACGTTGGTCCCATTTTACCTAAATCACCAACAAGCCGCTAAAATCATAAAACGGCAAAGGCCCGTATTGGTTTGGAGAAAGCGCTGATAAACCACCTGTCCATCCTGATACCTCAGTTGGTTACGGAGCGCCCGCTTTCTTATTCAGCCATCCGAGGCGGGCTGGGTTCGAGTCGCTTTAGGCCCAGGCCATTTTCCCCTGAATGGAATGTACTGCGGCTATTCTGTCCCACTTAAGGTTAGGTGATGTCAGAATGTATACCAGACCACACCGAAAACTACGCACGTTAAGCTTTCACAGCAGAACTTTGCTGTTGTCCCGAAAATTCACGACCGGGCGGTGGGGCCAGAACGCAAGTATCAAATACATCCTGGCATGAGCTCTGATGCCGTAAATTCATTCAACCGAATGGCTCAGACTGCATCTTCGAATGGCTCAGACTGCATCTTCGAATGGCTCAGATTGCATCTTCACCTGATCGTTTGCCCTCCTGTGAATGTCACTCAGCTCACAGTTGTAGAGCCAAGACTGGAACCAACCGACCAAGAATGAACGCTGAATCATCTAGGTCTGTCACTGATTTTCCGTATCTGGTCGCCTGCTTGCTGCATCGAACAAGGTTATTTAAGTGTTGTCTATCGGGGTTCTTCAAAATGCACCAACGGAAATGGAACCCCAAAGACATTTTATTGCTTGGCTGGCAGGGCAAAGGTCTGTTCTGCGAAGCAGTGACTACGGGGCCGCACCTGAAAGAATGTGTGAGACAAAAGTTCCTGTGTCCACGGGACAAAACTAGCCCCTTACTTTGTCCTTGGTGGGCTGAGCCAATAAAGATGCAAGATTCCTAGAAGACCAGTCGGTGACGACAAACCCCAGCCACTTTACACCTGAATCCTTGCTACCTACGTCGCCCTGGATACCAACAGCTCACCGACTGCAATCCTCCCACTCCTTTTGGATTTTGTCTAGCAGACCCAGGCCCAGCGGCTCTGCTCTCTCCACTCTGAAGCCCTACGGGTGGTCCAATTTCACGCGGTGTTCGAAGGTGCTCACCATCGGAAGGCCGCAGACGGGCAGCCGTTTTGGCAGGAGCCGCGGATGGGACTGTGTTCTGGACACGGCGCCGCCCACGCCTCCCCTCTCCGGACCGCGGTATCGAGCCGCCGTCCAGTCGTGTGGCGCCGGCGGCCACAACCAGCTCGTGGCCGGCGGGTGATCTCACTGACCCATTGCCGGACTCGGGGGGAAGGGTCACGGCTGATCTCTGGGACGTAAAGACCGAGAATATCTTGGCAATGGCGCTTATTCTCCATTGGAGGCAGCCAGGATTTACAACGGGGAGGGGAGGAGGAGATAGATCGAGAGATTTGGCTGAGAAGATTTAGGATTGTTCCGTGAGCTCCCCGTCCCGGCCTGCGCCTCTGGCAAGGTAGCAAGGACAACCAGCGCAGATCATTCTAGCCCACAGTGAACAATAGAAAGCACTGCCGGCGCCGCGGGGAAAGGCGCGGTAAGCGCGTTTCAAATGTCCTGAGTTTTATCGTTTTCTGACATTAAGTAATCTGAGCACGGACCATGAAATGAATGGACATAAGACACCACCTTCTTCTGATCATCAGCCAGTTGTAAACCTGGACAAAGAGGGCTTGTGTACACTCAGATACATAATCCATCGCGCAATGTGCATGCGTGCAGATTGTTACAGGGTGCTTGCAGATTCCTCCGGGATCAGGGTGGAAGTGTTAAGCATCTTCTCGTAGATTGCTTCGGCGCTATTGGGCAATCTACGATGTTGGACATATAACATGACCGGTGGCGACAGTTGCCGTTCTTCATCACGGACCCCCTTCCGGTGAGATTCATCACAGCAGTCCGCGGCGTGCGCGGACATGGCAGTCAGGCCGTGTGCCGACCGTGCTGACCCGCAAGGCGACCGTCACGTTCAGCGTAGGAGTAAACGAGCGCGCAGCGCCCGGGCCCGGCCCGGCGGGACCCCGCGGGACCCCCCGTCGCGGCACGACGGCGCGGCCGGGCGCCGGCACGAGCCGCCGCCGCCCCTCGCCGGCTGGGGTGGCGTCCCGCTGGCAACCATTGTTGTCGCGCTGGCCGGCGGCGGACGCGGCGCGATTGAGACGGGCGAGTGGCCGGGGTCAGGTGGACAGCTCAGCTCGCGTCTGGACGGCGTGATGACGCGGAGCTTCCGGCTTTCCCAGAGCGCTGCTTGACCGAAAACGTCTCCTGGTTTACCGTGTCGCGACGGCAGTCAAGCGCGGGCGCAGGACTGACCCAGGGGAGGGGACGGCGGAGCTGACGCACCGTTAGCCACAGAGCAGGAGGCCTCTGGGCTGCCGCGTGACTTCCAGCGCGTGTCGCGTCCCCAGAGCCGACACTGTCCAGTGTGGCAACCGCTCGTGATACTCTTCTCAAACAAACAGGGACTAGACATCTGCCTGCACGGGGAATACTTGCCTGATATGCCTTGCCCATTCTTTCTCAGATGTTAGTTTATACGTTTACGAGTAGATATAGGTCACGAAATATCAAACGTCTTAGGAGTACGTCAGGTGCGTGTGAAACAAACTGATGAAATGTATGATGAAGCTGAAAATATATCGAAATTTTCCAGCCGTACCGCAATGCTATACATCCAAAAAAAATACAGCGAATAGAGCCGTGGCACTGTGCCATGTAACTCCATCCGCAAATTGTCGTGATTGTAAAGGGCCCGTACTGCATTTTTTGCGCTCCTAGTTTTGTTGCATCTGTGGAAGTGTTCTACTTCATCAAATGCAAGTGGGCGGTAGAGCATATTACACAAAACAGCCGTCTTGCCGTTGAAGTGCGTGTTGGGAATCAGAGCTGTTGGAGTAACTGAGACAAACACTGAGCAACGATCCTGGTAGAGTTGCGTACAGGGCCGCGTCCACTCTTTTATGTACCGGGAATCAATTAGATTCGTTACGCCACCGTAAGACTGTAGTCTACACTATTATACCAGTGTACAATAAGTACAGTAATATAAGCGATGTTGCCGAAATGTCTGATTCTGTTATGTTTGTAAATGCAGAGGTCGTACCATTACTTGTTCACGGGCCGCAGTGTAACAAATGAGGATGATTGGGGCTTAGAGGCGCGTCGGCGCTTTGTCATGTACAGTCCATGAACGCCGCAAATCAATAGCATGCCTACCGGTATTACCTGAATCACTGGACAGGTAATCGAGAACCAACAGGGCAATCAACGCCCATACTTATTGCGATGACAGCCGAAATTAATTCATGCGTCCCGGCCAATCTCCCCTGCTAGAAGGCAGAGCTAGAATTATGCCGAGGCGAGTGGTATGAGTACCGTCACGCACCGCACCAGTTAATTTAGCCAGCGAGTTGGTCCGGACATTGACGCCTTGCCCAACCGCGCCCGTTGCCGTCCGCCGCCGGGGCTGCTCCGGAGTTGTCTGTCGACTGCACCAATCAGCGCGTGAGTGGGCGTCACGTGACCGGTGGTCATGCACGTCTGCAGGCTGCGCCATTAACGCCGCCGAATGAATAATCCTGCCGCCGGTCGGCTGATTAGTCGGCCCGGCCGCCATCTTGGATTCCATTTAAGGTATTCGGCCGGCGGGCAGATGGATTTTTTGTTTTTATTGGGGCTGTAAAGGCGGTCGAGCGGCGTCACGCGCTGAAAATCACGTGACGCCAGGCGATACCTGGTGGCGGATCCGGCGCGGTGTGGCGCGCCATCGCCCGCACGCCCGGCCGGCGTGAATAAGGCATACGATAGCCGATTACGCCGGGCGCAGGCTCGTAATAAAACGCTGTCATTCGGAGATTATCGACATGGAAGTTTTATGGCCGATGCGTGGGTATTGAAGACAATTATCGTTCCTTAACAATGAATGGGATTATGATCTGATGATGTTGGCTTTGCAGAAACCATCGTGGAGGCAGGCGACATCGCCTGGATCACGAATAAATGCATGGGTTTCATCACTCAGCTTGGTCAGTAATTTGATGCTTATCGCCTGACTGTATAACGCTTCCTGACTTAATTGCGCATCGATCGTACGTGATTACATTTAAGCGACATTCCAGTTGTCGGAAGCAGCGGCGAGTGTTCTCGATACCCCAAATGTTGACTGTAGAATGCCGGCACCAGATGTATCGCACCTCTGTAGCGATTTAACTTAAACGACAGTTGTAGTCTCCTGTCAGAATAGAATAAGCTCATTTTTTTGACATTGTAAGTGGACCAACAACTGACGTGACAGGACTAAGGGTTGTCCCGAATTATTCAAACAGGACGGGACGAAATACAACCATGCCTTTACGTTTATGCCCTGAGGACAATACATATCTACTTTTCATAGCAATGCGAGTATTGATTTTTGAATGACGTGCTGACCTTAAAACCTGATTGACTTGGGAAGGTTTAGTTATGTAATTTGCAGCACAATTCACTTAATTGGGAAGGCACATACATACCGCACACCAAGGCAAACATACAGTTCTTTGGTACGAGGGTATGGAAGATTGCTTAATTGAATCGCTTATGAAGATTGTCCGTGCTGCAAGATTCAGATCGAACAGAATGTGCACTCGTTTGGCACACCCACGCAAGGCGTCAATGCGACTCTCTGGTTCTCAGTAAGAAAATGGGCTATGCTGTTGGACCGCATATAATAGTCAGAGTTTCACTTACCCTCGCCCTGATTCGCCGTTTTCCATAATGCGATTGACAGGAGGGTCAATGTGGCTCCCTGCCGTTTCCAAAATAAGAAAGACAGAGCTTAGCATAAAATACCAGTGGATCAGCCTTAACAACATCTCGCAATTAGGATATTAAGTTTTATTTTGGGAGGTCAAAAAATCTAACAAATTATATCCGTTCAAACTTCAAATCTCCCCAAATGCCGAACTTTTTCAGGTTTACACGCTCCTGTATGAGATCACACCACGTAGTGACACAAAAAGTAAACAACCGTGTTCCTTGTTGAACAAGCACAATGGAGTGGAACTCTATGCGTTTTTAGCATATATTTAGGATGTATGGTTCCATCGATGCCATAATGTCGACCCGCCGCGCGCGCTCCGAGGCATCGCCGGTAGTCGCCCGCTGCCCGCGCCGGCCGTAGATCGCCGCGCAGTGCTGTCAAAAGATTACGGCTGTTCCCAAACCAGAAATGCTAGAGACACGTTTTGGGTCTCAAAACACGTGCAGCAGGTGCCCCATAGAATAGTAAAAACTTGGGCGTGATTGCACTACATGCTAGAGAGGTATGCTAAACAAACCTTAAGGGGGCACATCGATCCCCTCCTTGTCAGGGCGAGGGCTAAAATTCGCGGTGGTGGAGGCAAGAGCTGGATTTTCCCTAGATGTGTCTGCTATGCAATTGCCTGCAGTGCTCTTTTAAGTGTTTTAAGCTCAATAAATACGCAAGTGCACAGCCATGCTCCCTACTCGCGAGTGGCGAAACGACGAAAGCCTTTACGCATGAAATCGCTTCAATTGTTGTTTTTCACTCAGTCTAATGTGGATTATTGTCATAAATGTATGTTAGTCATTGCTGACATTCACTTCGCTTACCTATGCACTTGGCTGCACTAAGGAGGTGTTTTCCTGATCGCCTGGACGGAAACTGCGACCAAAATTTTCAGTTTCTCCCCTGAGTCCCGCCCTTTTTCCCTCATCATGCTGCGGTGGAGATGCGCCAAGCCGTGCAGAAGATGCGGGAGATAGCCTTGTGTGTCGTCACGCAGTCGCGCACCAGTTCTAATTCGACGCTGCCGGTAGGCTGCGCCGCCGGACGCCTCCGCCCTCCGGGACGCGGAGCCGGCGCGGCCGGCAGGGGTGGCTAATAAGCGATTATCGCTGAAAGTCTCGATGACAGTACGGAACTTAAAGTTGCTCTTTACGAATCAAAACCGCTCCTTTCCTCCAATCTGCTTATGCGGAGCATCGGAACCCACAAACGCTGCTTTGAGGCACAAATGCTCGCATGTTCTGAACTTCTTTGCGTTTCAGGGCAATGAAGAAATACTGCAAACTAAGGGCATTGCCGCTCCCTTCTCTCCTTTTCGCTCCCAAGGTGCAAAGGGAGGGCAATACTGGCACCAAACACGGCTTTAGGTCTTGTATTTGTGGTTCTCAGCACCCCTCTGAGGCACCAGGCGCTTTACTCCACCCGACGACATTCACTGTCATGGACATGAGCAGCGTGAAAAAAAACATGCGAAATGATGACCTCCGTTACATGATGGAAACGATTATGCAAATGATGCATCACAGAGAAAAAGTATTTGGTTATCATTCGACCTTTGTCGAAGTGTGTGGTCGTAAGCTGTAAGCACAACGTTGCCGCATCGGTCTGCTGTACCCGTTCACTGTGCGACGGACCTCGCGTCAGCTTCGCAACAATGGCTAAACCCTCGGCGCGTTGAGGGTTAATCCCCAATCCTGTGACGTATCTTTCCACATATATCACGACTGTCGGTGCATGTCTTGCGTCGCTGACATTGTCATAAGGTTTGTGCTGCTTGTTCATAAACAGCAAATGATGGTTGTTCAATTGATTATTTGTTCATGACTATCGACCGTTGTTAATGATGACCAAAAATAACAGGTGATGCACTCGTATCCGTCAAATTTTCGTACGTAATCCTAGTAATCCTAGCACATGCCGGGACTGAACCCTAGATAACTCCTTCTCGAAACATCATGCTTACAGCCCCATCACGTTATCAACCGGCCAATCACAGCGCCTGGCGGCCCGCCCTCCCGCTGTGCACCCCGCCTCCCACGACCAGCCGTGCATGCACTCTCAGATTTAATTACCGTCCGACAAGGTGATAGCAGCGGCTAATATGCCGCGCCGAGTACGACGTGATCCGGCGCGGCGGCGATAGCGGCGCTTCAAGGGCGCCGCCATGTTTGTCGGCGGCTCGGCGGCGTGGCGGCGCGATTAGATTCGCCGGCGCGCGCGTCAGTGGCGGCGATACCGCGCGCTGACGGATTTATGAAGGGCGCGCGCGCGCCGGCCGGCCCGTGTGGTCCGGATTAGCGATGGAGACGGCCGGATCAGAAGCGGGGCGGCGGCAGCGCCGGCAGCGCTGACGCGATAGGCGCCGGGCGTCAGGCCACGGCCGGTCGGATAACGGCGTCAGGGAACTTGTCGGCACAGCGGCTCCGTGTTTGAACGGGCGTGATCGCTCACCTCCCGAGTTTTTTTTTTCTCGTCGGTGAAGCAGGCTCGCCCAACGAGCCTATTCTGGCAACCTGACCTGGTCATGTAGCCGCATGAGCACAACATGTTTCAGCTGATATATCAGCTGCTGATTTGGGAGGACATACAATGCGCCCAAAAGCTGGATCAGCTTGATCGTTGTCCTCGCCCGCTCCTGACAGGCGCTGTTTTCTCCTCAAGGACCCGTTACTCTCGCTCCGGCCGGAGACAAACAGCGCCCGCGGCCGTCACCGCCAGCTGACGGCCGCGGCTAATGCGGCGCGCACGTGACCGTACGGTCGTAACACTTGCGCCAAGCACCGCGGCCGCGCCACCGCTCGCCGCCTTGGGCGCCAGCTGAACGCCGCGCGCCGCGGGCGCGGGCGTAAATGCCCTGTTGACACTGCCTGCTCACGCCTTTATTGTCGCATTACGGGCGGGCGCAGCGTCAGTCAATAGATCGATGACGGAGCGAATGGCGGCTGGCCGCTGGCCGCTGGGCCGGCCGGCGGACGGACCGGCGCCGCCGGCGCTCGCTGGGCCATCTCCACGTCAGGCGGGCGGTGTCCCGTGGCTCAGCTGACTCACAGGCGACAGTGGGCAGACGCTTCAGTCGGACGCTGCCAGTCGCCAGTGCGCCCTGGAGACAGCGGCCGGGCGCTGCAGTCGGACGCTGCCGGTCGCCGGTGCACCCTGGCGACAGCGGCCGGGCGCTTCAGTCGGACGCTGTCGGTCGCCAGCGCACCCTGGCGACAGTGGCCGGGCGCTGCAGTCGGACGCTGCCGGTCGCCGGTGCACCCTGGCGACAGCGGCCGGGCGCTGCAGTCGGACGCTGTCGGTCGCCGGTGCACCCTGGCGACAGCGGCCGGGCGCTGCAGTCGGACGCTGTCGGTCGCCGGTGCACCCTGGCGACAGCGGCCGGGCGCTGCAGTCGGACGCTGTCGGTCGCCGGTGCACCCTGGCGACAGCGGCCGGGCGCTTCAGTCGGACGCTGTCGGTCGCCGGTGCACCCTGGCGACAGCGGCCGGGCGCTGCAGTCGGACGCTGCCAGTCGCCAGTGCACCCTGGCGACAGCGGCCGGGCGCTGCAGTCGGACGCTGTCGGTCGCCAGCGCACCCTGGCGACAGCGGCCGGGCGCTGCAGTCGGACGCTGCCGGTCGCCGGTGCACCCTGGCGACAGCGGCCGGGCGCTTCAGTCGGACGCTGTCGGTCGCCAGCGCACCCTGGCGACAGCGGCCGTATGCTGTGGTATACGCCGACTTGGCCGAGCGAGTCGCCGATGTGTGCTGACAAGTCAGCCGTGAGATCGCCGGTACTAGAACATTGAAGAGAAGCCAAGGCCTCGGTTCACAAAGGCGTCAAACGACGCCGACGATGAATCATTCATGAGTAAAAGTATCCGATTGGTTCCCTGGACCATGCAGTCGCGTTAACCAAGATACAATTGCTCTTGCCTCTAAAATGACAAGCAAACACAAGTGCAGTTCAGGGGTAGGTAGGCAAGAACCCACCCTTTCTTAGACCCGATTCTTTCATTTTTAATCATAGATGGATTCTGACTGATCAGTGTGGTGCGTTCCCTTTCTCCCCCCCCCCCCCCCCTCCCCTGAAGAAAATCTTGGCTGCGTCCCTGAAAGCAAATATTCTGAAAATGCATCGCTGATTCATGAACATAAACTCTTACGTGCGGGGAAATGACAATGGAACAGTACATAAGACATTCTAAAAAGTACAAGAAAGCAAAAAAAAAATGCATTTACTCATTGCTTGAAGGCGGCGGCACACTAAGTCGCGAACCTTCCTCAGGACAGACGTTCTGGTGCACGTCATCATACCCAAGATGCACAGCTTCACCGGTTCACTGAGACTATCGGCATTACTTGGCCACATCCTCACATGTCCTCTCTTTTCCCGGACGCCTCGGGCATCGGAGTCAGCCATGTGTAGTCCGAGCCAACCATATAGGTCGTCGCGTGTAATCCCGGCTCACTACTGTGAGCATAATTTGGACATCAGCTCAGCTGTGAGTATGTTCCGCCGCCATCGTGGCCTTCGCTCTACTCCCGCGTGATATCAGAGAGCTCGGTTCTGACGAGAGTGTGTCCTGTTACCGCGTGATATCAGAGAGTTCGGTTCTGACGAGAGTGTGCTTTGTTGCAGGCAAAACCCGCACAAAGGATAAGTACCGCGTGGTGTACAGTGACGCCCAGCGGCTGGAACTGGAGAAGGAGTTCCGCTACAACAACTACATCACCATCAAGCGGAAGCTGGAGCTGTCCAGGATCCTGGGCCTCACGGATCGGCAGGTGGGTGACACGTCCAGCATGGGCTACTGGGTCACACATGACACGTTGTTGTTATTGGGGCTCAAGGGCGCGTCGACTGCCGCGGACATTTTGGGCACAAACTATTGCTGGACAGAACTATGTCGTGTTATGACATACAGGTTGCTGTTGCAGCACATTACGCGTGTTCGAAAAAGATCAGTTAGCTTTTTAATGTTGACACCAGGTACATCTACATCACTTGGACATGTTCACTGCAGGGATGCCCTCGGACTTTTCCACCGTGGACCGTGGTGCGTTGTTTTCATGCATGCATAGATTGTGATCTGGGTTCTGTTTGGTTTATATTTTATTTGAGCGCGGATCTTCACCTGCCGGTGATACTTCAGGATTCTAACCACGTGCCACGGTAGGCAGTCGGAGGAACGCAATGATGTATCTGGATCAGTGGTGAAACGCAACAAACGTTCCACAAAGCCGATCCAGGAAGCAATCCCTAGATCGGTCAATCTATTTTGCCCCTGACCACCGCTGTTATCAGTTTTGGACGGTTTGAAATGCAATGATCTCGTTTTCAAACATTTATGTCTTACACTGTTTGTATTAGGGACGCAACGTTTCAACCCGCAAGATCACCGCATTTGACACGCAAAACCCCGCGAGCTTTTGGTCCGATTGTGGACAACGGTGTGCAACATATTGACGGGAAACGGTGCGCCACTCATTTTGTCGTGCCTTTCTTTCATCACTTAATTTGCCTAGCCTGGCTCACATGTCAATACAGCCCTTAGTTACAGCTGTATCACACGCGCATCTGTTATCGGAGCCGAATTAGTGGTGACGTAAAGTTTTACGACCGCGATAACAGGGGCCCTTATGTACGACACGTTTTACGCTTACCGCGATTGTCATTAGTTTTCAACGTATATGTCCTTAATTGCATTTTTTCTGTTATTTTTTCATCTCTTGCGATATTTTTATCTGCATGCAGGCATGTGTCACAAATTTAAGTTCTACAAATGACATCATTCAAACATTCAATATAGATCCGTAAGTTGCGCCAGTAGGCTTTGTCAAATGTGGACGCAGTTCGTCGACATGAGCTACTCAATTCTTATTTTTCTGCAGATTTTACTCCAGCATTTGGTTCTATTGCAGGGTTTTTGTGGCCGTGCTAAACGTGAATAATATTACTTTGGTGCAAAACATTCTTAGACAATATGTTATTGCCATGCTTGTATGCAGCATCACAATTGTCGCGGGATGGTTATCGTGGAAAGAAACGTGAATAGTGATAGGAGGAAAATTTGAATTATTTCAAAGATGCCACGTGGTATTATTCCACGCTGTCGCATGCTGCATCCCAATAAGAAATGAGAAAATTTGGCCGAGACATGAAGGAAACCACCTTTATTTAACAAAAGTCTGAGTAGAACTATGAAGCGGCAGATGTCATTTTGTCAAAGAGTAGTGAGCCATTTGAATGGGCTGTCAAGCGAAGTTGTAGGAAGCCACTCTCTGGAAACATTTAAAAGCCATGGGACAAGCTATTTTGGTCTAAAGATCTCATTTATAACTAAGTTTATGCAGGTCACATGGTAACATTAGTTTCGAGGATGTGTACGAAACCTGAACACGGCCAGCCTCAATGGATCCTTTGGCCCTTTGTTGGTCAGATGTCTTCATGTTGTTATGTCTTAAGGACAGCGAACGCCGTATAGGAGCCTGCATTCGTTCTGGAATGCGGGTTATGAAATCGCGGCCTTTGTGACGCATTCGAAGTGTGTGTGTGTGTGTGTGTGTGTGTGTGTGTGTGTGTATGTGTGTGTGTGTGTGTGTGTGTGTGTGTATGTGTGTGTGTGTGTGTGTGTGTGTGTGTGTGTGTGTGTGTGTGTGTGTGTGTGCGTGTGTGTGTGTGTGTGTGTGTGTGTGTCAGTGTACAGTGTAGTGAACCTCCCATGACTTGAAATATTCGCCATTTCTCTGCTCTTAGTGCAGAGCCATCGATAATGCATATATTTTAAGTGGCATTGCCTGTGGTTTTCTGTGGTGATGTACAAGGATAAAATCTCTGGTTTATCTTGGTGATAGACCGCTTTATACTCCACCCTCTTTCCTCTCATTAGTGGCCAGAAACTGGCATCACGGTGTTTAATGTATACTTTGGTTTAATACGAATTCCGTAGTCCAGGTACGTTGCTCGCTACTGTTCAAGCAACACCACTGGTTTAAATCAAGCAATGCTGTGCATTATACGGCACTGATATGACATTCGATGCGTTCTTTATGAATACGTCTCAAATTAACGAGGAATCACAAAGTGCGTAACTTACTTCTTGCGGGTTAATGTCGAGTTAGCACTTAAGCCTAGGGGGTTGTAGTGGGCTAGATCCCCAGCTGGCCGGGCCGGACAGGGGTGCGGGCTGAAATTTTGGGAAAAGTTGCGCATCTAGTTTGGATGTTTCACGACCATGAAGACTGGGATGGGTCCCTGGCTGCTTAGTCTATGGACGAATTAGCTTTGAGTGCATGCTAGAAGATGACTGCGGCCTCTCCGACTCAAAGCGGTGTTGATCATAACATACATGTTGATTATTCACGCCATTGGACGGATATTGCTCCTCATTGGCCCCAAAGCAGTCATTCCATACCCATGTAATCCACGTTAACGTAAATGTCAAGGCCGTGGTTATAATTTTGCCTTCCCTGCATGCACATACTACATACTGCAATTGCATTCAAATTTTGGAAGTATTACTACTGACCAAACATAAACCTCGCTAAACAAGAATGCCATGGTGGGATCATTTGGAAAGAAACCATGACGTCAGATAAATATTTCTAGGCTGTGCTCCTTGAGCATACCAGACTACTCGGTCCACTGGGGGTCTTTGTACTAAAGTGTACAGTGCAGCAATGAATCGACACCGTAATAGACACTTCGATCCCGACTGCCCCCAAATATCTCCCATGTGCGACGCGCGAGCCACTGGCGCGCCAGCGATGCCCGAGGCCGGGAGAATCTTCGTGGGAAGGCCGCGCGGGTCGGCCATCTGCCGAACGGCGGCAGGCCTGAATCGCCGCCCTGTGCCTTCCGGGAAGCCCGGTTTGATCCAATTCGGGGGAGGAATGTCGCTGGGATCGTCGGAGAGCGATAAATCGAGCGGACGTCTGGACGGTGCGCCAGCTCGGGGCGGCGGCGGCCGGGGTCCACCGCACCCACGTCCACGAGCCGACCCTGCGCGGCACCGTCCCCCGAAGCGCGGCTGTGACTGGGCGCTGAATCAGGGGCTGATTCAGCCGGGCCGGCGGCGGCGCGACGCGACATTCCGGCGGGAGCGGCCGCCCTCGGCACGAATGTGGAGCCGCCGTTACGCGGGCGTTAATGGCGGGCGCTAACAGAGCCAAGGCCGGCGGCGGGCGCAGCGCCGATCTCACGCCGCCGCCGCGTCAGCCCGGCGCCCGCTCCGGGGGCGAGGACGCGAGCGGATGCCGGTCACGGCGGCTCGCTGTCCTCCCACGGGTGTGAGCCCCGGCGCCCGCTCCAGCGGCGAGGACGCGTGAGGGTGCCGGCCACGACGGCTGACTGTCCTCTCACGGGTGTGAGCCCCAGCGTCCGCTCCAGGGGCGAGGACGCGAGCGGATGCCGGTCACGGCGGCGCACTGTCCTCCCACGGGTGGGAGAGGTATAGACTTGGATGCCGGCCGCGACATCACCTTTCGCTCTTGCAGCTGAGGTACTTTTAACCTGAGCTCGGGACAAGAGAAGACTGGAGTGGAAACGACAAATGGTTGGAAATTTGAAAGTTTTCTACCATCAGCTGTGTTTCGGGTCCCCAACCGCAATTAGCGCGGAAGATTATAACGTTGCTGTTAATGGCCGCGGCAGTTGCATGCGCCATAAAAACCGAACGGGGCATCTTCTGCAGTCAGACACAGCATTCTCCAATAAAGACGGCTAACGCAAAGATGCTAGATGAAAAACAAACCCTTCAGTGACAGGCACCAGCTTCTTTGCCTCCATTCGTTCGCACTAATCATTTCAAGTACATGTCACATTAGTTCACCACCAACCATCCGTCTGTGCTGCAGGTGAAGATATGGTTCCAGAACCGCCGCGCTAAGGAACGCAAGCAGAAAAGACGGATGGAGGAGACGGCGAAACGGCAGCTAATCGACCTGCAGCAGCAGACCAACTCCTCAGCCGACATGCAGATGAACATCAACCATTCCCACCTGCAGGTCAGTAACTACTTTCCCCAGAGGTCCAGTTGTTTTTGTGAAAATAAATTACGGGCACTGAACGGGAAAAAATGTTTAAGCTTACCCTCCCCCCCAAAATCCGCTAAAAATGGGTTTTTCCTCGGATTTCACGCACTGCCTCTCAAAGTCTTGTATGCTGGAGTTCCCAAAGAAACAAGAATACTATATTGTCGACGTTTCCCAGCAGCAAGTCAAAACCATCCTTACCTGCAGATCAGTGATCCCCCATCCAGCCTGCACGCTGAAAACTACCCCGTCGGTAAGCCAGTGATCTCCTCCAGACATAAAACGCCGTTACATTGCGGTTTTCTAGAGCTAAATGTCATAAAATAAAGGTTGTCACAGACCTCTCCATTTATGGGTTGCGTCTTATGAACTCAACGACCAAAAAAGCATGATCTAGCTCACATGACCTATTTTTCAAACAATTTGGAATAGAAAGGTCTAGTAACATCGGTTTATTTCCTGCTTATGCGACGCAATTTAAGCATCCCTGAGCTTGTAGATTTGGTGCATGTACGAAACTAAACCTAGGCCTGAGCCCAAGTCCATGCCTGGCAACCTTTTATCTCCGAGGTGTGTACAATGCCTTATTGAGATCAGCAGTCCTGAGACTTGTGCTTCGCCAATGTTTCCGTATACAGTCAGCTCTCCCAGTTCCTATTGCTCCTTACCACGAACCCGTTTGATCAGAGTTGCCATTTGTGTACCTTTAGATATCTTTACCAATGTGTTCAGATGCTAACATAAAACTCGCGGCGATTCATAACAACAGCTTTAATGAGTTGAAAATTACGGCTAGATCTCCCAATCAGTTTTGGAGGGTGACGCCCGTTTGGGAGTCTTGCTTCTCGGTCAAGAACTCCCTGATTTGCCAGCTTAATAATCCCCGACCGTTCTCATGACTAATACAAAGTAGCTGTCGTAGGCATTGTGCGACGCGCCGCTACCAATACCCAGTTTCTGCGTTCCCCAACTCCAGAAACTATTTGTACGTTCCCCAACTCCAGAAACTATTTGTACGTTCCCCAACTCCAGAAACTATTTGTACGTTCCCCAACTCCAGAAACTATTCGTACGTTCGCCAACTCCAGAAACTATTACCAACTCCATTCATTGAGGAGTCTACCTCAACTTGACGCGCGTGCACGTAACATAAGACCAACGCCCTTTTCACCGACACCCATGCCAACACTGTGACGTCAGCGCTGCCCGGGCCCGCCAGCGCCGGCACCCATTGCCGGCCTGCAGACCGGTCTGCCGCGGGGCCTGCCGGACGCTGCTATCTCAGTCAGATCGCGTCTGGGCGGTGTCGGGGACCGCGGGCCGGCCGACCATCGCCGCGCCGGGCGGTGTCGGGGACTGCGGGTCGGCCGACCACCGCCGCGCCGGGCGGTGTCGGGGACCGCGGGCCGGCCGACCACCGCCGCGCCGGGGCGGTCACGCTGCCGACCTCGAGCCCGCCGGTGGTCAGACGGGCACTTAATCGGACGGGCTCTGGACTGGTCTAACCGGGTCAGAACACACCAGATTCGGCTGCTATGCTTCCATGCTGATCAGAGGAACATACCAAAACTCTCCTTTTTTGAGGAGGAATGCTGAATGAATGGCGCACTAGAAGGGGATATGGCATGCTGGTAGAAGTTTGCGAATGTGCAGGTGAACGCGTCAGGTCAGAAGTCAGGATAATCTGCAAACGAACAGCTGGGCGGCAAAAATGGTCGGAGGTTTGCTCTTTTTCACGTCTGGATCAATAGGAAGGCATCTCCTGGAAGCATTAAAATATATATATATATATATATATATATATATATATATATATATATATATATTTGGACGTAAGCTACTTCATTTAACTACAGCTGCCTGCATCGTTACAGCCGTTGCTTATAATTTTGTTGCTCACGTCACCCTTTCACGGCGTGGCGCACGTCCTGAACCGACCCAGCACGGAGCCCTAGCCGTCTCCGGTCGGCACCGGTCACTCCATCCACCTGACACCGACCCTCCCCCACAGGGTGTGCACGGCCTGCTACCCCTGCACCGGCAGACGTCTGGAGCGGCGGCCGGCGCGGCCGAGGCCGGCCGCTACCCGCGCTACTCGGTCCCCTCCGGCCACCCCATGCACCCCGAGATGGTGGCACCGCCCCACCCGCAGCAGCAGCAGCAGCAACAACAGCAGCAGCCACCGCAGCAGCCGCCACCGCAGCCACACCAGCACCACCCGCAGCAGCACGTGGTGGCGAAGAGTGAGCCCCGCGAAGTCGAGCCGGCCTTCTAAAGGCAACCGGCGAGGGGTGGCGGGGCCGGCGCCTCGGCCGGCGGAGCCGCGCGCTGATATTACGGCGGCCGGCGGCGGACGCTGCCCCGCCGGGCGCGGCCGCGGCGGCCGGCCGCAGCGGCACCGCAGCGAGTTGCCGCGCCGCGCGCGCCCGGACGCCGAGTACAACTGCCGTCGCGAGGCGCCGTGTGGACCCAGGTGCTCCGGTAGCCCTGCGCGGCGCGGCGGTCCCGCCGACGCGCCCCGAACCCACCCACCGTCGCTGCGGCGCGGCGTGGTCCGGCCGGTGTCGGCGTGTGACGCGGGCGCCGGGGCGTGTGGGGCGCGCGGGAGGCCGCGCAGTGATTAGCCAGGCGCGCCTGCAGGGGTGCGAATCTCATTCGTGATTGCGCCGTTCCGGTGATGGCTGCGGTGTCAGCGCCGCGCAAGTTGGATGTGTTCGCATCGGATGACGCTTGGTGGTGATGTGAAGACGGATAACAGGCTCGTGTGCTTGCCTCACCTTGAATTAATGTAGATACTCCAGCAACGGGAGACGCGCAAGTCAAGCGCCTTTGCTTTACTTGCTAAGCTGAAATTAGCAGTGCGCGAATTATCATTTCGTGGTAACGTTTCAGCTAAAACACACTGAAACAAACCGAGAGGAGATAAAATTGATGCTTTCCGTCAGAGAAGCATTGGCCTGGATGACGGCGTGGTCCTCACCGTTAACTTTTCCCAGTGAGTCGTTCTCGCAGTCAGGCCTGCTTATCCCAGTCCGGCTCGGGCCGTCCTCTCCAGTCGGCTCCGTCGCCGCCGATTCGACGCCGTTAGATGAGAATCTCAGTCGACGGCCCGGCAGTTTAATTGGCGGCGCCAGCCGAGCCGGCACGTTCTGAAACGCGTCCCGGGAGAGCCGGCGGTTTGGACGGTAATCGAGGCCGAAACGAGCGGCAATTCACGCGCCGCCCGGCGCATTGTTGTTGCGCGGCCGCCGCCGAATAGCAGAAATTAGCCAGCCCGCTCCGCCAGGGCAGAATTGATCCCCCAGGACTTTAGAAAATGAGCTGTCGCGCTGCGGTCGGCATCGGTTTAAAGGGCTCGAACGGAGCTGGGATTGACGGCAGAAATGTGACGATTGGACCACGGCTGGACCAGAATTAGGACTGTCGGGCTGGCTGGGACAGGCGTGTCGAGGCTCGACGAAGTGCAAGGTTGAGTCGTGCTGTGTGGGGTTAGGCATCAATAGATTTTGTCCGTGCTTGCGCCGCAAATTTCAGTGCCTTGTAGTGTTGACGAGGCACAATTTGTGGGTGTTTGTGTCATTGATGTGGTTGGCCCCGTGAACTGTTACATTCCTCGCTTGTTGATGTGCGTTACCACCGCAATTCGATTTCTTGAGTTCAATCCGTTAATAAACTAAATTCATTTTGGCATATTGCACACAACCGGAGCTTGCCATTTACATGTTAAACCAAGACAAATGTTATCCGACCTTCCGCACTGTTCCGCTCGGTCGGCCCGCGTGATGCCGCCCGCCTGGGCGAGTGCGTGTGCCTCGCCCGTGCGCGGCAGCACAAGCCCACGCCCCGTGACGCGCGCGGCAACCTGGCCAGTGACGCTTGGGGCTCGTTTCCGGAGGGCGGTGACCACGCCTGTTTTCTGTTAGTGTTAGTGTTAGTCGTGACCGCCGCGCCCCGACTGGACCGCCTGACGCCGTGCTGATCCGGACCAGATCTCCGCGGGTCGCCTGTTGCCCGGAGACGGCGGGGGCGGTGACGTCCGCGCGTCGCCAGTGACGGGTGAGGCGGCTGTCCGTGACGCTGCATGCCGCCGTGGGCCGCGCTGCCGTGCGTCATGCTCGCGTACTCTATTCAGCCATCGATCGCAATAAACAAGAGTAGCTGATGCGCTTGGCTGGCGCTGGGAGGCCATGCAGAGCTGGCCGGATGAAACTCGGCTGGATGGCTTCGGGAGAACGCTGACCGGGACTAGCTCTAATGCGGTGGCGAGGTGCTTCACGGGCAGCCCATGTCTGTATCCCAACAAGAGGGCAGCAATACCTACACCAATCAGTTGAACACTAACGGGGGAAGATGCGCCATAGGAACACGGTCATGCGACCGACAATAGCTGCAAACGAAGCCTGTGCCAGGGCAGTACTGAAGCGAGGGAAACAGAGTATCGGCAACGCAGAGCCAATACGCAAAGCATCTGTCACTCCCCGACCTGTCTGTCGGCCGCTGCATTACAACCAAACCGCACATACCCGCATATCACAAACCAGCAACCCGCCGCCCAAGCAGTCACGACATCCTTCCCGCCGCCCCCCCCCCCCCCCCCCCCCCCCCGCTGCCCTGCCGTCGGCTGAGATGAAACAATGCGGCGGCGGCGGCCGGCCAGCGGCGCGGCCGGCTCTGACCGACCGCCCTCCCCGGACTGCCAATTAGTCGCCGGCGCTGGCAGCTTTATGGCCCGGCTGATATAGGGCCGACGCTCACACAACTCTATTTATACGTCACCGATAGAACCCGCCATTTTTATTGATTCTCTTTGATGCGGCCGCACCACAAACAAGATGGCCGCGCCGATTAAACTGTAATGTGGAGCGGCGATCTGTGAGGCGCTTTGCAGAAGAGGATGCAAGCCAAGGTGCTCAGTTGCGGCCTCAACACGAATAACGGTAGAACAGCCAATTGGGAGTGTGCGGCGTGAGTTACATTTCGGCGTGGATCGTCGGTAATAGGATGTTATTGTCGCCGGCCGTGTGCATTGCTGTGCGGTGACTGTCAATGCCACGGGAAGCGTCCGACACCGACGTCAAACAGCAATCCTCCAGAGGTCGGTGGAAAACCCGTCACCCAACTCCCTTGGAGCCTCTTAAGTATGTGTGTGAGAGGAGGGGGAACTGCAGGTCATCATCGTCGGATCTGGCTCGTACCTATAGCCACAGCGCCTCGAAAGTTTGCTAGTGACACTGGCGTCAAACGGTAATCCTGCAGAGGTCAGTGGAAAGCCCGTAACCCAACTCCTTTGGAGTCTGAAGTGTGTGTGGCGGGAGGGGGGACTGCAGGTTATCATCATCGGATCTGGCTCGTACCTATAGCCACAGCGCCTCGAAAGTTTGCTAGTGACACTGGCGTCAGACGGCAATCCCGCAGAGGTCAGTGGAAAGCCCGTCACCCAACTCCCTTGGAGTCTGAAGTGTGCGTGTGGGAGCGAAGGGGGGGGGGGTGGACTGCATGCTACCATTCTAGGATCTGGGTTGTACCTATAGCCACAGCACCTCGATAGCTTGTTGGCTGCAATGGAACTACCAATCGTCTTTTCTGATAATTGAGGTGAACCCATTAAAGTTTCAGCAGAAATGCCAGAAAGCGCTTAAAGACCAGTGCTGTACCTGTTTTTATTGCCAGTCTTACACGCAAGTTGTCACTGAAAATATGTGCCATTAAGAAATGAAACGGTGTGCGAAAAACGCAACATATCTCAAATTCTAATTTTTACTCAGTTTTATTGTCTAGCATCATTTATGCATGGCTTATTATATTTTCTACGTGGCGTCCAATTTATGTGTTTTCGAAATTACTTTTAACATGAGTTCTCACCATTATCGTGATGTTTCACACGTCATGTAGTGAACACGACACTCCATAAATGCTGTAGGCATATGTTCCTAGGTCAAGTAAATAACCCACTAGAGCGAGCCAAAGATCGAATTTTTTCTAAAGGTTAAGCTTTTCAGTTTTACATGCTCATATCTACGAGACAACGCACAGAAGCGACACAAAAAAGGAAGGAACAGACGTGTTCTCTGCTTGACTCTCAGTAAAATGTTATACATGTCTGCGTTTTGAGCACCCATCTATTACGCGGGGATCCATTAATGTGGACCACGCCGCGCGCGATCGGCGGACTCGTCGGTTGCCGCCCGCCGCCGGCCGCGGATCGCCGTGCAGTGCTCCTAACAACCGTCGCTTTTCAAGGACCAGACATGCGAGGGACACGCTTTTGTATCAGAGCTCAGCTGCGCAGAGCAGAACGCAGAGCGCAGTTGATGCCCAGAGGAAAACGAAAATTTGGCTGCAGTGCGCGGCATGCCGTAAAGGTGTTGCCAGGAAACGGCAAGGGGAGGGGTTCACATCGAACCTCCCCCCCACCTGTCAGAGCTAGGGTTAAGTTTGTATCACCGAGGAGGGAGGAAGCCACCGTTATTTGCTAATAAAAGAGGAGCGACACGATGAAAGAGCTGCAGTTATCGATGTATAGCAGTCAGTCACTGGCTTAAATCGAAAACAATATATGTCTTGGGGCTGAGCCTTACCTGTTTGCATTTTGCAAGCGTGCGAACAGCAAAGGTCATTCAACCAAGGGGACAGGAATGTCTCGTTGGTGGTGCCTTGTTTTCCGGCAACGATGAATAATTTTGTTTGCAGCAGTCTGCCGAATATCTTGAAGCACGGTAAGCATTATTCGAATGAGTTTTTCACCACTAATTTTAAGCCCGTTCAGCCACATCATATAATGAAGTGAGTCATCATGTTCCATTTAGCTGCTGGCTTATGCGTGCTGTGAAGTCAAAGCCTTCGACCTACCTTAACCGGCGCGTTTCCGCAAACCGTTCTATTCCTGCCCCATCGACTCATGACGGCCACCCACTGGCGCAAGTCGAAAACAACAAATACCTCACGCCTGAGCCTGTCTTGTTTGAATCTTGCGGATGAGCCAGCAAACGAGATCTTTTGTAGGGCCGAGTCCGGGCGCGTGCCTGATCCCAGGGGTCCAGCAGTGGTCGGCAGTAGAAGTGTGTACCAGAGAGACCGTGACCTGAGTTCTCAGAGAAGGGTATCCTAGGATCGGCACTGGTGTTACGCTGCCGGACGGCGAGATGTCGCTGCTATGAGATCACTCGGGCAAGCACCACACAACGAAACACCATATAGCAGTCATGAGGAAATGATAATGAGATCATTCGGTGCTGGAGTTGGAACATCCGCGACCATTTGCATGCACATGCAGTGCTGTATTATGGCCACCCAAAACATACTCAGCGTTACCTACCAAAGCATACACCTCACATTATTTTGAACCATTTACTCCTCATGGACACTGACTACCATCCACCATTGAAAATGCATCAAACGGGAGGAAAACAGTTTCTATTTAAGGCACACCAGTCATGAACAACGCTGAAAACATGCTGTGATACCTTTTAAAAACTGCCTCATGGAAACACCCCCAAAGGCGTGTTTCCGCTTGGAGAAGTATATTAACTTGAGTTAGGGTATGCCAAGCCCTTCACCTTTTCACATCCTTCGGCGAAGGCGTCGAGAACTCCTCATCGTGATCAGAATCACCTTAAAATGCTTCGTGCAAGTTCCCGGATGTAGTGAGCACCTGGCGAGGACTTGTATAGTTTTTGGCGGAATTCTCAGACGGCCCCTTCGGACTCGAAAGGCATTAATTCGAGAGTAATCTTTCAGTAGGTAGACGTGATATTCATACGAGCGTTATTTGGCATAATTGGTGTAATTTTGGTGGAAGTGCAGTGTTGTAATAGTGCTGATCACGTTCATGCTTCCCAGGCTGTGTACATTTGCTGTCACTAAAACGTATTTCGTGTTTTATGGTCGCGGTATGGTTCAACGACAGGAAGAAGCATTACACATCATTCGAAAGGTATGGTATCTCTCCTCAGTCCTTGATGAATGTGTTATATGCTGTTGAGCCTGGATTGGTTCGAGATTAACTGTGTGGTCACTTCGTGTTTGACATAGGACTTTTTCGTTCAACTACTAAAATTAACGTTTTTGTGACTAGGATAAGTGATGGCCGATTATTGAAGCAAGTATTTCTGTCAGAGAACTGCACTGCACAGCTGGCAAATGCGGACAAGAGAGAATGATTGCATTCTCACCCCGTGTCAAAAAACGCTTGGCATCAGTTGTGAGAACCTTCCTTTTATTTGTATAAATTTGTGGTTACCAACTAATAATCCAGCGATATCAAACATCTGGCCAAGGTAACTCCCATACTTGCAGTGCCATTTCAAGTATTTCAATTTCTCACTCACCTGGGTCCAAAATGACCATTGCAGACGGTATCATAAAACGCCAATAAACAACCAAATTTCTCACTCCTTTCCAAAATGCTGGCACTGGTATTATGTGAAACAAAAGGCAATGCTATAATTCCTTTCTATGAAACATATCTGCATTTAATTGGGGAATCTCAGTAAGATAAGATCTTTGTGAGTTTGGCATGTGACAGGAACGTGAATTGTGAGGATCTCAGGAAAAGTTACAGTTAAGTTAAGTTACACCCCGTATAATAATCATTGTTATTGATGAAGTACCCAAGATGATCAGTTAATCACTGTTGTATTTTAGAAAACCATTGACTAATTGAACAAGCTGGGTGTGTGCCGAATCATTCATAGATGCCAAGTCATTCATAGCCAAAATGTTGAAGATATGTCCACCAAACCTTATAGATGGCACTAAATGCCATTAAATAAACCCGTAATATGCCAGGAATTATTGATTGGAAACTCCTCTGCTGCATCCAACATCCATGCCTTTTCCCCAGATGGGCACCCAGTCCCCATCGGGTGCTATCGCTGCCCGCTGCGACGGCCTAGTGTCGACAGTTCTGCTGCGGCCCACCCGTCACGCTGTTCGCGCGGGACGCACGACGCATGAAGGTAGCCAGACGTCTACGGCAGCGGACGTCCTGTGAACGCCGCTGCCGCCACTGCCACCGGAGACGCCTCGTCGTCGGCAGATGTGCTGGCGTCACTGCCACCGGAGACGCCTCGTCGTCGGCAGATGTGCTGGCGTCACTGCCACCGGAGACGCCTCGTCGTCGGCAGATGCGTCTGCGTCACTGCCACCGGAGACGCCTCGTCGTCGGCAGATGCGTCTGCGTCACTGCCACCGGAGACGCCTCGTCGTCGGCAGATGCGCCTGCGTCACTGCCGCCGGAGACGCCTCGTCGTCGGCAGATGCGCCTGCGTCACTGCCACCGGAGACGCCTCGTCGTCGGCAGATGCGTCTGCGTCACTGCCACCGGAGACGCCTCGCCGTCGGCAGATGCGCCTGCGCCACTGCCACCGGAGACGCCTCGTCGTCGGCAGATGCGCCTGCGTCACTGCCACCGGAGACGCCTCGTCGTCGGCAGATGTGCCGGCGTCACTGCCGCCGGAGACGCCTCGTCGTCGGCAGATGCGTCTGCGTCACTGACCGTGAGTCATCAGCGTTACGGTGTGCGCCGAGTGTGTGCGGCGGCAGCGGGTGGGAGTGTTCAGGTGCGGCTGAGGTGCTACCGGCGTGGCTGAGAAGTCACCGGCGAGGCTGAGACGTTACCGGCGAGGCTGAGACGTTACCGGCGCGTCTGAAGGACTACGGCCGCGGGCAGGGACGCTGCCGCGTGATTACTCTGTTCACTTGATATGAATCAGGAAAAATAGTGCTCTGCCCGCAGGTTGTGTTCACGCAACATAGCCCTATTTGTCGGTCATGATTATGCGAGTGCTTTGATGGCCGTTCGTGATTAAAACAGGACAGCTATTTTTCCGCCGGTCGTGATTACCGAGACCACATTGTTTTGCCTACTGACGTAATTGCAAAGCAGTGCTTTGCCCCCCCCCCCCCCCCCCCCCCACACACACACACCATGGTCGTGATTGCATCCCAGTCTGCGCCCCGATACTACTCCACGGACCTCAAGGCCATCAGGTGCCAAGGTCAGCGTTCATGTATAGTTTCAGATGGCCGCGCTGAGCTGTGCCGACTAGACCTGTATCACGCTGGGTTATCCCAGCATGTTCTTACTGTGCTCAGCGTCGCCCTGATTTCAAACACGACGCTGCTTTGTTTGCCGGTCATAACAACGCGTGTGCGTCGGTTACGGGTACATCATGATTGTAAGTCGGCAGTAGTGCCTTGTCCGTCGGTCTTGGTTGTAAAGAAAATAGTGTTTTGTGTGTCCTTGTGGTTAAAAAATGGGAGGAATAAGGTACATCTCCAAAAATACATTCGTGTTCACCTCCATCTTTCATATATTATTTGCTGCAATCCTGCAAATGTGGCGATCGTGTATACCTCTGACAATTGTATGGCGATCTTTCCACGTCGTATGGATCTCGTGAAGCTCTGCAGAAGCACTGAAGACGATGTAGGTCCTTGGATGAAAACCGTCAATGATAAATGAAAGCAAAAGGGTCTCCTCAGCATCCCTTTGAAAAGTATCGGCCAAGTTCTCAGGAACCCAGGATGGGTTCCCGAACATTCTTCGGAGGGGGTTCAGCGAGGTTCTTAAGTACTGTAAGAGTGCTCCGTGCGAAGGTTCTCCGAGGCCGTTTTGAAGTTCTCCGAGACCATCCTGAAATGTGGTGATTCCGTGGGAATACATACTCTTCTTTGAAACCAAGCAAAGCTATCACTGTCTCTCAGTGCATCCCTTGTCCGCTGGGCAAGAACACCCACGAGATTGCAGCGCTGGACATTTCAGGCAAACGTCTCGTTAGGTTGCAAGACGCGGCCATTTTTCGCGTAAAGCAACACGACTCAAATGCGACAGGCGGCGCGGCGACGCCATTAAGACGGAATGTTAAGGCAATCCCCTGTCGACCGCAGTCTGCCCTCACCACAAAATCGACCTCGCATTGGCCACACCGAGCTCGAGAGATCGACCTCACATTGGCCACACCGAGCTCGAGAGGTCGACCTCACATTGGTCATGCCAAGCTCGAGAGGTCGACCTCACATTGGCCACACCAAGCTCGAGAGGTCGACCTCACATTGGGCATACCAATCTCGAGACTTCTAGCACAGCGCGTCGCCGACGATCGGCACATCAAAATGCGAAGACACCCTGATGAAAATGTGTTTAAACACGTGACATGAGATCATTAAGTGGCTCAAGCCAGTTTGCCCAGCCTCATGCCAGCTCATCACAGGCTATTAGCGTGTTTCACTGTCCCGATAATGCAGAGTTGAAATATGCTGAAAATCACGGGCGTCACTCCAAATGTTTTCAGGGGGGGGGGGGGCTGAATCCCTCTAATGCTGGCTCGAGCCCTCTTCCTTGAAAGGCCCCTTTGAGCTCCCTTAATGCCTATGAGCAAAAAGAGAATTCTGAACCAAAGAAAGGCAGGAAAACTATCTTAGCTATTAGCACCCCTGGACAACTATTAGTACATATTAGTCGGTCTCCGTCTCCATCTCCCGTCTCGTTGGCCTCCGTCTGCGACCCCGTCTCCGTCTCCATCTTAGTCTCAGTCTCTATCGCGATCTCTGATCCTGTCCCCGCCCCGTTTCTTAATCATCGGAGCACCAATTTGCTGTCTGACAAGAGAGCACAAGAAACTCCTGGGACCATTCACACCGTCCTGTTCCCGTCTCCGCACCAGTTGCCTCTCTCTTGCACGTTCCCGTACCCCTCCCCACAGCTGTGCCCCCGCTGGTGCACGTGTTCACGCCCGTGTCCGGGTCCATGTCCTCCACCATGCTCCCCGGTGAAGCTCTTCTTGATGATGAGCTGATAATCAAAACAAAAAATCAGTAAACAGCACTCGTAATATATGACCCATCTTACGCATACCAAACGCGTACCTAGGTTGCGCTCGCCCGTTTGTGGACAGCTCGAATGCTTGCAGACTGCATACAACACAACGGGGATGAATAGTTCGTTGCGAGCCACGTGCCACGTGCCGCAGATGGTGCCTTCCGCATCGCCTTGGGTAAGAGCTTAGAAGCGTACGTGAAGAGTGAAAACAAGCACAGCCGCTCCCCAGCAGAGTAAGAACCACACAACACCGGCTCCGAGCTCTTACGCTTGCACATGAAGCCAAACGACTTTGAGTGGGGCCCTGGCAGCATCCATTTCTTTTAAAACGGCCTCTATCTGACGGACTTGGTAACAACATGCAAAAGTCGTTCATCTTTGTCCTAAGAATTATTAAATCAACGGTACTCTGGCCAAAGCTTGCGTATATGGATGCCCGATCGTAAGATATGTGGGCAATAAGTGAGCAGCGTTTACAGCACTGCTCAAAATTAAGTGCTGACATTTGCGGGGAAGGCGAACGGTAGGGAGGAGATAATAAAAACGGGCACGAGATTGGCTTATAAATGGGGATTATAACAGACGCACCAAAATTATATCAATTTCGGGCCCACCATTCGCGGCCGCCTCGCCACCGCGACCGACATTTATAGAACAAAATAGAAATGAACAGAACAGAATAGAATGTTCAGGAAGAAAAGTTCTGCAAGGGCCTGAAACTTCCCGATCTGTGCTGCTCCTGGAGTTTTTTTTTCGGATGATTATTTAGGTGCCTTCAACAACATGGCCGCCAGAGTTCGCGTTGCGGCTATCTGGGCATGGTCCGGTGGATTCTATACATCTAGTGCTTGTCCAAACGGTTTTGAATGCGTTTGTGCTGGGAGCTGTAACTATCTCGGTGGACAGGCTATTCAATTCATTTATGTCACATACGCGGAATGTTTTGTGGCGATGAGAGCTATTTGCAGTGGGCTCCTTGAGGTTCAAGGGGTGCTTTGCAGCGTCGCGCTCCCCAGTGTCACACTGAAATAATTCATCAGGGCTGATTCTCAGCCTGTCTGTGGTTGTCCAGTACACCATGAGCATGTCTCCTGGACAGCTCCGGTAGTACGTGCTTGGCGGCTTGAGCACCTTTAGCCTGCCCTCATAATCTAGGTGTGACACACACGTGGCCAGCTTGGATACCCTCCTCAATACTACTTCAACTGTGTCTTAGTCTCCACAATACATTGGCCCCCATGCATCTGCCATATTCGAGGTGAGGCCTGACCAGAGACTGGAACAGCACAGGCACAGTCTTGACATCTAGTGCAACAAGGGACCATTTGAGCAGCCCTAACTTTCTACTGGCTTTTGCTACTGCACTTGCCGTCCGAGCATGAAAATGAAACTTCCGGCCCACCGAAATTTCTTAATTCTTCTTACCACCAACTGTGTCAAGGTAAGAGATAATCTGATAGGACAGTAATAATAAGTAGCCTTATTCCTCGGACAAAAACAAGGAGAATGGAGCTATAGTTGGGTTTATATTTCGGTAACATGCCTTTATCGAAGCAACAGTAAAAGGAGGAAGGCACTTCCGCTACTGCGCAACAAACCTCCATTTCACCCGGCTGCCGAAGCACAGCGTAATCATGCGAAACGGCGAAAAGGACCAATTTTGCCTTCCACAAGTAAATTCTCTTGACACGTGACGCGTGCAGCATTGGACTTGGCACCACGCGCTTTGCCAATTATACGTCTGTCAAAATGTGCGAGCTTCTTGTCACTCATACTGGTGGTTTCAGAGTTTTCATCTGGATTACGGCGGCGGTTAAGCCAAATTTGAGCAAATCGTACTCCTAAATAGCTTTTGACGACACTTGAAAGCTACTAGTGGCCATTGGCCAGTACTGCGACAAACGCTAAAGGCACGCCGTGGACCCGCGACAGCGCCGCTTCGTACTCCGCGTTGCATGGTGTCGATGGGTGCTGTGTGCGGAACCCAGCTGGGAAGCTATCTGGGTCCAGCCCGCCCTCGTCAAAAAGCTGACGGTGGTAAGCCAGACCCACAAGAGTCTCCGCGGTCCCTGACGGCATGCTAAATTAGACATGATTTTCAAACCTTGCATTTGCATCAGAGCTCGCTGATTTCGTTCGCACGCATCGGCAGTCGGTCGGTGCCTGCTCCATGGCGATTGACCACCAGCAAAGGACCACGTGACGTGCCGGCTGCGAGGAGCGGAATTGCGCTCAAGCTGATTTGTAATATGGCGGCGCAGCGGAGTATCAACGCACTTGAGATCAATTGGCTAACGGCTGAGAACAATGCGCACAACGGGGTATGCTGGGGACATAGCGGAATCTAAGCTTGATACTGTGCTGAGATGGTGAGCCGAAAACCCGAAAAATGGCTGGTTTGAGATGCATCGTACTCGTGCTGCCCCAAGCCTCAGAACGGAAATTCTTACACTTATTGTCGCCATTTCCATGCCCTTAATTGGTTGTTTTGAAGGTCTGCAGAACTCGAATTCACCAAACTGTCCACTCTTCTTATGTATAAGAAAATTATTTACACGTTGCTCAATTTTAAAGCATTTCACGAGTCATACTAACACTAAAAACTGAATAACGCCACTACTAATCAAGGCAATGTTTCATCTTTGAAGATGCTGACACAAACATCAAATGTGATGAAATAAGCTCACTTGTAACTATTGGTATGCTTTGAGGTGGAAAAGACCGTTTCTTGTGTTGTCTAGTTAACTTGTTTTGTCTAGACTAATCTAGACAAAACAAGTTTTCTTGTAAGTAAATATGCTCCCCATTACGTCATTGTTTGATCACATCATCATGCCTTGCACTACATTGATTGAGAGCCATTTGACGGTCGTTACATCTGGAAGTTGTGCTCGCGAATGCCAGATACGAACGATTCGACACTCATATATTTCTTGGCATTGATCGCCGCATGCCTAATGGAATGACAACATTTGAATGAAGTCATTATGACATCACTGATGCCTGGGGGACCTTGAAATAGTTTCCCCGAAACAGTCTGCGTGTCGTCACGGACACGTAGCTTAGAAGCGAGAGGGACTTAACTCTTATGGAGGGCAGGGCCGTAATGGGCCGGCACCGAATGATCTTCAAAATGGCTATTTCAGTTCAAAACCTATATAAGGGTGGAACACTCCCTTTAAGCCGCAGACATTGGTTAGATGTAGAAATCACATTTGGGGTTTTTGTTTTGAATAAACAGATTCATCTTTGACCGGGCTACGATAACGACTACCAAACGTGGACCATAGCAGTTTGACCATACAATACAGTACATATCGCCTGGCCTGTGATACTATCGTGGCCAAAAGCACCCCAAACAATGCACTTTCCAGGCCGATCCGGGAGTACCTACCGATTGCATCGCGGGTGGATGGAATCGGTCAATGGCTTCCAGAGCTACAAAGAACTAAAGTCAGCGCTGAGAAGTTGCGAGAAAACCCGCGCCACTACCACTCCCACTATCGCAGAGCGCAGACACGTGGTAGCACGGTCACCACCCGTGTTGAAAGTTTGGGAATTTTGCATTTCAGGCGTTTCTACACATGCGATGTTCATTACGGTGCTGATCAGTAGTAACGCTTATCTCTGATCAACTCTTCTTAAGACTAAAACAGTACTGAATTTCTTCAAAAGCCTTAAAAAAGTTTTGTTCAGTCTGCAAGGCACCTAAATTCGAGTTCGCAGAAATGGAAGCCTCGGCTTCGCAGTCTTCAGCACTGCTACAGACAATTTCTGGTGTCCAGCACCTACCCTTTTCAGCATCGGAGTGCCAGGATCAAGTCAACAGTAAAGTTCGTAGGCGCTCTGGACAATGCAGTGAGTTCCAGAATCCTTCCAATCACAGCCTTCCAATGAAGCAGAGTATTTTTTGGTCCGCTCATGGAACCCTAACCTCCGTTTGTAGACCTTCCCAATGATCTGAGGGCTCGAAGTTGTCCATTTTTACGCCCTGAGTTGATGACACGCACACAGTTGGCCGGTTCCTTGCTCCTTTGAAGATCAAAAACTTCTCAAGGGTCATTTTTGTATTTGATGGAATGTCAGCTTCGCTCATTTGAGCGAATCATTTGGGCGAAAAAAGCTCGTTGCATATCGAGGCACAAAAGAAAAGGATTGCGCCGTTTGGCAATGGCAGGGAGAGAGCCACAGACTCCGGGTGCTACGTTACTGGAGGACAACGGCCTTTTACTCCGACATCTATAGGTGAAATAAATAACCTTAGCTTGATAGTAGTTCATACGGTTAATAGATGTCGCTGCAAGCTCCGAGGCTGATAGTGGTGGCATAACACAAGCATAATTTGTCTCATATTTCTACAAACTCAGAAGTTAAATTTTCATAGTATACTGCTTATGTTTTTGAGTTGTTTGAATTATAAAGCCACATTTGCTGAGAATTTCTGTGCAATTTGGCTTTCAACGTCACAAGAATGGCTGCCCTGCAATGTTGTGCGCCACACTCGCCGCACTCGTCTAACTGTTATAATTAGGTGGTTCAGGTGCCAGTTGTTGGATGGGTGGAAAAGCCTGGTGTGTTTCCCAGAAATTATTGTTGAAAACGTAGAAACTCTGTGACATCACTGCTTTACTCCAGAAGAAATAAATATTCTCTCAGAAGGTAAGAAGTCAGTCTGGCCATTTATCTGCCTTATCTGCCGCCCAGATGAGTAAACTCTAGCACGAATTTATATTGGACGCATCACAGGTTTAGAAAGGGAAGCATCGTTCAAGTGCAGGCTCCTCATTCTTGTCCATGCAATTTTGATTTTTAAGGAATGTTGCTTTTGTGGGATACCTTGGTTAGCATTTTGATATATTGACCTCAGATATCAGAAAGTTTGATAGGTAGTGCCCTTCATTAGTTCATAGCCAAGTAAGGTATAATGACCACTTCCTGGATGTTCTCAAGCAAATGTGAGAAGGATGTGCAGGCTGATCAAAAGATTCATAGTTAGTGTGAGCCTGGTAGCTTTTGGTTAGGAGTTTTTCTGGCTTCACAGCTGCCTATGTCAGGAATTAATCCAGCATTACATCCCTGATGATTACTCTGTGTCCAAGCTGTTAGGGAAGGTGCACAGCAGCAATCAGATCTTTGTATGGTGAGAACCAAGTTCAGATGTAAGGCATTTCTCTAAATACCAGCCTTCATATAAAATCATGGTACTAGTATTGAAGTTAACCATGAACATCTATGATGCCATGGTTGGATATATACAGGTGTTGCTGTGGCTTATGAGCTTGTGATATTGTGATTTGATGGATTCTTCAGATTGGGCAAAGCATCTGGGCTTAACCATTATCATATTGACTATGATTTCACACTGAATGTACAAAGAAAGGTAACATAGCAATTTAATCAGGTGTATCAGGCATTGACAACAGAAGCATTACAAGAGCAAAGCATTTCATGATGTAGGTGTCTTCTGATAGCTTTTTTATTGAAAAAGGTGCTTCCTTTTGTTAGCTTTCATTCAATTCAAGAGCAAATCAGTGGCCAGATAATATTTGTGCCATAAAGCTACTTTCACAAAGCCTGCTTGTACATAACTTACCCTGCAATGGCAATTCAGGTGTACAGTACCTTGTGCTCTGAGTGGTTTAGCTCAGTGTTCTGATGAAAACTTATGCAGTACATGGCTATTGTCACTAAAGACTAGTCATACATAACTTGTTGCCTATACTGGTGCATATACAATCCATAGATAATTCAATAAAAGATAATGATGATATGCGTCATATTCCTTTTGCACAAAACTAATGTGTCTAAGGTCCTTAGAATACAGATTAAAAAACCATGACACCATGCTTTTTGCATATTTTGGCACCACCTGGTGCTTCTAAATTGCACCTGGAAAAGTCTGCCTGTAACAATCATGACTGGACATGGTGTAGCCTGTTTGTACATCATGCTGTCCTGCTGTGTGATAACTGGATTGCCTGTCTGGGGTGACAAGTGGGGGACTGATACTGTGGGCTTAAGCAAGAGAACAATGGTCTCCAAAGCTAACTTACAAAACTTTGTGAGCACCAGCTGACCAGACAATACTTTTGCCATTGGTGGTCATTTCATGTTTATTTTAAGGAGGCTCATTTAAGAACTATAATCTTTCAGGGTGCATGACCCAGGGAATTCAGATATTTTGGTGGCAGTTGTGTAACTTCTTAGGTGTCTTTCGGTTCTGTTACAAGTACCGATTGGTTTGGAACCACCTTGGCAAGCTATGCCTGTTGTAAGAAAACAAATATGGGTTTTACTTTGTTTGGAGGGTGACCAATCACCAACTGTTTGTTCTAAATGACATTGATGCCTTAGTAAAAGACAACTACCCAGGTGTGATACTTTATTAAAGGCATTGTTGAAGTTCCATTACAACTCCTCTGATCCATACTTCACCTGCATCCTAACTGTGCATATGGCCTGTGGGTTGCATGCATTCAGAATAATGCATTTGGAGAAATAGTTGTATAATAATTTTGCCTCTGCTCGCAAAGTAAATTCCTAAAGCAATGTGTAAATGTTCTTGTGTCCATTAAGTGTGCTTTATGGAAATCAAATCACCTAGGTTGGAAACTGATCACATGTTTCATGGCACCATTGAACAATTCTGATCATAAACCAGTTGGAGATCACATATTTTTAGGAAGGCCATTGTATGCCCAACCAGCCAAGCTGTTCTCTAAATTTGATGTCTCAAGCAAAATGCATACATGATGTAGCTAAGTATGTAGGCCTGCACAGCTTACTAACATGCCAGCATTTGTTATTTCATGGGTAATTAAGTACGCCCTAAAATCTTAGTTACTGACACTGCTTGGGCAGTGTTAGGCATATTCTCTGATGATAAGTCAAGTTTGTGTAAATGCCAAGCTGGGGTGTCTCACTGGAGATGGTGTTAAATAAACTTAAAAGCAGCCTGTACAATGGCTATTTGAGCAAAAACACTTTCACAACATGAACACATAGGGCCCTGAATTAACCCAATTTTCCAGCACCAAAACATCTTGATCAAATCTTGCCTAGCATGTATTTTTCTGGTAATATTTTCCCATTATTTCCGCCCTTCACAACAATCTCCAATATTGTAACATCTATTATTTGAATGGTTGGCTGCCAAGGCTGTGTCAAACTTGGCACAGAATAGCAAATTTATAGTTCCAGTTCCAAATGCAATACAAGTTAAGGTTCATTGGTGTCCACCAATTCTGTCAGATCATTTAGCAAGGGTTTGAATGCTTTCAAGTTTGATTTTTTACAAATGGCCAGGTAATTTTGCAAACAACTTTGTTTCTTCATTTTCAAGCTTGGTTGCAGTTGGTTTTCTTTCCATCAAAGTTTGGCTTGTCTGTCAAATTAATGATGCAGCTTGCTTTCCACTCATCTTCTGTGTTTTTATCCCTAAAGAATTTGCATGTGTCTGACAAATCCATAGTTATGTTTGTTACCATTCCAAAGTTAAGTGAACTGTTAGTAATTGCACTTGTAATGGACTCCATGTTAATGTTGCAATGATATGGTACAGGCCCATCACTAGCTTTATAGTTACACATGATGCTTATTTCACATCACATGCTTTTAGATGGTGCAAAGCCAGACAGCTCCTTTCTGGTGTTGCACAGCTGGTATTTAAAATGCTTATCCTCTTCAATATGTTCATCACATTATCCTACATCTGGGGAGGAATTTTATTCACATCTGAATCAGAATGTATGCCACTGGACTGCTCCTGGTCCATGCTTTTGTGATTTCATCACACCTATTGTGTCCAGTTGTTTTGAGAGGCTGGATAGAGTGCACTAGACAGATAGCCATTTGCAGTGACTGAGGCATACCCACAAAATTCCCAATTTGTTCAGGATATGATGCCACTTGTGCTGCCAGATGACAACATATTGCCAGGGAGCCATCCTGTGACCTAAAGCCCATGCTGTCCAACCAGCAATGTACTGCACCAGAGCCATGCTGTGAACTAAGACACCTGCTTCCCAACCACCAATATACTGTACCTGAGCCATGCTGTGACCCAACACCCCTGCTTCCCAACCAGCAATGTACTGCACCAGAGCCATGCTGTGACCCAACACCCCTGCTTCCCAACCAGCAGTGTACTATGCCTGAGCCATGCTGTGATGTCATGCTTCTGCTCCCCATCCAGGAAGGAACCACACACTAAGTGTGAAGTGTTGTAATGTCACACCCTGGCTCATCAAATAAGAATGCGCTGGGCCTGACCCGTACCGTGATGCCATAACCCCGCTCCCAAACAGGTGACACTCAGCACGTGATCTGTATTATGTGACGCCTAGCTGCCCAACAGTCATGGCACCACACTTGAGCTATGTTGTGCTGCTGCTGACCAGTGTGGCGATGTCCTGGCAGCGGAGAGCGATGCGCCGCACCTGAGCCGCGCTCCGAGGCCGGCCGCCATGGGGCAGGCGCACAGCTCCGTGCCGTCGGCGCTGCACCTGCAGCACGGCCTGGGCGGCGGCGCCGCCGCGCCCTTCCCCTCCCAGTACCATGTCAAGGCCAGCAGCAGCGGTAGCGTCCTCACGCCCGCCTACCAGAAGCGGCTCAGGTAGGCGCTGGCCGGCGCCCGTATGGTCGGGCGTGGGGACGGGCAGGCAGGAGATGGGGAGGGTAAGGTGGGTTGGGGTGGGGGGACTGCTTGCTGTTTGGCGGGACTTATGGTACTTTAGGATATTTCGCAAGTAGCCATGTGTAGACCATTTTGTCATTTTCATGCGGCGACGTTCAGTCAAATTTCCCCAAACCATTTATGGACCCACAGTGTCAACCATCGTTGAGCAGATTTTTCCGAGGCAGTGGAGTTCAGAGCACAGCATCAGTTCGCTCACCGTGATATTATCTACAGTGTGCTAGATTAACAAATTTAAGACAGCGTCATCATATTCCGCCCAATAGCTTCTCAGGTTGAGCAAAATCGAGGCAATGAACTCGTAATCTGTGACAAAACTCCAAGTCGTACGTTGGGGCGGACATTCCGCACACCGGATCTCGACCTCCTCCGATCCTCCGATAATGCGACGTTGCCGTGCTGGCTGCGGACGGGGAGCGTCGCAATATCGTGCCCTGCTAGTGCCGTCTCCCCCCCCCCCCCCCCCTCCCCCCTGATAGCCGCTCAGTGGGCCTACTCGTGGCCATCAGTCATGCGGCGCGGGGTGCTCCGCAGCCGAGGTGACCCGGTCCTCGCGGGGTGGCCCGGTGTCGGGGTGACCCGGTCCTTGCGGGGTGACCCGGTGCCGACGTGACCTGGTCCTTGCGGGGTGGCCCGGTGTCGGGGTGACCCGGTCCTTGCGGGGTGGCCCTGTGTTGAGGTGACCCAGTCCTTGTGGGATGGCCCAGTGCCGAGGTGAGCCAGTCCGTGTCGGGCGGCCCGGTGTCGGGGTGACCCGGTCCTTGCGGGGTGGCCCGGTGTCGGGGTGACCCGGTCCTTGCGGAGTGGCCCAGTGCCGATGTGAGCCAGTCCGTGTAGGACGGCCCAGTGCCGGGATGACGCGGTCCTTGCGGGATGGCCCAGTGCCGAGGTGAGCCAGTCCGTGAAGGGCGGCCCGGTGCCGGGATGACGCGGTCCTTACGGGACGGCCCGGTGCCGAGTGTGACCCCGTTCTGGCCGTGCTCCAGCCGCGACAAGAAGAAGATCGGCGGCTTCGCGACGCTGCGTCGACGGCTGGGCCGGCGGCGGCGTCACCACAAGACCCAGGACCACGCCAAGGTAGGGGCGCGGCGAGCCGCCTGCTGCGGGGCAACACGGAACGTTGCGGGCTGGGATGAGGACCGCGCGACACAGTGTGTTGTATTGCATTGGAATCGAACCCTATACACGGATTGGCTGTCACGGTTCTACGTCAAACCACTACAGGCGGAGCTAGTAAGGTGATTGATAGCATAAAATGCACACGAATAGTACGCACGCCCCTCACGCAACGTATAACACACAGCACAAATCGAAAATCCGCTATTTGAGCAAGAAGCCCTCGCCAGACCCCTCCTTGGGCGGTACCCGGGCGGTGCGAAGCCGGGTCTGGTGGGTCGGGTGGGGTGTCCTGTGGGCTTATGTCGTGGGGTGTCCGAAGTTCTCTGAAAGGGTGTCGTCCTCCATTGTCTCTCCATCCGATAAGAGGCCGGCCAGTTCCGGCTCAATAGAGCATGGAAGCGGTTGGGTTTGGTGTGCTCCAGCCGTTGCTCACGTCAAGGCTCTGCGTTAACGGTGAATAGCTGGCTTACGAGTCACTAGACAGTTTCCGCGTCTTGTCGAAATGCCACCTCCGACGTGAGCCATTCCAGTGGCAAATTTCTCACCTTGCTTATATGGGCATGAAAGCCTGGGCTCATTCGCGTTTTTGGGCTTCATGCGTGTTAACCTGACGCTGAAAATCAGGTTTGTGCCCCGGTTGTCCTTATCGGGCGTTGACGCTGAGACGGCCCCGCTTGGCTCGCTGCCTTCGTCATAAATCAAGCGCAGAGGCAGCATGTCGTGAGTGATGTGGGAATGTGACGGCGACGTGCACCGCGACTGCCTCTGTCCAAGGCCGCGCGTGTGCGCGCATGCGTGTGTGCGGATTGGCTAACCGAGACCGGGTGCGGCAGCTGGCCGGTTGAGACTGTGTTTGCACTACACGACTAGTCCAGACCGCACACGTCAGCTGACTCGCCCAACTCGCGTATGTCGGCCACCTGACCCCAGCCATAGGGGTGCACCTGGGGACTGTGACCGGGTTTCTTGTGGCGGCCGGCTGTGGCGGGGGCCGTGCGCGTCAGCTGTCCCGCCGTCGGCCGGCGGCGGCTGAGCCAGCTCTGCACGTGTGCGCAGGTGATCCGGGAGTACATCTGCGACTGGCCGGCGCGGGACGTGCGCGCCCTCAACGAGGAGTACCGGGCGCTGGGTCTGATGCGCGAGCTGGCGCAGAGCGCGGCCGCCGCCCGGCCGCTGGCTTCCTCCTGCCAGCAGGACCTGTGCGAGCTGTACCAGAGCCGCTACTGTGCCGACGTCGACCTCGTCTACCAGGGCTGTGTCTTCTCCGTGCACAGGTCAGTGGCGCCAGGCGGCAGACGGATGGACGCGCTCGCTCACGGGCCAGTGCTCTGAAATTACAGTGCAGGGATGACGGCTTGGGGTGTTCCAACTTTGTGATGCTACCTTACGCTAGCGATTTTGAGTGTTGCCTGACGGATTATCCGTACGTGAGTTGATAGCGTGTGAGGTGTGTCAATAGGAATAGTTGGTAAATGATTGGATTTAGCTGATGCTCTTGTTACGCCTAGAAAGTTAAGATATATTTAACTGTTAATTCAGATGACTAAGCCAGTGCCTGTGTGTTACACGTGACCGATGACGTAGGCCAGCTTTGTCTGTGTCCTGTTCCTCACCGATATGTGGTCGTCCGGAGTGCATCCGGCTTCAACAGTGGACAGCCACAGCGCCGCCCCTCCAGAGGCACGCTCAGAGGCGTCTGACGCCCCTCCGCCACCACCAGGTCGATCCTGAGCGCGCGCTGCCCCTACTTCCGCAAGCTGCTGAAGGACCAGCCGCGACCGGGCGCGCCCGTGCCCGTCCGGATCCGCACGGCCGGCGTGGACCCGGAGCTGCTGAACGCGCTGCTGCAGTACCTGTACTGCGGCGAGCTCAACTGCTCGGGCCTGCTGTCGGCGGGCGCCGGCCGGCGCCGCCAGCTGGACGTGTTGGCGCAGCTGGAGGCCGAATTCGGCGCGCCGGCGCCGCTCGAGCGCGACATGAAGTACCTGCTGGAGACGGCCGACCTGGCCGACGCGCTGCTCGTGTTCCGGCCGGCCGGCGGCGGCGCGCACGACGCGCATCCGCACTCGTTCGAGTTGCCCTGCCACAAGGCCATCCTGAGCGCGCGCAGCCCCTTCTTCAAGGCGTTCATCGACCGGCGCATGAAGCTGAGCGAGGCGGGCGGCGAGCGCGCGCGTGGCAAGGCGCCCATCCGCATCGAGCTCGACGAGACGGTGCTGCCGCGCCGCTACGCCTACGTGCTGCTGCGCATCATGTACATGGACACGGTGGACCTGAGCCTGATCCTGCACAGTAGCAGCGAGCCGAGCGTGTGCCGGCCCATCAGCCTGGTGGACGAGGCGGTGGAGCTGTACCAGATCGGGCGGTTCGTCGAGCTGGACGTGCTGACGCAGGCCAGCGAGGACCTGATCTTGGAGGCGCTCTGCGTGGAGAGCCTGCCCCGCATCCTGCGCTGGTCGGCAGAGCCGCACGGCTCGCAGTGGGTGCACCGCCAGGTGAGCGGCTGCCGGCGGCGGCGCACACGTGCTCTGTAACGGTGCTGGATGCCGATGGCCGGTTGGGGCGGATACGTTTCAAACAAGTTACGTTTTGGACATGCTCTTTTCGGTCGTTGCGTCGTTGGGCGTTTGCTCGCATTTAGCAAGGGCATTTGCTGTGCCGTTCGCTCAACTTTGTTGTCTCACTGACTGCTGTGCTGGCTCTTGCTAGCTCCTCCCACCCGCTCCTCTCTACTGCCAGCTGCATGGGACATGGAAAGGATAGAAAAAAGAGACAGTCACCCAGTTTTCAAGCCAATTATTGCATTACTTGTATAGTGGATTTACTGTTAAGCTTTCATGAAACGCATGCGCCCCGCCACTCATCCCTACGTTCCCAAACCTCTGCCGATACTTGGACCCCTCAAGCTTTGAGCAGTATAGCATTAGTGCTTGGCTTTGACCACTCATCCATGCATGGCCGGGAAGCTCACTATGCTGACCGTGCTGACGTACGCGTCCTCCGCCTCATCGTGTGTCGTGTTCCACGCCCCGGAGTCCGCTGCGGCCCCCCTGCGATGATCCCGACCCTCCCGTCTGGGGTCAGCCGCAGCAGCTACTGTACCCCGGCCCGCCTCCCGCCCGTGCGCGCCCTCTGACGCGGCTCCGGTGCGACCTCAGGCGCTGCAGTTTCTGTGCGAGGAGTTCAGCGCAGTGGTCTGCACGCCGTCGCTGCACGAGCTGTCGCTGTCGCAGCTGGCGGCTGTCGTCAGCTCCGACTTCGTGCAGGCCAGCGAGCTGGAGATCCTGCAGGGCATCATCCGCTGGAGCGAGCACCAGCTGGTCAGACGCATGGAGGAGCGAGGTGCGTGGCGTCGCCAGCTGCGCGCTCGCGGCGCTCCCCGCGGCGAGAGCGGTCGACGCCTCCGCCGAGCAGTGCCACCGAGAGCGGGGCGGCGGGCTGATCCTGCGTCTCAACATGGGATTTGAGCTAGTGTGTCACGGCGTGAAGCTTGAGCCGAGCCCGGAAACCTGAAATGTAGGCCCCCAGACACAGAGGATCTCACGACAAAGCTTGCAAATGAGCATGGGGTCCTGGAAGATACTTTCGCAGCATATAACGGATCCCGTTTTCAGGAGTGTTTTCGGGTTTTCCTCCACAACGGGCAATATGAGTCCTGACCAAGCAGCCCCTTGTGTAGAATGTCAAATCCAAAGTATTCTCGCAAAATACACAAAGAATTGCTGTATCCCAGTAGATGATGAGTGGGGTGGACTGTAATGCAGCAGCATAGGACATAATATTCGGATCCTTGGGCGTGCAGAAAGTTTGCTCAGCGCATGAGTATTCACAGCATTTGGTCATCTGGGGCCTGCCGAATGCCAGAGGGCAATACGTCTCATCAAAATCAGCTCGTCAAACCTTACCACCATAATATAGCTGATGTAGTCACCAGGTTGTCACTATGTCACTATGTTTTTAGTTGTAACTAGTAGTCAATAGGTTGACATAAGTGCTTCATGCCGTGCTGGTGTGCGGTTAAGCTGTTGCGGTCTGTGCGAATAACTGTAGTTCCGAGACATACATTTGGAAGATTGGACAGCTCTCATCCAGGATTTGCTTTGAACAAATGTAATACGCTGCATGTTGACCTGAGTCCCGTAAGATCCAGCAGCCAAAGTTGAAGCCGAATTCAGGATAGGGAAAGGCCTTGCAGATACACTGAGACGCGCATATTTGATCGCGGAGAATCCCGCAAAAAGCATCTATAGACGGCGCTGATGGAAAATTATATCTTTACACCACCCATGTCAGTGTTCCAAGGAGCGACTACCATGACTACCATTCCGTAGGTGGAGGTATAGCCTTCGGAATATTTGGGATGAGGTGTTAGTACAGGATATGGAGTAGCGTTCTCAGATGCTTCAGAGGGCCAATTAGCACCGTGTGATGTTTGGATATTTGGGATGAAGTGTTAATACAGGATATGGAGTAGCGTTCTCAGATGCTTCAGAGGGCCAATTAGCACCGTGTGGTATTTGGATATTTGGGATGAAGTGTTAATACAGGATATGGAGTAGCATTCTCAGATGCTTCAGAGGGCCCATTAGCACCTGAGGACGGCCTCAGAAAGACGAGGCGTTGTACGCAAACTAACAGTGTTGACGACGGATGTGTTGTGAGCTTTTTCAATATGGCCGTGCCATTCAACAAAGTCAAAACGGCCCGTAATTGTGCCACTGCTGTGAATGACGCGGTTATTAATGTCAGATGGAACTATTTGTGTTATGTGTTTGTAGGACAACGTTAGCTCCGTACGCACAAGTTATTCGGGGATTGCGCAAAAAATCGTTTCTTTGTGCGGGTCTTAAATGGATTAGAATTGGTTAGCAGAATCTGTGCGTGAACTTAACTACTGAACGATGTAGATTTACAATTCAAGATACAAATAGGTTGCTTTACTTCGCCATCAAACTTGCTGTGCTATACAATTCTGCACATGGATGCAAAATTATGGCTAAAAATGGAAATGAACGACTTGCAACGCAAAGGCACATAGATCAGCATAACATTAGCATCTAGTCGGCACAACTTGTGTAGGTGATAACTTTTAACAAAATGCGGCACTGACCTCGGGTCGGCGCGCTGGTCCCGGTCTTGTGGCCCGGCCGTGTCCCGCTCTCGCTCCGTTGCCGATCGTCGGCCGGTGTTCTCCGGAGGCCGGCTGAGCACCGCAGCACCGTCACTGTGCCGACAGAGCCGAACCTGCTGTCGCACACGGCCCACTCTGTGACCAAGAAGGGTGTGAAGCGGCGCGAGCTGAGCGACGCCGAGCTGCGCGAGGTGATGGCGCCGCTGCTGCCGCACCTGCGGCTCGACCACCTGCTGCCCGTCGACCACGACACGGTCACAGCCGCCATCCGGCGCGGCCTCATCAGCATCCCGCCGTCGCACATGATCGGCGAGGACACCAGCAGCCGGTGCGTGGCGGCGGGGGTGGGATCCGGGGTTGTCGCCGGGGCGGGGCGCGACAGACGGGGATGACGGCTCGGGGAGAATGACCGCCTGGCTGTATGTGATGGCTGCCGCGAGGCGGCACCTTGTGAGCAAGGCAGCTTGTCTGACCGGCTGCATATGGGAACTGTCGCGAAGCATAAGTGACGCGTCGTAGAACAGTGCCTGGCTGACAGGTCCCAGCTAACCCCATCGACTGCAGCCAGTCAACTCTAATACCAGTCTGTCGTGGAGCAGTGCCTGACGGACAGGTCCCAGCTAACCCCATCAACAGCAGCCAGTCAACTCTAACACCAGTCTGTCGTGGAGCAGTATCTGACTGGCAGGTCCCAGCTAACCCCATTGACAGCAGTCAGTCGACTCTAACACCAGTCTTCTGTGATCGTGACACTGCGAGTTGGTCGGTCTCGCTGCACCCTTTCCGGTATGTCGTCGGGATGCTTCCAGAGGCGCGTTACCGCCGCCCACTGCCTGACACGCCACTGTTCGTCTCGACTTTGTTAGTGTCGTGAGTCGACAGCACCCTGTGGCCGTCCAGACCCTCCCCAGTGCCCCCGAGCCAATGGTGCCCTCTGAGCGCACGCCTCCGGCGCCGACAGGGCCCGCTCCTGGTTCCGGGGCAAGCGAAAACGCGGCGAGTACGTGCGGCCGCGCTACTTCCTGCCCTACGTGGAGGAGGTCAAGGTCAGATCGGTGAGTGGCCCTCGACTCGGCGGGTGACCAGACAAGTTTGCTCTGTGGAGGCCGAAGTTGGATTGGTGGGTGGCTCGGGACGCTGCTGGTGGTCCATGTGGTTCCGAGCTGTGTCGAGACGGCGTGATTTTGTAATGCGTAGGTTGGAAGCATGGCCACATTTCGATCTGACGTGATAATGGATGATTGCCGGTGGCAGAAACTTGGAATGACATAGCTTTCATTAATATCGCGGGCCGTAAAAAAACAATTAAGTCACATAGTTAAAACTGCTGTATTCGGAGTTCCCAATGGTGTTTTTAATGTACCCCGCAAACAAAATAGCTCTGGGTTCTCCACATGGGTCAGAGTCAGAAATATTACCATATGGCGCTCGCCGTTCCCCCACCCCGCCCCCACTCTCCCCCGCCTGGTGTGCGTCCCCGAGCCCTGCCCGGTCTGATGGGCGTCCTGCCGCCAGGCGATGCTCGAGAGTCACCTGGGCAACGAGTACGGTACGGGCGTGTTCCACTACCAGCACAGCGTGGCGGCCACCATCCCGGACGCGCTGTACATGGTGGACGGCGAGGCGCACGCAAGCGCCGCCGACGCCGACTCCTCTGCCGGCGAGGACGATATTCCCGGTGAGGCCCCGTCCGAGCCAGCACCGGTGGGCGGACGGCAGCGCTGGCCGAATGAAGCGTCGGTCTTGTCTGCGTTGTCGGAGGGCTGGCTCAAGTCGCCTGCCGCGGACTGTTGTGCTGCCGAAATGACGTAGTGTGGCCTGATGGTGGACGCCGCTAGGCAGTCGGGTTAGAAGTGATTGTCTACGTTTATGTGCTAGTACCTTGCGCCATGCCGGCACCACAGGAGCTCGCGGTAGTTGATGTGAAGGAAGACGGCCCATGTCATCATCATCCTTTTAGAAATTGTTTGTGTAAGAAACCCAGCGATACGCCCTATTTTGGAGCAAACACTCACACATAACATCAGCGGTTCAGACTTGGTGGAGTGTTGACACTGCTTTCCGAGTTGGTGAAGTGTTGAGGCTGTTCGTGTCGTCGTAGGTGGTGCAGTATCCCTCTTACGTACCCTCCCTGTGACGTGAGCTCTTTCGACCTCACTGTGACATACCTTCGACCTCGACCTGTTTGTGATATGTGATTTTGCGTGCCTCATTCCTGTTCACTTTGTCCATCCTGGAGTTTGACCCCCTCCTCCTTCTGTATGGTAAGCCTGCATCCTTTCCGTGACTAGCGTCTGGTTGATCTCTACTCCCGTCTGCCCTGTCGCCAGCACGCATCTGTTCCCGTTTCCCGTGTGCCTCATGATGCCTGGTCACAGCGTCGTTCCGTTACAGTGGCGCCGCGGGCCGACATCCTGTCGGCGATGCTGCAGCGACAGCGCGAGCTGCAGGCGTCCGGCCTCTACCAGCGCGCCAGCACGTGCCTGCTGCTGACGCCGGCGCGCGTGCGCCGCCAGGTCGGCCTGCAGGTGGTGCGCGAGTACGGCCTGCCCGACTGTATGGTGCGGGTGCTGCAGGTCAGTCGCTGCCCCGCCCGCGCCGAGGCCACCAGGGCGCGCCTGATGCTGCCGGACGGCTGATGCTGCGCCGCAACACGGGATCATTACACGTGTTTTCCATTGCTGTTCGGCTGTGTTCCATTGCTGTTCGGTGTGATGTACTGAGCCGGTGCCGCTGCACAGCTGTGCTTTGTTTTTGGGACTGGGTTGTAGTGGGGTGGTTTGTATTGCTGGGCTGATTTGGTCGCTCCATTCGTGGTTCCCTAGTGTCCCATACCCTGGGCGTTAGTCGTCTCTTGATCGCTGACATGCCTCCACAGTGTCTGATCCCTGACATGCTTCTACAGTGTCTGATCCCTGACACGCCTCTGCGGTGACACCGATCTGTGACATGCCTCTACAGTGTCAGATCCCTGACACACCTGTGCAGTGCCCCTGATCTCTGACATGCCTCTACAGTGTCTGATCCCTGACACGCCTCTACAGTGTCCCTGATCCCTGACATGCCTCTGCAGTGTCCCTGATCCCTGACACGCCTCTGCAGTGTCCCTGATCTCTGACATGCCTCTACGGTGTCTGATCCCTGACACGCCTCTACAGTGTCCCTGATCCCTGACACGCCTCTGCAGTGTCCCTGATCCCTGACACGCCTCTGCAGTGTCCCTGATCCCTGGCACGCCTCTGCAGTGTCCCTTTATCCCTGACACGCCTTTGCGATGCCGCGCAGGAGGCGAGCCGGCGCAGCGAGGGTCAGCTGACTGTGACGCAGGCCGGCAGCCGGTGGCGCTCCACCAACGACCTGCCGCGACACTGCCTGCTCACCTTCCCGGAGCCGGAGCCGGCCCAGTTCCGCACCCTGGACGTGAGTCAGCCGGCCGCCGGCTGCACCGCCGCGCGCGGCGTCGGCACGGCCGTCTCCCCCAGCGGCGGGGCGGCACTTTCAGTACATGTTTCGTTGCGTTGTGTGTTTTGCTGTCCGCTGGCGATGCATTCTTTGCTTCACCGCGGTGGTATGGGTTTATCGATGTGGGTCCAGTTTTTGCCGTGGGGCTGCGGCGTGTGACGTTAGCAGTTAATAGGGATGATATTTTGTAACATTTACTTAATCGACGATCATTTGATATGAATTAGTTACTAGCCATGTTCATGGCAAATTGATTAGCTGACATGCTGTATGGTTCTCCTGATTGTATCCCGGAACTTTGGGATTATGATTCGGACGTGGTATGAACATTCTGTCACTGCGAATTGTTGAAGCATGATGGCACACAACACAGCAAGTAGTTTATCACCTCCTGTAGTAAACACAACTCAATGTTCATCAACACTTCGTATGCACGTATGTACGTATGCACAGCACACGTTCTGGTATGTTGCTAATAAATCATGTGATGGGAGCAACGGCCATTATAGATCCGTCGCTGCTATCGTTCACGTCGCGTCATGGGTGACCATGTTGGATGTCAGTCCACCTTTCGCACCGCATGGTCTTTCTGTTGCGTGTCCAACCACGCAGTGATACGAGTATCCCCCTCGCACGCTCCGCCTGCGCTGTCTCACACCGTTTTTGCCCCCCCCCCCCCCCCCTCCCCTGCCCGTCTCGCTGTCCCGCCTGTTGACGGCGGATGACGCCGCCGTGGCGCCGGCAGCTGGAGGCGCTGAACCTGCGCGAGCCGGGCCACCTGTCGACCATGCCGGACGTGGCGCTGGCCACGGGCACGCTGCCGCGCCAGCGCTCGCTGCGCCAGATGCGCGAGCGCGAGCTGGAGCTGGACCTGGGCGACGGCACGCGCCACTACCAGAGCCACTGACGGCCGGCGCCGGACGTGTGCGTCTGCACCTGCACCCTGCAGTGACGCGACTCCACGTCCGGCCGACCGCGCCGCCGCCGCCGCCGCCGCGACCGACGCCGCCGCCGACGACATCACCACATTGTAGATCTCATCCATTGTGCGCCTTACCTGCTGCCATATTCGCTGCCGCCGCCGGCGCCGGGCGGCGTGCGCGGCGCCGCGGGAGGAGTACAAAGCCGTCGCCCGGGCCGGCTGCGGGCCCGCGCGCCGCCTCTCCCCTCGTCTGCGCGCGCCTGGTCCGCCCGGCGGCCGGCAGGCGTGGGCCGCGCGCGCGCGCTCGTGCCGATCGCTCTCTCCTGTCGCGACAGACAGCTGCTCTACCTCTCACGGTGACGGGCTGCTGCGCGCACGTGCTCGTGCGCCCGCTCTGCGCGCGGACCACTGGTGCGTCAGTGGCGAGCGCCGGTGGAGACCCGGAGCGCCGGGCGACGCCGCCGCCGGCGCCGGCCCGCGAGCGGCCGTGTGATTCACGTTTTGCCAGCTGCAATACGCCGGCGCGCTCCTGTCGCGCCCGGCTCTGTTGACCGCTCGGCGTTCACTGGTGATTTCGTTGTGCCCCAGATGTGATAGTGTGCAGTTTTCATACCTATACATATATATCTGTGTGTTTTGTGCGTACGCGTGCGTGTCATGTGTTTGTGCTCCACGGTCTGTCGTGGTTTTGCCCGGGTATTGGCCTTGCTCGCCGCAGGGGTCTGCAGCGTGGACCCCTCGCGAGCATTCCTCACGAACACCGAACAAATGTTATCCACTCAAATGACGATCGACCAAATAGCCTCCCTCCGCACCTGATTTCACGGTTGTGTTCTGGCGGGATGTGTGCGGCGTCCGCGCGCCGGCGGCAGCGGACCGCCCCCGTCGCGTCGCGATCGCCGCGCGGCGCGGCGGGCCATTGCGCTCCGGCGGCACCGGTGTTCACCGGCGCGCGGCTCGGCCAGAGCGAGCAGCGACCACTAACCCGTTCCGTGCGCACGGGCAGGCCCGAGTGTGTGCGACAGTGACGCGGCTTACGCTGAGGGCGTGTGTGAGCCGGGCCCCCGTGCCGCGATCGCTGATTGGTCGGAGAGGGCCGGCCGACTGCCGCCTCGCTGAGGGCCACTGCGACACGTAACACTGGTTTGTATTACACCGTATTCACTTATCGCTTGCTGTTGGTATATACGTTGTAGTCCTTGTACAATTGCTGCGACTTTAGGATCAATACAATACTTATATTCACGTATGCACAATGCTTTTGGCGTGGGTGCTGGTGTGTTGGTCAGAAATCTGCGACGGAGGTCCCCAAGCAGCTTGGGGTCTCGGTTGGGGAGCGACCCTCCCCAAATCATGAGCCTTGGCATTCCGTCCACATTCGGCGCCGGTTTGGGCTCGGGGATGGCTGTCAGCGGTTCCGGCCTTGCACTGGCGAATTCAGTGGGAATGTCGATATGAAATGGTCCCGATCGCACCAGCGGACTGTTGGTGATGGAGAGCCTTCCCTTGTCAATGCCAATCAAACCGCTGGAGGGTATTTCATGTCATGCATCAGCTAGCTTTTGACCAGGACACCGCCTAGCTGTAGCTTTTGTAAAGAAAGTTCGACAAGCTACACAGCTGATTACTATAGACAACGCGCAAAGCCCCTCAGATCTGCGTTATTCCTTGGATAAAGACTGAAGAACACAACGGACATTTGTGACGAGAACCTTGTGTCTGCTCGGTTGCGGTTCCGTAATATTGCGGGCGCTAGCCTCGGCCGCTGGAGCTCAAACCTCTGCTCCCAAAAGAAGGATCACTTTTAAAGGAGGACGCCCAGCCTCGCCGGAACCTACTGAAGACCGTGGTCCCTTTTCAACGGGGTCATTCTACCGGGTTGGAAATACACGCGACTGCGGAGCCATTTAGCCACACGCAGGAGTGTCCCGCCTGACTTCCGCATGCGTCAAGTGACACAACTCACATCAGTGAAGACACATTTTATATTCATGACAGCACATCTGGCGAGACATTCACTGATGACAGTACAACCACCCAGGAGCAACAGTCCCCCATCGGTAACGTCAGCATCGCTGCCGTGACCAAGCCCGACACTCACAAACACCGGCGAGGGCATCACCATCATCGAAACCAACTACAATTCAAAATCGTCCCGCAGTTCGTTGTACTCCTGTACGTGTTTTCGGATGGCAGACGCGTCCACCCAGGTCAGGAAGTCCTCCATGTTCCTCGTGACGAAGAACGCCGGGTCCTTGACCACCTCAGGACCAATGCGCACGTGTCCCTGCTCCACGAACTGCGTGGCCATTTTGACCGTGGGCGCCATCTTAAGGCGCACCATGAGCACAGGCAGGCGTCGTCGGCAGAAAGACGACGCCGTCACCTTGTCCACCAGCTCCAGGTTCCACTTGGTTGGGATCAGGCCCATCTGGTAGGCCTTTTCGATCAGCTGTGCGGAGGCCTCCACCCGGAACTTATCCTTTGGGTCGAGGTTCCGTATTTTGCGGGCGATCTCTCGGATTTGGCGAGCCAGCTTGTTGTACTTTGTGTAGTCATCCCGTTTCTTTATCTGGAACTTACGTAAGATCTTGGCTTCGTGCAGTGTGTTGTCTGCTTCCCATGATATGAAATCTACCTTCTTGAGCAATCTCTGCTCATGATACTTTAGCTTTCTAACCATGATTTTCTATGTTGCAATAATATCTGCAGAATAAATAAAACATAGTCATTGGAAGTCTTCATGCTGATATGGAACTGAGCAACAGGATGTTACAGACAGTGGAATCATTGGATATTTAAGGGGGTAGACAATGTTGTAAGTAGAACAGACATAAGGACACAACAATCAAGACACTTCATAAGCAAATATGTATTATTTTAATTCCTCTACATTTTTTTTGTCACTAATAAGTGCTAGCAACCCTCTAAATGATTGCTGCACCAGATGGTATACTATCAGGTTCATGGCAAATATCATATCCATATGATTTGGTTGTCACCTCAAGTAGGAGTACAATGGGTGTGAGTGTAACAAACAAACATTTTTAGGAATTAGGAAACCCAGCAAGGGGCCATCAAACCAGCAATAAGTATCACACATTGGCACAGGTCCACTATCCCACCAAGCTACCAAATGTCAAAATGTGGCATGTCAAGAGGCTTTCATGATATTGCTTCCCCTCCAATGCTCATGAGGATAGTGCTTATTTTTTAAAACTGGAAGGAAAACACACCCTCCAATTTCATGTCATGGAGGGCACATATGCCAACACAGGCATGTTCTTATACACACCCAGTCTGTGGACTATGGCAAGCATGCCAACAAGATGTTTAAGACACACATCACCCTGCCACAAATAGAATGACAAACTGCCCAATTTGGAGCAAACATTGCTAACCTTACCTTCCCCCAAAAATACAAATGCCAATCAGATTTGGTTATTTTCTATGATCTTAGCAGTCACTTTATATCACATAACACGTGCTAATTGCCATAACATTCCAATTTAATATTTCCACCCCAAATCTTTGATTATCCACATTTGATGCTTTTGACAGTTGCCCTAGATTTCAGGTTATGTCCCACCTCTGTAACAACGAGATCTCTGAAATGAGAAATCTGTAATGCTTTGCAAACCGGACTACCATGTCTTCCAAAGCTTAGGATTGGTTCCCTGGCACTAGAAATTACGTACCTGCTTGGAAGCTACACTTTTCTACAAGAAAAGACCGCTTCCACCTACTGCACCTCTCTTCCTCACGAACGAGCAAAACTATACTTAACTTACGGGGCTAATAGATTCCTACTCCCCGAGAGCGGCGGCACGAACCTGGACACCACGATCCAACACGGAACCCCCATGCTCGCTATTGATGCAATCTGTGACGCACATGTGCGCCATGATTCCCAGCCGATATAAACTCGTCAGCTTTTAAAATTAAATGACATCATAAAAACGTAAGTTGTTACAAGGCACTTACTTGACGAGTGGGTGCCACGATATTCTTTTCGATAAATGCATGTATTCAAAATATAAATACGTCTATCTATTCATTCTCCTAGTTATTTTACCAGGATTGGAGTTATTGCTAAGACCTTACATGTACGTCATGATAACCTCAATTAAAACTGCATACTTCGAGAGCTCCCATCTCTGTCTTGTTGATATGCATCAGGTGCAGAGGAAATGTGTATAAAATGCTCTAAACCATAAATAACCGTGTTGGCAGGGGCGGATCCAGAGGGGGGCACGGACTTTGACCCCCATTGGGCCCCGAAGGAGCCCACTGGCTCGGAAGGGGTCCATAGCCGGCCGAAGAGGTGAGTTTTTTTAACACAAAACGCAACAAAACTGGAGATCTCTGGACTTCCAGGCGACCAAAAACAGCTGTAAGCAAAAGTGAAGGGCCTGCGAAAAGTCCAAAATATTATCCAATGATTGGAAAAGCTCTGAACTGTACACTTGAAGCCCCATTGCACTGTCTAGGGGCCCATACTGTTTCCGGGAGACCCATATGCCCACATGCAGAATCATATCGATCGTTAATGAGCATTCCGCGTTTCCTTTCATCTCTTTGCAGTTGCTCGGAGGGCCCCGCGCTGTTGTTAGGGCCCTTCCTGTTAGTGTGCCGTTGCACTCCCGTCAATCACGGGCCCTTCCACGGATTTTTTCCATTCGCCAGAGAGGCCCTGTGAGCTATAGCTGGGGTTCCACATCTTAACCTGCCGGGGTATTATCGGGTGCCCAGGGGCCCTTAACGTGGGTCTCGGTAAACCTACCGACACACAGCTCATGGGCTCTCTACATTAGTCTAAGACGTTTACAATTCTCTGTCACTTGCTTAGTTCCCTACACTCTTGTCAGGAGCCATCTGATGACCTGGTTGGGCACACTCAGTCGTTCGGGAACACCGCATACTAGGTCTTGTGTATTTATTTTCCGAATGGGGGCCCTACGCTCTTGTGGGGAGACATCTGATAACCTGCTCGGGCACATTCGATCGTTCGGGGGCCCTCTACATTGGGCCTTGGGCACGGGCTATTTGAATGGGGCCCTACGCACTTGTCGGGGGGGCCCTCTGTTCGCCTCCTCGACCACACTGATCGGGGGCCCTGCACATTGGTTCTTAATGTTTGAATTAAGCACCCTCTGCTCCTATCGAGGTCATCTGATAACCTGCTCGGATACACTTCATCTTTCGGGGACCCTCCGCACCGGGTTTTGGCTGTCTCGTACTTGAATTGAGGGCCTTACGCTCCTGTGTGGTCTATTCTGATAAGATGCTCGGACCCTTTCGATCGTGGAGACCTCTACATCTTGTTTTGGACATTTCCTTTTTGAATGGAGGGCCCTTCGCTCTTTTCGGGGGCCCTATCTGCCCTAACCTGCTCTGGCACACCCGATCATTCCGGGACTCTCTGCATTGAATCTTGGGTACTTCCTATTTAAATGGAGGCTCCTACGCTCTTGATGGGGACCCTATATTTTAACCTGCTCGGGCACATTTGATCGTTGGGAGCCCTACATATTTTGTCGTAAGTATTTCTTACTTAAATGGATGGTCCTATGTCTTGGCGGGTCCCATCTATAAAGCTGCTCGGGCCAGTGGCGGATAGACAGAGGGGCGAGGCACGAGATCATCTCCCCATGGACCATACCGAGAGGACCTAAAGGCTCCGAAAGGACCCATAACCGGCCGAACAGACGCAGTTTTCTTACAATAAAATTAGACGCCTTTGGACCTACAGACGACCAAAAACAATTGCTAGCAAAAGTAACGAGCTCATGATCAGACGAAGTTTATTCTTTCCTGATTGAGCAGGTGTTGCTGGGGGGGGGGGGGGGAGTTTTGGGGCTCATTACGCTGCCCAGAGACGTTATGCTGCTGCCCGGACCCCATATGTCCACTTAACGGGTCAATCTGATCGCTAAGGAGCTTTCCATGTTGCCTTTGATCTCTGAATTTTTTCGTAGGGCCAAACTCTGCTGTTGGAATGTTATCTGCTCCATGCCTGGGCACTCTTGATCGAGCAGGTTTTCCTCGACGTATTTTTTTTCTCGTTTGCCCGAAAGGCTCTAAACGCTTTTACGGGGCCCCATATGCCAGAGTGCACTCAGTTGCTCAGGGGCCCTTCATATTAGTCCCTGGTTCTTTCCACTTGCTTGGAGGGCCTTGTGCTGTTGCTGGGGCCCTTATAGGGTGAGGCACCGAGACACCCGATGTTCAGGGGCCCTCTACCTTGATCGAGGGATCTTTCCCTTTGATCTCAAATGCAGAGGACTCTTCACTCCTATCGAGGCTCTTTCTTTAACGTGCTCGTACACTTTTGATAGCACAGGGGTATTAATTCATGGTCTTGGGTAACTCCCCTTTGCTCAGAGGGTCTTGTGCTCTGGGTGGGGCAACATATGTCAGCCTGCGGGGGGACAACCGATCGTTTAGGGGCCCACCACATTGGTCTTGGGTTCTTTTTTATTGCTCTGAGGATCCTGCACTTGTTGATGGGAGCCACATTGTTTGCCTCCCGCGGCACCCACGATCGCTCGGATTTCGTCCCAATTGCCCTTGGCGCCTTCGCCTTAGAGCAGTGGTTGGGTATGTGCCGATAAATTTTTACGCGCAATTGCCGAACGTAATTTTGCATGCCGCCGGCGTCGTATGTGTCATTTTCATTGACTATTCAGTGTGTAACACTTGTACTAGTGCATCGCGTTCTTAACATATTTCGAAAGTTATGATACGTTGCACTCCTTTATGACAAATGAAAAATTATGCAGTCATCAGCCATCAGCTGATTACATTGCCCTCCCGGCTAGCCGCAAGTTGGTTTTGATGGTTGCAAGCAGCCAGCTCAAGTTTATTTTGCCTGTTGTTCCGAAACACTTAGCACCAAAATCACAGCATTTAAGCTGACCTGTAGAAAATGAGTGAGCTCTATGCGTATGCATGGGTAGCACGCCTAGCTTTATAGGACTGCGCACGTTAAGATGGGTTTCCGTATTTATTGAATAAATGAATAGGTGTATATATATGTATATATATATATATATATACACTATATATATATATATGTACTATATATATATATATATATATATATGTATATTACATCCGACTTGTCTTAAAACGTGATGACCGAAAAGCAAGAATATTTTTGGAGGGGCCCCAAACTCCAGGGGGCCCACTGTGTTGCGTGCCCCCCTTGACGAAATCTTGGATCCGCCCCCGCGTGTTGTACACCACCACAACTATCGTACTGCAAGGCTTAACACATAAACATCTGACACACATTTTGCCGCCTCTTAGGATGCGTGGAAAATGGTCTTCAGCTGATCAAGTTCAATGACTTTGCTTAAGGACTTAGAGCTAATGAGGCAAACAGCAAATAGAAGACCGTGTTCCGTTTAGCCATGACGAGTGGGTGCCACAAGCGGGAACCACGAAGCCTGCACGAAATGAATGCAAAACTGCAGCAGAAAAAAATGTAGCATTTGTTTTGCTCTGCGCAGATATTTTAGTAAATTTTTATCTAAGGATGTGGTAGCTCGCGATAGGAGGGAGAGTGGCGCTAATATTACGAAAAAAGGGACTCCGCTTGTCAGGATAAATACCTATAGCTAATCGGTTCTCAGCCCTTGGCAAAGTTCGAAGTATAAACGTTCGAGTCAGTTGTGATCTCGGAATTAGCAATTAACGTAGGTACCCCGTTCGGCTTAGCAGACCTATGTCGCTGTATAAATAATTTTGCTGTACGTAGGCCGTGGGCCGTAATGCGCTGTCACGACACGAATACAGCCCGTTTTGAATGCCTGACTGTGTTTGGCACTTACGTGAGGTAACCCCTTGCTCACAGAGCCAGGTAGCCCCTTGCTAAAAAAAATGGGATCATCATACTGTACTAGATTATTTCATCGTGAATTATGCATGCATTAGAAAATATGACGATTATTGACCTTTGTCACAACCTGCCATGTTTGGATTCAGCAACAAGAACCTTGTGGTTTTCCCTCAATAAGTCAGGTTTGACCTTCAACTTATGCTCTCTTAGACTCTGCTTTTCATGCTCAACCCACCATGGCCCCCAGTACACTATTCAGGTTACCTTTTGGGTTTGCTGCATTTGAAATACAAAGGTTCTGTATAATAAGATGTTAAATGAACCTAGGGAGTGTCATTGCTGATCAGAAACCACTGCCAAAGCAGAAACTGACAGCCTGCCTTGCAAAGAATGTTAATAGGTGTATACATGCATGTTAAGTGTTATATGCTAAAGAACCACAGTAATTGACACCCTAAAACCAAGATACTATTAGGTACCTGGTATATGCATATACACAAGACCACTACAACACCCAACACATCTCACCATGGTCTTAAAAATATATGCTGTTTTATGCATGTGACTTACCTAATATACAATTGTAGATTAAGTCGTGGAGTTTAAATAGCAGTTTGTCTGACATTAAAACAAAACATCGATAACTGACCAGCAATTGTCCAATATTTGTGTTGTGGAATTCTGTGCAAAGGAGATAACTTGCATTTACCTTTGTATTGCTATATTTACACTTGCCAAATGAAACCAACTGCTGTTTTGCTTTGTTATGACATGCCATTCATTTTGCCAATTTGGAACTATTCAGATCATTGTTGTACTCATGGATGCCAGAAGTTCTCACAAGCTGGAATGGGTGGGGGCTGGCAGACAGCAAGCCATTATAGGTTATTATTTGTAGACACTGTCCACAGGTCTAATATAAAACTTTCAGAAACTTTGCACCTTTGCCTCCCTGACTTCTGATGCCCTTAGTATCATACATGCAGGGTGTCCTGAAATTGATGCACCATTGCATTCTCCCCACTAACAGAAAAAATGATTGACACCCATTCATGATTTATCTGCCAATGTAATGCCTACACAGTCATATACATTGTGACATGTGCTCAGACATGCTGCTCATCAGGTTGTCAAGAATCTCCACCTCAACCCTCCACCATGCTGTTTGCTCATTCTGGAACAGGGCCTTTTCTGATGTGGCGGCAACATTTTTCTGCCTGATGATCGCTCAGAGATTCTCGGTCGACGACATGTCGGGGCTGTTGCCTGGCCATGTGCCCTTCTCCCAGAAGCCCGGGAAGTTAGTGCATCACCAGTCCTGGGTCTTCCTGGTGTGATGATCTGGAGCACCATCCTGCTGGAAAATCACCCTTGACATGTCTGTCAGGAATTTGACCTCGGTTGGCGGGTCATTCTCCTTCCTCCGCTGCATCGCCGAGGCTGCAGTCTTCTCCAGCACCTCTCTGACGTAGTCAGCGGTGACGGTGTGCCCGCGCGGGACTTCGTGTAGCTCAGAGAGGCTTCGGTAGCTCATCATGCCCCAGACAAGAATCATTAGCTCCTGTAGCCCTTTTTAGCTGCTTCACTGTCTCGGCGATCGGCACCTCCGAGCTGTTGCTGGGCCAGACCCGGTCGTTCTGGCGGTTAAGAGCTTAGAAGAGCTCGAAGAGCGACTCGTTATTGAACAGGAAGCGTCTCCGGTCCTGAGCGGACCAGTTCTTGCGAGCCTTGGTGAATTCCAGCCGCCTGCGCTTCTGGTCCACGGTAAGCCTTGGCTGCAACCTGAGGTTAAGCGGCTTCAGTTGCAGGCTGGTCTTCAGATACCGGTGGACGGCCGACTTGGGGGCTGGGTGCTTTTGCGCCGTCAGTTTTCTCGCCAGGGTTCTCGTCGAGTGGTGCCTTTTGAAGGCCGTCTTGCAATGCCGATCTCCACCGCCCGGCTCAAGGCCGACTTCCGCCCGCAACCTGTGCGACTTTCGAGCGTCTCTCCTGAGCGATCGCGTGCCAGCCAGTGCCTAATCGTCGCTACGTTGACGTCCGAGCCCCAGGCGACCTGAACCTGGGCCATGCTGCCCTTGACCATCCCAACCGCGCGTTAGTGGATCGATGGCCTGTGCTCTCTCACCATTGGCGATATGCAGACTCGACGCATTGGCTACCTCAAAAGGAATGACCTTTCCCGCCCGTTACCGGCCGAGGTGAGGCCGGTCGCGAGGGTCATGTGATCGCCTGACACGGCGGGATGCCCTGGGGCCGAGCGCGGTAAAATCCGGCTCACTCAGCGTTCGGGAGGGGGGAAATGATAGGCGGCACCATCCGCACAACAATTTCAGGACACCCTGTATGTCTGCATACGGTACCAATTTCGTTACTGGGCAGGAGGCAGGTTGTGTTAAGTTTGCAGTAAGGCACTAGGTCAAATCTGTACACGTGGTATTTATTTACCATTGTTTGTTGCATTTCATCTTCGATGGTACATAGTATGTAGAAAGCTAAATACATCTGGTACAAAGAAACAAGTACAACATTATATACTATTAATGTGACTACAAGAGGATATCCAAAGTATGACCCAAACATGCAGCATCTTAACACTGCCAAATGGTGGCATATGCACACAAAACTACCAGATTTTGATGGAGAAGAACAGACAAACAACTGTATCGTGGTGGTTGAGCTGATGCATGGTGACATTATCATTTTAAGGGTCGATTCTGGATCTGCCTGCCTTGGAGCATTTGTGAGGATTACTGTCAGATCCTTGCAATAATTGGAGACAGAAACGTGAAACAAACTCCACAATGTGTATGTGCATACACCACCAAGAAGCCATTGATGGATTTAAAACCATCCGACCCATATGTGCACCAGTAACCCGCGGGAAATGGGTAAAGGAGTCACTTCCCCAAAGCAAATGTGAATACGAGAGCTGCGGCCTGAACTGCGAATGATTCGTCCACGAAAATTTTTACACACGTGAAGTACCATTTGTCAGAACGAACATTTATTTCGGCATCCTACAACAACAGAGGAACCGGCGGACAAGGTCCAACATCCCATTCGGGCCCGGCTAGAATTCGCGGCGCCAGCCGGTGCGGTGTTGGACACCCCGTCATAGAGTTAGCCCATGCAAGAGCCCGGGAGACATACCCCCACCTGGCAGTGACTCCCGGCCATAACAACGTTACGTGCTGTGAGCGCGCCACTCTCTGCCGGCGGGGGGCGGGTTCTGCCCGCGATGCGAGACACTCTGCTGCGACTCGGCCTGGTGGAAGGCGAGCACGACGTGGAAAACGTGGAAGGCTTGCTTGTTGGGAGCTGAACAGCATTGAGTGCCTGAGAAACTGAGACCAATGCCAAGACCTATGCAGAGACCAAAGGCCATACACATCATTTCATCTGCACGGCGCCCGCGCCCACTCACCGATGGGAGCCGGCTCCGCCAATCCCAGCTTCGCCCCCCCCCCCGTGCGGCACCTTGGGCCGGAGATCGCCTCACGAGATGAAAGCGTGCAACTGATGGCATCGTTGCAAGAATGCTGTAGCATGATGTGGCTAATAAGAGATATGCCACCACACCATGCGTAATATTGTTTTTTCTTGGATGTTTTTTTCAGCTCACATTTTCCGCACCATGCTTCGGCTGTTTGAGACATCCTTGCATGCAAAGCTGTATGCAGAGTTCCGGCCGAACCCGCCAGCATCTCTCATTAATGTTGTTTTGCAAGCTGTCAAGGTAAGACTATATGCGGAATTTGTTTCCATATTATAGTTAATTTAATATTTATGGTAAGGACAAGTTTAATGTTGGCTGTGAATGGTATTAATTCCAGTCATCTCATTTGATTGTGAAGGAGTGCAACTAGGTATGGGACCTGGCTTTGTTGATCAAGGCCTCTGAGCTTCATTTGCATTATATCTTCATATTGATTGGCAATTTCAATCATTTGTGCACATGCTTACAATCAATCAGTGCACACATGTAACAATTTAGCTGATGCGCTATGCGGCCGAGCTTTTAACGATCTTGGATAATAAGATCACATGCTTCAGTTCTGATAGTGTGCAACCTTATATTATGGTGTTTTTTTTCGAACTGTAGTGAACAGAGACGTGCTTTCACATCTGTTAGCTCAAGGATGCCTGAATTACTTATTTCAAATTAACATTTGTGTATTTGTGCTGTTTGTGCACGCCTTTTTGTCAAATACCAGACATGGACTGGTCAGTAGGCAGCTTACTGTCCGGAACACCCACAGAAGAAGTTGCCACTGGATCGTGCACTTGATGTCGGCTGCGGCAGTGGACAGAACACCCGCTGTCTGGCACCCCATTTCCGTTCCGTACTAGCCACGGACGTCAGTCCAGCGCAGATCAAGGAGGCGGCCGCAAGTAACACTGTCGCGAATATCGAATACCGGTGAGTTGGACGGAGCCGCGAATAACTGCCTTCAGGTGTTCCGGGGGTGTTACGTTGCCACGCAGTCCCCCGTTATGTGTTCAAAGAGCCTAGACTCGTTTTACGATGGCTTCCCTCCAATGTTCTTTAAAGGGAATGTTCCACATTTGGAAATATTCAGCGAAGTATCAAATATTGTGGAATAAGTTCACTTGCTGAAAATGAAATGATCAGATGATCACGTCAGGTGATGGTGAAGCTTACTTTGATGAACAACATTCCCTTTAATAGAAATGTTCCACATTCGAAGATATTCTGGCAGGCATCAGATATGATGAAATGAGCTCTTTTGTAGGTGGCGATTTACTTTTGAGTGTTAGATGGGTAAGCAAGGACTGCTCTAGACCACACAATTTCATTATTTTATTAATATGTTTACTTAATTAATTATATGTTATTATATATTACTTACTTGATTATAATACCATGTTGAGTATATAGTTATGAATATATACTCAATACGGTCCCGCTGGTTCCGTTGGTTAGAGGACCTGCCTTCCGATCCACCCACGCGTGAGGGGAGAGGGGGGGGGGGGGTTCGGGTTACTTTAGGTGCTCGCCATTTGTCCTTCAGAGTTACAGCCTGCGGCCGGTGGCAACGGTCAGGCCAGCTAAAGTTCAGATGACGTCAGAGGGAAAGGCGGACCGTGTCGAGCATTGCGGTATGTTAAAATTTCGCCTCCAAATTCTGCCAGATTGTGCGATCGGATGATAAGGCGTCAGAGTTCACACAACAAGCACGGCTTGGCGTGAACTCTGATCCCATAAATTCATCCATTTAGAAGGTTTGGATTAAATCTTAAAAAAGATCGCATTTTGATTACGTCATGAAGCGTCTTTATGACGTTAGTTACTGCCAGATTGATTGTGTCAGAGCTGCCACGGGAACGGATGGGCTGACTCACTTGTAGTACTTCAACTTGCTGAGAGGTGGCGGGGTGTTGCTGGAGAATGTTCGCGAAACGGAAGATCGTCTTGCGAAACGGAAGATCGTCTTGTCCTCTTATTTTGGCGTTTCTTGTGATGTTCTTGTATATTTGTTCGTTATTTTATATGACGGTATTCTATTCACACGCTCGGTTTTGACGTTTTCAGGTTATTTGATTACTTTACCGTCATAACCCGTACAACTGCCCAAGTTACTGTATTACATAGTTCAAAACGTGATTTGTGTTCGAGGCTTGCAGTAGACGCATTACTCTGGTTTAGGGTCAGCTGAAATCCGTTGATGCTAGAAATCGTGCTGATGTACGCCAGACGCGAATAACTCGATGATCATATTTTTCGTGGCCTTGTGCGTTTTGTGGCCATTGAGGTGGCAGTACTTGCGTGACGTCTGTCTGGCGTCATGCATTGCTGGCTGACCTAATATATGAAGTCCGCACGAAATAGTCTGCACAAGCTCGCGGACGGCAAGCTCAGAAACCAGAGGGTTTTAAGTCTTCAGAGGGACAGAGCTGTAAACTGCACTGGATAATTTTTAAAATGACTATCTCAGTCCAAACACCCCTTTAACCTCTGGCGTTATGGGCCGGGCATGTCGCAGGATCATATAACATGGTATAGACTACTCTAGTAGGGTAGTAGTCTCTAGTGCTACTGGTAGTGCCCAACTGCGCATTCGAACTGGCTGGTTTGTAACGAAAACTTCACTTAGCATTGTGCTGCACCCCGTGCTCAGTTCAGAACTATGTACGGCCACGAGGCTGGCCTGTTCGTAGTGGGACAGACATGCAACTTCACTGCTTACGAGGGGAACTGAGGTTGCAAAAAGGACATACCGGTACGATGAGGATCTGGTGGGAGCGGTTTTCCCGTGCTACAGTTATCTGACCTGAGGCAGGCCCTGCAAAACGTCTAGCCTATCACGCTCTGTATTATGCTCTAGGCTTCGAACATTAGCTCATCGGATACTTCTAAAAGTCGTCCATCCCTCTCCTTTGCTGAATTGCCATCGCTCCCGCTGGTTATCAATGCCCCCCCCCCCTCTACACACACACACACACACACACACACACACACACACACACACACACACACACACACACACACACACACACACGCACGCACGCACGCACGCACGCACGCACGCACGCACGCACGCACGCACGCACGCGCGCACGCACGCACGCACGCACGCACGCACATTTTTATTTAGTCCTCATAGGCGTGGTCCTGCATGATCCTGTGGCCGAGTGTAAAGCCACTTTTCCAGGGCTCCCTGCCGCCGAAGCGCCGCTGTTGTTACCCACCGCCCAGTGTTAAGGACCAGGGAGCTTCTGTTTACGAGAGAGCCACTCTGCCTCACCAGCAGGCAGTATCTGTTCTGCCTCGCTCCGTGACATCATGGCACGCCCGTTCTATCCTCTCCCTGCGTGCCGCCAGGGTATCAGCCGCCGAGGAGATCCCAGCGCCGCCCGACTCCATACAGCTGATCGCCGCCTGCCAGTGCGCCCATTTCTTCGAGCTGCCCCGTTTCTTCGCGGAGGCGGACCGCGTGCTGGCGCCGGGCGGCCTGCTCGCTCTGTATGCGTACGGCTTGCCCGAGCCGTACCGCGACGGCGCGCTCTGGACCGAACTCAATGACGTCATACTGCAGGTGGGTGCGGAGGCCAGCGAGCCTCGCTCTGTTGGTCTCGGACTTGAGACGGCCCCGAAACGTTTGGTCTTTCGGGTGCGCAATATGCGGAAGTTTTCGCCCCCCCCCCCCCCCCGCCTAAAATGCATTTGGCTTACGGGGGAGCGTCGCATTAATCCCCCAGTCGAGCGTGCGATGTGAAACCCGAAAATAGAGTACGAACCAGCCATCTTGTTGTAGGATGCGGCTGACCGTGCTGTGTTGTGTTCGGCAGGCTCAGGCGGCCACGGCCGGCTTCTGGGCGCACACCCGGAATGAGGTGGCGGACCGGTACAGCGACCCACGCTTCCGGCTGCCCTACCCGGGCGAGGTCAGGTGGGTATCGCCTGCACCGCCGGCGAACAGGCCCGTGAGGGTCAGCGGGATGCGTCGCGTGACAGCGCCAGCACGAGCGAGGCGGGCCGGGACGGGGCACAGTGCCGTCCTGTGTGGGATGGTGTCAAAGTGTGGCGTGATGTGGGACTGTCGCGGCGGCGCATAGATTTCGCGCTCTGGTGATGTTCTCTTCTGTCCGCATGCCCTTTAGCCTTCATACCTCCATGACTTCCAGATGCCTTCTAACTTAACTTTACGTTGCGGTTTTGTATTTCGTACGTGTCTTGTGGGCTTTCTAACGCACTCAGCTGGTTGGGCTTTTTATGGCGCCGCCTGCTGATTCTGGCAGGGAGGGTGCGCACAGCGGGAATCGAATCCCGTATTTTCAGTTCCCTGGATGCGCCGCTTTACCACTGCACTATCAAGACGCCTTCTCCACTTGTGTCGTAATTTTCAGGGCCGTGAACAAGATTTCGGGGAGAAACGGCTAAGACATATCTTGCACTAGCTCACTGCGAAAGTCCTTGCAAGTGCGAAGGCACCAGAAGTGTGGTGGTTCATCTGCGTGCGTGGGAAGTCAGGGGTGCGAGGTTCGATTTCCTGCGGTGCCCGCCCTTGCTACCAGGGTGAGAGGTGGCGACGCCATATACTCATAAGAGCTGAGCACGTCGCAAAGCCCCAATACCAACAATGACAACGAAGTATACCCAAGCGGCGATTTTCTTAAATGTCGTCACTTCTTTCTTTCCTATCCCACGTTTGGCCGGCTCGCTGACTTCGCCCTCCCGCTGGCCCATGACCCCGTACCGCGCGGCTGACGGACGCCGACCGCGGCCACAGGGATGAGAGCCACTACCAGGAGCGGACGCTGACGCTGGACGGCCTGCTGGGCGGCATCAGCACCTGGTCCGGCTTCCAGACCATGGTGGACCGCTGCGGCGCCGAGCGGGGCGAGGCCCTGCTGCAGCAGACCAGGGAGCGGTGAGTGGCCAGCGGCTGGCGGGGCGGTCCGGCACGCGACCAGGGCGCCAGGCCGATCGGCACGGCACCGCTTTGTGATTTCTGGTGTGTGTGCGATCCTGCCATATGGTGTCAGAGGCAGATGTCTGGCGTGACGCTGTTACGCAATAACGCGCGTCGGACTAGCTTAATCATATTCCCGGTCGGGTACTGAAGCTTTAAGTTGCAGTCGTTTGTGCACTTCTGGATGCAGTCAAACGTTAGCGAGGTTAGAGTTGTGGAGGATGGTGCAACAAAACAGTGACGATACTAGCCTGTTGTTTATGTCAAGACTCCAATTTAAAAGCGATTTTTCGTATTAATTTATGCACCATCGGCGGTTGCAAAATTAGACCGGAAAAACTAAACCACCCGGTGTTGCCTCAGATTCCATGCGGTGCTCTCCAGCGGCGATCCGAAGGTCGATACTAGCGCCATCACTATCACCGTCCGGTACTTCTACTTCCTGCTGATGGCGCGGAAGCCGGTGTCGCCCTGATCGCGGCTCACAGATGACAGCGTTCGTGCTTGTCGTGCCGTTTTGGGACGGCGCATAGCGGGAGCTGGAGATGGGAGACAGCGGGAGACGGTGATTAGCTGGATGGATTGGGAAAGTCAGTTTGTCTCACGTGGGCGAGGTGCGTTTAGAGGCTCTTCGAATGAGCGGGTAAGATGCTGGGATACAATTTTGTACCTCGATATTCTGCTGTTGGAGTAGTGTAGCTGAAAACTGTCTCGTCATTGTGGAGCTTTAGGTGTCTATTTTTGTATGAATCTTGTTGAGAGGGCACTATGCGATTAACGGGACAAGTGACGGGATGAAGTGAGTATTCATATAATACGAATCCTTCAGTGTGGTATTTTATGAGAATCGGGTTCTTTGCTTTATTATCGTGGCATGCAAGGGTTGAGCGGTAGTGATACAGCAAATGTAGCTGCTCATTGTCAATGCCAACGAGTGACTCGCACTACCGTAGTGGTGCTGTTTTTCACACGTTGTGCTCTTTTCGGGATATAGCTGGCGTCCGTTGATATTGCTAACGCGTACGTCATGTCATAAGTATGTCGTTCAAGAACGTGACGAATGTTGTTGTTCACTGTTCACCACCTCGCGTTCCTCGGGAATGGTTTTGTCCGCTGGTTAGTGTGATTGCCAACGGAGCGTCTGTTTCTGTTGTCCGTCGAGATAATTTGCCTGACCTGATCAACCATCGACACTAATGCATGTCAGACCTGTGCCATTCCAGCCAGCGTTGTGCGTGTCTTGCAACGATGTCGGCCTTACCATGAGATGACAATAAATCAGATTCGCCGTCGCAGCAACGTTTCACGTTCCCCTGCCACTGGGTGCCGCGCTCGGACACGTAAGCTGGCCACAGCTGCGCGCTCTGCGGCACTAGACAGGAATGAAACCACTTGTCAACACAAAGTTAAGTGTACTGTCCCGTGTGGACGCAACGTTGGAGTGCGTTACAACATCAGATGAGTAACACGGTACGCATGTATTACCCTCTACCTCCCCAATTTCTTTAGGACGTGCAAACATGATGCAACGTAAAACGAGGCCATACGAGGTCACACTCAACAGATCTGCTCCGCGACATGCATAACAAAATGAGAACAGAATGGACGTGACCAACGCAAGAGGCATTCTTATCGTCCATCCACGCGGCCCGCGCTTCCAGACGTGGTCACATTAGAACAGGGAGCCTCCGCGCCTGCGTCGGGCGCTGGCGCTGCCGCAGGCGAATCAACCACGGCTGGCGGTGCCGCTACTGCTGCCGCTGAAACGACTGCCGAGTGATCTCTCAGCCATTCCTGTAGCTCGCCCGCACCGTTGCAGTGTTTCTGGAATGGCCAGGACCCGATCCTGGTGTTCCACCGGTCTCACTAAGCATGTCGGCTTGCAGGCGTAAAAAAATCGGGCACTCTTTGGATTCAATGAAAATGTGTGCAGCTGATCGTCCCACCGGGCTCGCTCCGTTTGAGTAAGTCGGGAAAGCGACGCATGCCGTTTGCCATACTGAAAGCGTAGCTGACTTAGTCGACAACATCGAGCCACACGCGTTTACCAGTGCTTTCTGCGGTGTAGGAGACTCACGGATGGCCCTGAGATGCTCTGCACAGGGTCGCACGGAGTCTGTGGACATCTCAAAGCCAGCCGAATCCACCACGTCCTTCACAAATGCAGAATTCTCGGGGTTGAGCGTGATGCGGCTGACCCCAGTCACCTCTAGTCACTTACCGGGCTGCCAGAAGGAGCTCTCGATGGTGTTAGAGACCGTGTAAAACTACCTTTTAGTCATTGTGCACCTTGATCTCTCAACAGGTAAAAGCTAACCCATATTTTACCCAAGAGAGACATGTGTGTTTTTCGCATGATCAAGACTGCACTGGCATTCTAATGGCCATGCAATGACAAAACAGGGTAAAAAAAAACAATGAGAGCCATCAGTGATCCTACATTCGTGAAATCGTGACTCTCACAGAAGATGCTTCTTTGAGGACGAAAACGAGGATCCCGTCAACACCACCTCAGAGCGTTACATTGCTACCGCTCTGACGTCCTGAACTGCCCTGGTACGATTTCACGGAGCCGGTCGCGACGGGGATTGGCTTCAGCAAGATCGCGCGATACCATACATGCAATGCTCGCCGTCTCGCCCGATCGTGTTCTCTAGATGACCTTTTCTCTGGCATGCACATCAGCTTAAGACTAGCGGTAAGTGGCTTCCCACTCGCCCGACCCGTCGCCCTTGATCACAAGAAGAGCTCCACGTAATTTATCCAGCTTACCGTCAGAGGCCGCCTTTAGACCTGAGATAGGACGCATCGCCGTTGATAAGGGTGACGGGACAATCGGTCACCTGCAGCGAGTTCAGCTCTAGCGCACTTCGGACCATCAGGGGGCATGTGGGACATCTTTTGTTGTCACAATTTGACGGACATGGAATCTCTGATGACCACCGCTGTTGCTGTTTATGTTTTGTCGTTGAGTTATGTCACGCCTTGCTGCGTCAGTATAACGCCCGGTATCACCCCTGCCAGTGCAGTCTTGATCATGTGAAAAATACGCATGTCTCTCTTGAGTAAAATACGGGTTAGCTTTTATCTGTTGAGAGATCAAGATGCACACTGACTAAAAGGTAGTCTTACACGGTCTATTTGTTTCACCTTTCTACGTTTTTTTTACGAACCTGTCATTGCTGTTTTGTGAAACAAACTGCTTTCTTAGTAGTCACGGTATGTGCCGACTGTAAGGCTTTATGGGCGGCGGGGGGGGGGGGACCATGAGATTCTTAGGTTTAGCACGAGCCCTTTTGACTGCATATATTTCTAGTATGAGCGCCAGCGCTAAGTGTGGGTACCGACTCCACCACCCGATCGTCAAATTCCGGGTCGACGGCAAGACTGCAACGAATTATAAATGCTAGGGATCTATATTTTGGGCGTTATGAAAAACTACGGAAGTTTATTTCAGAAACGACACTCATAGGCATAGGCCATAGCTGTGATATGAAACGACATAGCAATTCTGAATTTAAGGTAAGCAGTTTGTAGCATCATAGCGTACAACCGATAGCAAGGCGGTGAAGAGCGATTTTTATGGACGGGCTAGGTATATAAGAGTTATTTCTCTAAGCGCTCTTTCTCATTGCTCCAGTGTGTCGTGAGATTGTGGATGGGGTTTACAGCGTGCCATTTATGGACGTGATGTGGCCACTGACCAAACAGTTCTCGCCCTTCTCCGTACACGCGACGTCTTAGGTTTGAACCGAACCGATCAGCTCACCGGCCTTGAACCCGTTGCGCAAACCAGTCATACACTAACACCTACGCCCTAACCACCGGAGTTTTGGCATAGCCAGCAAATAACACTTTGGTACTAATAAACTTTCCCGAACTATATTATTGATGATTTTTATGACTCATTGCACTTCATTTATCTTTGTTTCGTTTGGTTTAGCACGTTAGAGTTATACGGCGACGGTTTGTCATAGATTTGGCTCCAGGTAACAATTCAGACTTTTCCAAACTTCGTCGGTGACAGAAAAGACACTTTTGCACCGCTGCCGAGCAGCTTAATGAATAGAGCCAAGCCAAGAACATACGGCCACCCATACAAATAATAAGTATCTCAGACACAACATGGAAGGTCGCGGAATCATCGCGTGTGTCCGATCAGGTTAAGAGATGAGAAGCTCCGACGAGGGCATAGGGCGCTCCATTCAAATAAAAATACCGACGACACAATGTAGAGGGCCCCTGAATGATCGAGTGCGCTGGAGCAGGTTGAGAGATAAGACCCCCGACAAGAGCGCAAGAGCGCAAGGGTTTCCATTAAAAAGGCAAAAACCCAATACTTAATGCAGAGGAGCCCCGAGCGCTCGAGTGTGCCCGAGCAGGTTATCAGAAAGGTCTCTTGCGGGAGCGAAGTACCCAGCATTCAAATAAGAAGTACCCAAGGCCCAGTGTGGAAGGCTCCCGAAAGATGGAGTGTACCCGAACAGGCTATCAGATGCCCCCGACAGGAAGGAAGAGCCATGCATTCAAATGCCCAATGTGGAGGGCCCCCAAGCAATCCAGTGTGCCCGAGCAGATTACCAGATGGGCCCCTGACAGGAGCGTAAGGCACTAAGTAAGTGTCAGGGAGTTGGAAGGGCCCTAGATCATCGAAGGAGCCCCATGAGCATATCGCGAGCGTGTCGGACCAACCGAGACCAACGTGGAGGGCCCCTGAGCAACCGAGAATACCCTGGCAGGTTAATATGCGGGACCCCGGCTATAGTGTACAGAGCCTTTTGGGCAAACGGAGGGAATTCTCGGGAAGCCCCTGACTGACCAGAGAGCCCAGGCATGCTAGCAGGAAGGGTCAGCAACAGTGCAGGGCCCTCCTGGTAAATGCAAAGAAATCAAGTGTAAGGTGCAAGGCCCCTTAACGATCGGATTGACCCTGCAAGGGGCGTGTATGTCTCCGGAAACAGCATAGGACCTCTGGTCAGCATATTGTGCCTTAAAATATCCCATCAACTTCTCAGTCAGTGAAGAAGTATTTTTGTCCACTCGTGGGCCGTTCACTTTCGTCTGCGACTGCGGTTGTTTGCCTGGAAGCTCCAGACGTCAAATTTTGGTGCGTTTTGTGATAAAATAAAGTGCATCTGTTCGGCCGACTTTGGGTCCCTTCGGGTTGCAAGGAGGGGGTGCATGTCCCGCGCCCCCTCTGAATTCGTGCCTATATATATATATATATATATATATATATATATATTGGAATATTTTGGCAGAATTCTTTCTTTGATACATGTTTGATTAAAAATAACTGCTGACTCAGCATTAACGAGCTTTTTGATGCATCGTTCTAGTTTCCGGGCCTTTGACTTTGCGTCATCGCTTAGATTAAAGATGGTTCGCACAAAATTACTCATATCAATTACTCACATCAATCACTCGAGGTCCCTGCCAACACAGAGGAGTGATGAATATATGAGTAATTTTGTGCGAACCATCTTTAATCTAAGCGATGACGCAAAGTCAAAGGCCCGGAAACTAGAACGATGCATCAAAAAGCTCGGTAATGCTGAGTCAGCAGTTATTTTTAATCAAACATGTATATATACATACATATATATATATATATATATATATATATATATATATATATATATATAATGCACAGTCAGAACATAATCGGACCAAATCCGCGACGTTTTCCGTATTCGTGCCCGTATGGCGACGACCTCCACGTTTCTGCCCCCTCCCCCACTATGTCGAGAAGTCGACACCGATGGGTGGGTCCCTGTATCACGGCACAGTGAGTAACAGAAGATCTTTTGTCGGCAAGAGTCTTCTGGCCGACCAGAGGTACATGTTGCCGAAGAGGAACAGGACGGGCTTCTGTATGTCAGAGAGCCACTTGCTTTGGGCGACGTCCTCTTGCGCAGCGACAATGAAATGTGTCGTAATGTGACAATAGAAGGGTCTGGCCAGTCACGGCCTCTAGTGCCAAATAGGAGCCTCCCAGAGCCCATGGACCCGGGCCCTAAAATGGACCCGGGGCCCCGTTTGAGCCGCGGGCCCGATAACCCTAATTGCAGTCCATACTGCGGTCCGTATAGTGCTTGGTTGGCATGTTTTATTATTGTCATGATTGTCTTTAAAACATTTTTGATTTGATGGTTTTACATCAGAGCTCACGCAGCGCAGGATTGTTGTGTGTGCTTTAGGAATCCACCTCCCTTTTGTGAAATTCCAATTATGCGGTAAACCTTTATGGAAAAAGTTGCATGTGCCGTAATGCTTGGCTTGATCCCCTGCCATTTGACCTCCGTAACTATTAAATAGCCGCTCCCACTGACTGCAGATCATCCACTTTATAGGTCAAATAGCGAGCATGCCAACACGATGCCGACTGTGCGGTACTGGTGGTGCCTGACCGATGCGTATGCCCAAATCGACTTACTTGGTGCCTGGTCGGAGCAAGAAGCGCTCTGGCGGTCATCTGAGAGCCCTTCCCAGCGGGCCTGGCGCCTGTAGAAGGCTCCGACCAGTCCTCCGTGCCTGAAGTCCTCCAATCGGGCCCCTGACCGCTGGTCCCGATAGGCCTTCGCCTCCAGCCGACTCGAGGTCCCTGCCAACACAGAGCCCCTGTTAAGCCTGGTGGGGCCCCGGCAGACCGTAGGGCCTGACCAATGTAAACCGCTGGCTCCGGCTCTGTTCCTGTTGACTAGTTTCGGTTACTAGTTCAACTTAAATCGGTGAAACCTAGTATCGGTCGTTACGGCACGACCAAAAGACGAATGTCTATCAAAAAGGATGGGATAAAAATTCAACCAACCGCGGCGACACGACTCGCCGCAAGGGGAGCTAGTAGGCAGCCCCAGCAGAACAGGCACAAAACCGGCGGGACCGTCGCGTGACTGTACTGAGCAAGCTCAGCTGGCGCCCCTGTCAGGTAACTCCTGTCGGCATTAAGTGGACGGCGGTGGCGACCGATAAGCTACGTCCAACGCCTCAGGAAATCCAATGTAAGTAGAAGGATTCAGAACAAATGAACAATCAAAAGTTTGCTCTCCCCTATCCCAATTTCTAGCTTCACGGTCCCGGAACATAAAGTGGTCGTAGACTCCTTACCAAATCGGTTATTCTCTACTGCAATCACTGTCAACTTGTACTCAAACAACATAACCAAGTTAGAGACCTTACACTGCAGAGAATTGTCGGGGCGTTTCACTTGATGACTGATCAGCACGCGCACACTTCTGAATGAACGCTTAATACAAAAGAGGGAAATGTATCGGGACACGTTTTATTGCAAACATATTCAGACGACACTGCTGCTATTCTATTCAGACGAA
>NW_023596420.1:27838897-27881461 GCF_011947565.3 Pollicipes pollicipes
GGGGGATTAATGCGACGCTCCCCGTAAGCAAATGCATTTTAGGCGGGGGGGGGGGGGGGGGGGCCGAAAACTTCCGCATATTGCGCACCCGAAAGACCAAACGTTTCGGGGCCGTCTCAAGTCCGAGACCAACAGAGCGAGGCTCGCTGGCCTCCGCACCCACCTGCAGTATGACGTCATTGAGTTCGGTCCAGAGCGCGCCGTCGCGGTACGGCTCGGGCAAGCCGTACGCATACAGAGCGAGCAGGCCGCCCGGCGCCAGCACGCGGTCCGCCTCCGCGAAGAAACGGGGCAGCTCGAAGAAATGGGCGCACTGGCAGGCGGCGATCAGCTGTATGGAGTCGGGCGGCGCTGGGATCTCCTCGGCAGCTGATACCCTGGCGGCACGCAGGGAGAGGATAGAACGGGCGTGCCATGATGTTACGGAGCGAGGCAGAACAGATACCGCCTGCTGGTGAGGAGCAGAGTGGCTCTCCCGTAAACAGAAGCTCCCTGGTCCTTAACACTGGGCGGTGGGTAACAACAGCGGCGCTTCGGCGGCAGGGAGCCCTGGAAAAGTGGCTTTACACTCGGCCACAGGATCATGCAGGACCACGCCTATGAGGACTAAATGAAAATGTGCGTGCGTGCGTGCGTGCGTGCGTGCGTGCGTGCGTGCGTGCGTGTGGTGTGTGGTGTGGGTGTGTGTGGTGTAGAGGGGGGGGGGGGGCATTGATAACCAGCGGGAGCGATGGCAATTCAGCAAAGGAGAGGGATGGACGACTTTTAGAAGTATCCGATGAGCTAATGTTTGAAGCCTAGAGCATAATACAGAGAGTGATAGGCTAGACGTTTTGCAGGGCCTGCCTCAGGTCAGGTAACTGTAGCACGGGAAAACCGCTCCCACCAGATCCTCATCGTGCCGGTATGTCCTTTTTGCAACCTCAGTTCCCCTCGTAAGCAGTGAAGTTGCATGTCTGTCCCACTACGAACAGGCCAGCCTCGTGGCCGTACATAGTTCTGAACTGAGCACGGGGTGCAGCACAATGCTAAGTGAAGTTTTCGTTACAAACCAGCCAGTTCGAATGCGCAGTTGGGCACTACCAGTAGCACTAGAGACTACTACCACTACTAGAGTAGTCTATACCATGTTATATGATCCTGCGACATGCCCGGCCCATAACGCCAGAGGTTAAAGGGGTGTTTGGACTGAGATAGTCATTTTAAAAATCATCCAGTGCAGTTTACAGCTCTGTCCCTCTGAAGACTTAAAACCCTCTGGTTTCTGAGCTTGCCGCCCGCGAGCTTGTGCAGACTATTTCGTGCGGACTTCATATATTAGGTCAGCCAGCAATGCATGACGCCAGACAGACGTCACGCAAATACTGCCACCTCAATGGCCACAAAACGCACAAGGCCACGAAAAATATGATCATCGAGTTATTCGCGTCTGGCGTACATCAGCACGATTCTAGCATCAACGGATTTCAGCTGACCCTAAACCAGAGTAATGCGTCTACTGCAAGCCTCGAACAAAATCACGTTTTGAACTATGTAATACAGTAACTTGGGCAGTTGTACGAGTTATGACGGTAAAGTAATCAAATAACCTGAAAACGTCAAAACCGAGCGTGTGAATAGAATACCGTCATATAAAATAACGAACAAATATACAAGAACATCACGAGAAACGCCAAAATAAGAGGACAAGACGATCTTCCGTTTCGCAAGACGATCTTCCGTTTCGCGACGATCTCCGTTTCGCGAACATTCTCCAGCAACACCCCGCCACCTCTCAGCAAGTTGAAGTACTACAAGTGAGTCAGCCCGTCCGTTCCCGTGGCAGCTCTGACACAATCAATCTGGCAGTAACTAACGTCATAAAGACGCTTCATGACGTAATCAAAATGCGATCTTTTTAAGATTTAATCCAAACCTTCTAAATGGATGAATTTATGGGATCAGAGTTCACGCCAAGCCGTGCTTGTTGTGTGAACTCTGACGCCTTATCATCCGATCGCACAATCCGGCAGAATTTGGAGGCGAAATTTTAACATACCGCAATGCTCGACACGGTCCGCCTTTCCCTCTGACGTCATCTGAACTTTAGCTGGCCTGACCGTTGCCACCGGCCGCAGGCTGTAACTCTGAAGGACAAATGGCGAGCACCTGAAGTAACCCGAACCCCCCCCCCCCCCCCTCTCCCCTCACGCGTGGGTGGATCGGAAGGCAGGTCCTCTAACCAACGGAACCAGCGGGACCGTATTGAGTATATATTCATAACTATATACTCAACATGGTATTATAATCAAGTAAGTAATATATAATAACATATAATTAAGTAAACATATTAATAAAATAATGAAATTGTGTGGTCTAGAGCAGTCCTTGCTTACCCATCTAACACTCAAAAGTAAATCGCCACCTACAAAAGAGCTCATTTCATCATATCTGATGCCTGCCAGAATATCTTCGAATGTGGAACATTTCTTTAAAGGGAATGTTGTTCATCAAAGTAAGCTTCATCATCACCTGACGTGATCATCTGATCATTTCATTTTCAGCAAGTGAACTTATTCCATAATATTTGATACTTCGCTGAATATTTCCAAATGTGGAACATTCCCTTTAAAGAACATTGGAGGGAAGCCATTGTAGAACGAGTCTAGGCTCTTTGAACACATAACGGGGGACTGCGTGGCAACGTAACACCCCCGGAACACCTGAAGGCAGTTATTCGCGGCTCCGTCCAACTCACCGGTATTCGATATTTGCGACAGTGTTACTTGCGGCCGCCTCTTGATCTGCGCTGGACTGACGTCCGTGGCTAGTACGGAACGGAATGGGGGTGCCAGACAGCGGGGTTCGGATCCACTTCCGCAGCCGACATCAAGTTGCACGATCCAGTGGCAACTTCTTCTGTGGTGTTCCGGACAGTGAGCTGCCTACTGACCAGTCCATGTCTGGTATTTGACAAAAAGGCGTGCACAAACAGCACAAATACACAAATGTTAATTTGAAATAATAATTCAGGGCATCCTTGAGCTAACAGATGTGAAAGCACGTCTCTGTTCACTACAGTCGAAAAAACACCATAATATAAGGTTGCACACTATCAGAACTGAAGCATGTGATCTTATTATCCAAAATCGTTAAAAGCTCGGCCGCATAGCGCATCAGCTAAATTGTTCCATGTTTGCACTGATTGATTGTAAGCATGTGCACAAATGATTGAAATTGCCAATCAATATGAAGATATAATGCCAATGAAGCTCAGAGGCCTTGATCAACAAAGCCAGGTCCATACCTCGTTGCACTCCTTCACAATCAAATGAGATGACTGGAATTAATACCATTCACAGCCAACATTAAACTTGTCCTTACCATAAATATTAAATTAACTATAATATGGAAACATATTCCGCATATAGTCTTACCTTGACAGCTTGCAAAACAACATTAATGAGAGATGCTGGCGGGTTTCGGCCGGAACTCTGCATACAGCTTTGCATGCAAGGATGTCTCAAACAGCCGAAGCATGGTGCGGAAAATGTGAGCTGAAAAAACATCCAAGAAAAAACATATTACGCATGGTGTGGTGGCATATCTCTTATTAGCCACATCATGCTACAGCATTCTTGCAACGATGCCATCAGTTGCAACGCTTTCATCTCGTGAGGCGATCTCCGGCCCACGGTGCCGCACGGGGGGGGGGGGGGCGAAGCTGGGATTGGCGGAGCCGGCTCCATCGTGAGTGGGGCGCGGGCTGCCGTGCAGATGAAATGATGTGTACTGGCCCTTTGGTCTCTGCATAGTCTTGGCATTGGTCTCAGTTTCTCAGGCACTCAATGCTGTTCAGCTCCCAACAAGCAAGCCTTCCACGTTTTCCACGTCCGTGGCTCGCCTTCCACCAGGCCGAAGTCGCAGCAGAGCGTCTCGCATCGCGGGCAGAAACCCGCCCCCGCCGGCAGAGAGTGGCGCGCTCACAGCACGTAACGTTGTCATGGCCGGAGTCACTGCAAGGATGGGGGTAATGTCCTCCCGGGCTCTTGGCATGGGCTAACTCTATGACGGGGTGTCCAACACCGCACCGGCTGGCGCCGCGAATTCTAGCCGGGCCCGAATGGGATGGTTGACCTTGTCCGCCGGTTCCTTTGTTGTCGTAGGATGCCGAAATAAATGTTCGTGTCTGACAAATGGTACTTCACGTGTGTAAAAATTTTCGTGGACGAATCATTCGCAGCTTAGGCCGCAGCTCTCGTATTCACATTTGCTTTGGGGAAGTGACTCCCTTTACTCATTTCCCGCGGGTTTACTGGTGCACATATGGGTCGGATGGTTTTAGATCCATCAATGACTTCTTGGTGGTGTATGCACATACACATTGTGGAGTTTGTTTCACGTTTCTGTCTCCAATTATTGCAAGGATCTGACAGTAATCCTCACAAATGCTCCAAAGCAGGCAGATCCACAATCGACCCCTAAATGATAATGTCACCATGCATCAGTTCAACCACTACGATACAGTTGTTTGTCTGTTCTTCTCCATCAAAATCTGTTAGTTTTGTAAGCATATGCCACCATTTGGCAGTGTTAAGATGCTGCATGTTTGGGTCATACTTTGGATATCCTCTTGTAGTCACATTAATAGCATATAATTTTGTACTTGTTTCTTTGAACCAGATGTATTTTAACTTTCCACATCCTATGTACCATCGAAGATGAAATGCAACAAACAATGGTAAATAAATATCCACGTGTACAGATTTGACCTCGTGCCTTACTGCAAACTTAACACAACCTGCCTCCTGCCCATTAATGAAATTGGCACCGTATCGCAGACATACAGGGTGTCCTGAAATTGCTGTGCGGATGGTGCCGCCTATCATTTCCCCCCTCCCGAACGCTGAGTGAGCCGGATTTTACCGCGCTCGGCCCCAGGGCACCCTGCCGTGTCAGGCGATCACATGACCCTCGCGGCCGGCCTCACCTCGGCCGGTAACGGGCGGGAAAGGTCATTCCTTTTGAGGTAGCCAATGCGTCCGAGTTTGCATATCGCCAATGGTGAGAGAGCACAGGCCATCGATCCACTAACACGCGGTTGGGATGGTCAAGGGCAGGCATGGCCCAGGTTCAGGTCACCTGGGACACGGACGTCAACGTAGCGACGATTAGGCACTGGATGGCACGCGATCGCTCAGGAGAGACGCTCGAAAGCCGCACAGGTTTGCGGGCGGAAGTCGGCCTTGAGCCGGGTGGTGGAGATCGGCATTGCAAGACGGCCTTCAAAAGGCACCACTCAGACGAGAACCCTGGCGAGAAAACTGACGGCACAAAAGCACCCAGCCCCCAAGTCGGCCGTCCACCGGTATCTGAGGACCAGCCTGCAACTGAAGCCGCTTAACCTCAGGTTGCAGCCAAGGCTTACCGTGGACCAGAAGCGCAGGCGGCTGGAATTCACCAAGGCTCGCAAGAACTGGTCCGCTCAGGACCGGAGACGCTTCCTGTTCAATAACGAGTCCGCTCTTCGAGCTCTTCTAAGCTCTTAACCGCCAGAACGACCGGGTCTGGCCCAGCAACAGCTCGGAGGTGCCAGATCGCCGGGACAGTGAAGCAGCTAAAACGGGCTACAGGAGCTATGATTCTTGTCTGGGGCATAATGAGCTACCGAAGCCTCTCTGAGCTACACGAAGTCCCGCGCGGACAACACCGTCACCGCTGACTACGTCAGAGAGGTGCTGGAGAAAGACCTGCCAGCCTCGGCGATGCGGCGGAGGAGAGAGAATGACCCGCCACCGAGGTCAAATTCCTGACAGACATGTCAAGGGTGATTTTCCAGCAGGACGGTGCTCCAGATCATCACACCAGGAAGACCCAGGACTGGTGATGCAACCAACTTCCTGGCTTCCGGGAGAGGGGTACATGGCCAGGCAACAGCCCCGACATGTCATTGACCGAGAATCTCTGAGCGATCATCAGGCAGAAAAATGTTGCCGCCACATCAGAAAAGGCCCTGTTCCAGAATGAGCAAACAGCATGGTGGAGGGTTGAGGCAGAGATTCTTGACAACCTGATGAGCAGCATGTCTGAGCGCATGTCACGATGTATATGACTGTGTAGGCATTACATTGGCAGATAAATCATGAATGGGTGTCAATCATTTTTTCTGTTAGTGGGGAGAATGCAATGGTGCATCATTTCAGGACACCCTGCATGTATGATACTAAGGGCATCAGAAGTCAGGGAGGCAAAGGTGCAAAGTTTCTGAAAGTTTTATATTAGACCTGTGGACAGTGTCTACAATAATAACCTATAATGGCTTGCTGTCTGCCAGCCCCCACCCATTCCAGCTTGTGAGAACTTCTGGCATCCATGAGTACAACAATGATCTGAATAGTTCCAAATTGGCAAAATGAATGGCATGTCATAACAAAGCAAAACAGCAGTTGGTTTCATTTGGCAAGTGTAAATATAGCAATACAAGGTAAATGCAAGTTATCTCCTTTGCATAGGATTCCACAACACAAATATTGGACAATTGCTGGTCAGTTATCGATGTTTGTTTTAATGTCAGACAAACTGCTATTTAAACTCCATGACTTAACCTACAATTGTATATTAGGTAAGTCACATGCATAAAACAGCATATATTTTTAAGACCATGGTAAGATGTGTTGGGTGTTGCAGTGCTCTTGTGTATATGCATATACCAGGTACCTAATAGTATCTTGGTTTTAGGGTGTCAATTACTGTGGTTATTTAGCATATAACACTTAACATGCAATGTATACACCTATTAACATTCTTGCGAGGCAGGCTGTCAGTTTCTGCTTTAGCAGTGGTTTCTGATCAGCAATGACACTCCCTAGGTTCATTTAACATCTTATTGTACAGAACCTTTGTATTTCAAATGCAGCAAACCCAAAAGGTAACCTGAATAGTGTATTGGGGGGCCATGGTGGGTTGAGCATGAAAAACAGAGTCTAAGAGAGCATAAGTTGAAAGTCAAACCTGACTTATTGAGAGAAAACCACAAGGTTTTTGTTGCTGAATCCAAAAATGGCAAGTTGTGACAAAGGTCAATAATCGTCATATTTTCTAATGCATGCATAATTCATGATGAAATAATCTAGTACAGAATGATGATCTAATTTTTTTAGCAAGGGACCTACCTGGCCCTGTGAGCAAGGGGTTACCTCACGTAAGTGCCAAACACAGTCAGGCATTCAAAACGGGCTGTATTCGTGTTTGACAGCGCATTACGGCCCACGGCCTACGTGCAAGCAAAATTATTATACAGCGACATAGGTCTGCTAAGCCGAACAGGGTACCTACGTTAATTGCTAATTCCGAGATCAACAACTGACCCGAACGTTCATACTTCGAACTTTGCCGAGGGCTGAGAACCGATTAGCTATAGGTATTTATCCTGACAAGCGGAGTCCCTTTTTTCGTAATATTAGCGCCACTCTCCCTCCTATCGCGAGCTACCACATCCTTAGATAAAAATTTACTGAAATATCTACGCAGAGCAAAACAAATGCTACAATTTTTCTGCTGCAGTTTTGCATTCATTTCGTGGCAGGCTTCGTGGTTTCCCGCTTGTGGCAACCCACTCGTCATGGCTAAACGGAACACGGTCTTCTATTTGCTGTTTGCCTCATTAGCTCTAAGTCCTTGAGCAAAGTCATTGAACTTGATCACCTGAAGACCATTTTCCACGCATCCTAAGAGGCGGCAAAATGTGTGTCAGATGTTTATAGTGTTAAGCCTTGCAGTACGATGTTGCGGTGGTGTACAACACGCGGGGGCGGATCCGAGATTTCGTCAAGGGGGGCACGCAACACTGTGGGCCCCCTGGAGTTTGGGGCCCCTCCAAAAATATTCTTGCTTTTCGGTCATCACGCTTTAAGACAAGTCGGATGTATATACATATACATATATATATATATATATATATATATATATATATATATATATATATACTATATATATATAATATATTTACCTATTCATTTATTCAATAATACGGAACCCATCTTAACGTGCGCAGCCCTATAAAGCTAGGCGTGCTACCCATGCATACGCATAGAGCTCACTCATTTTCTACAGGTCAGGTTAAAATGCTGTGATTTTGGTGCTAAGTGTTTCGGAACACAGGCAAAATAAACTTGAGCAGGCTGCTTGCAACCATCAAAACCAACTTACGGCTAGCCGGGGAGGGCGATGTAATCAGCTGATGGCTGATGACTGCATAATTTTTCATTTGTCATAAAGGAGTACAACGTATCATAACATTCGAAATATGTTAAGAACGTGATGCACTAGTACAAGTGTTACACACTGAATAGTCAATGAAAATGACACATACGACGCCGGCGGCATGCAAAATTACGTTCGGGCAATTGCGCGTGAAAATTTATCGGCACATATCCAACCACTGCTCTAAGGGCGAAGGCGCCAAGGGCAATTGAGACGAAACCGAGCGATCGTGGGTGCCGCGGGAGGCAAACAATGTGGCTCCCGTCAACAAGTGCAGGATCCTCAGAGCAATAAAAAAGAACCCAAGACCAATGTGGTGGGCCCCTAAATGATCGTTGTCCCCACGCAGGCTGACATATGTGCCCCACCCAGAGCACAAGACCCTCTGAGCAAAGGGGAGTTACCCAAGACCATGAATTAATACCCCTGTGCTATCAAAAGTGTACGAGCACGTTAAAGGAAAGAGCCTCGATAGGAGTGGAGAGTCCTCTGCATTTGAGATCAAAGGGAAAGATCCCTCGATCAAGGTAGAGGGCCCTGAACATCGGGTGTCTCGGTGCCCTACCCTACCAAGGGCCCCAGCAACAGCACAAGGCCCTCCAAGCAAGTGGAAAGAACCAGGGACTAATATGAAGGGCCCCTGAGCAACTGAGTGCACTCTGGCATATGGGCGCCCCGTAAAAGCGTTTAGAGCCTTTCGGGCAAATGAGAAAAAAAAAATACGCCGAGGAAAACCTGCTCGATCAAGAGTGCCCAGGCATGGAGCAGATAACATTCCAACAGCAGAGTTTGGCCCTACGAAAAAATTCAGAGATCAAAGGCAACATGGAAAGCTCCTTAGCGATCAGATTGACCCGTTAAGTGGACATATGGGGTCCGGGCAGCAGCGTAACGTCTCTGGGCAGCGTAATGAGCCCCAAAACTCCCCCCCCCCCCAGCAACACCTGCTCAATCAGGAAAGAATAAACTTCGTCTGATCATGAGCTCTTACTTTTGCTAGCAATTGTTTTTGGTCGTCTGTAGGTCCAAAGGCGTCTAATTTTTGTAAGAAAACTGCGTCTGTTCGGCCGGTTATGGGTCCTTTCGGAGCCTTTAGGTCCTCTCGGTATGGTCCATGGGGAGATGATCTCGTGCCTCGCCCCTCTGTCTATCCGCCACTGGCCCGAGCAGCTTTATAGATGGGACCCGCCAAGACATAGGACCATCCATTTAAGTAAGAAATACTTACGACAAAATATGTAGGGCTCCCAACGATCAAGTGTGCCCGAGCAGGTTAAAATATAGGGTCCCCATCAAGAGCGTAGGAGCCTCCATTTAAATAGGAAGTACCCAAGATTCAATGCAGAGAGTCCCGGAATGATCGGGTGTGCCAGAGCAGGTTAGGGCAGATAGGGCCCCCGAAAAGAGCGAAGGGCCCTCCATTCAAAAAGGAAATGTCCAAAACAAGATGTAGAGGTCTCCACGATCGAAAGGGTCCGAGCATCTTATCAGAATAGACCACACAGGAGCGTAAGGCCCTCAATTCAAGTACGAGACAGCCAAAACCCGGTGCGGAGGGTCCCCGAAAGATGAAAGTGTATCCGAGCAGGTTATCAGATGACCTCGATAGGAGCAGAGGGTGCTTAATTCAAACATTAAGAACCAATGTGCAGGGCCCCCGATCAGTGTGGTCGAGGAGGCGAACAGAGGGGCCCCCCCGACAAGTGCGTAGGGCCCCATTCAATAGCCCTGCCCAAGGCCCAATGTAGGAGGGCCCCCGAACGATCGAATGTGCCTCGAGCAGGTTATCAGATGTCTCCCCACAAGAGCGTAGGGCCCCCATTCGGAAAATAAATACACAGACCTAGTAATGCGGTGTTCCCGAACGACTGAGTGTGCCCAACCAGGTCGTTCAGATGCTCCTGACAAGAGTGTAGGGAACTAAGCAAGTGACAGAGATTGTAAACGTTCTTAGACTAATGTAGAGAGCCCATGGAGCTGTGTGTCGGTAGGTTTACCGAGACCCACTTAAAGAGCCCCCTGGGCACCCGATAATACCCGGCAGGTTAGATGTGGAACCCCAGCTATAGCTCACAGGGCCTCTCTGGCGAATGGAAAAAATCCGTGGAAGGGCCCGTGATTGACGGGAGTGCAACGGCACACTAACAGGAAGGTCCCCAACAACAGCGTAGGGTCCTCCGAGCAACTGCAAAGAGATGAAAGGAAACGCGGAATGCTCATTAACTATCGATATGATCCTGCAAGTGGGCATATGGGTCTCCCGGAAACAGTATGAGCCCCTAGACAGTGCAATGGGGCTTCAAGTGTACAGTTCAGAGCTTTTCCAATCATTGGATAATATTTTGGACTTTTCGCAGGCCCTTCACTTTTGCTTTCAGCTGTTTTTTGGTCGCCTGGAAGTCCGGAGATCCCCAGTTTGTTGCGTTTTTGTGTTTAAAAAAAACTCACATCTTCGGCCGGCTATGGACCCCCTTCCGAGCCAGTGGGCTCCTTCGGGGCCCAATGGGGGTCAAAGTCCGTGCCCCCCTCTGGATCCGCCCCTGCAACACGGTTATTTATGGCTTAGAGCATTTATACACATTTCCTCTGCACCTGATGCATATCAACAAGACAGAGATGGGGGCTCTCGAAGTATGCAGTTTAATTGAGGTTATCATGACGTACATGTAAGGTCCTAGCAATAACTCCAATCCTGGTTGAAATAACTAGGAGAATGAATAGATAGACGTATTTATATTTTGAATACATGCATTTATCAAAAGAATATCGTGGCACCCACTCGTCAAGTAAGTGCCTTGTAACAACTTACGTTTATGACGTCATTTAATTTTTAAAAGCTGACGAGTTTATATCGGCTGGGAATCATGGCGCACATGTGCGTCACAGATTGCATCAATAGCGAGCATGGATCGTGGTGTCCAGGTTCGTGCCGCCGCTCTCGGGGAGTAGGAATCTATTAGCCCCGTAAGTTAAGTATAGTTTTGCTCGTTCGTGAGAAAGAGAGGTGCGGTAGGTGGAAGCGGTCTTTTCTTGTAGAAAAGTGTAGCTTCCAAGCAGGTACGTAATTTCTATTGCCAGGGAACCAATCCTAAGCTTTGGAAGACATGGTAGTCCGGTTTGCAAAGCATTACAGATTTCTCATTTCAGAGATCTCGTTGTTACAGAGGTGGGACATAACCTGCAATCTAGGGCAACTGTCAAAAGCATCAAATGTGGATTATCAAAGATTTGGGGTGGAAATATTAATTGGAATGTCTATGGCAATTAGCACGTGTTATGTTGGTATAAAGTGACTGCTGAGATCATAGAAAATAACCAAATCTGATTCGACATTTGTATTTTTGGGGGAAGGTAAGGTTAGCAATGTTTGCTCCAAATTGGGCAGTTTGTCATTCTATTTGTGGCAGGGTGATGTGTATCTTAAACATCTTGTTGGCATGCTTGCCATAGTCCACAGGCTGGGTGTGTATAAGAACATGCCTGTGTTGGCATATGTGCCCTCCACTGCATGAAATTGGAGGGTGTGTTTTCCTTCCAGTTTTAAGAAATAAGCACTATCCTCATGAGCATTGGAGGGGAAGCAATATCATGAAAGCCTCTTGACATGCCACATTTTGACATTTGGTAGCTTGGTGGGATAGTGGACCTGTGCCAATGTGTGATACTTATTGCTGGTTTGATGGCCCCTTGCTGGGTTTCCTAATTCCTAAAAATATTTGTTTGTTACACTCACACCCATTGTACTCCTACTTGAGGTGACAACCAAATCATATGGATATGATATTTGCCATGAACCTGATAGTATACCATCTGGTGCAGCAATCATTTAGAGGGTTGCTAGCACTTATTAGTGACAAAAATAAGTAGAGGAATTAAAATAATACATATTTGCTTATGAAGTGTCTTGATTGTTGTGTCCTTATGTCTGTTCTACTTACAACATTGTCTACCCCCTTAAATATCCAATGATTCCACTGTCTGTAACATCCTGTTGCTCAGTTCCATATCAGCCTGAAGACTTCCAATGACTATGTTTTATTTATTCTGCAGATATTATTGCAACATAGAAAATCATGGTTAGAAAGCTAAAGTATCATGAGCAGAGATTGCTCAAGAAGGTAGATTTCATATCATGGGAAGCAGACAACACACTGCACGAAGCCAAGATCTTACGTAAGTTCCAGATAAAGAAACGGGATGACTACACAAAGTACAACAAGCTGGCTCGCCAGATCCGAGAGATCGCCCGCAAAATACGGAACCTCGACCCAAAGGATAAGTTCCGGGTGGAGGCCTCCGCACAGCTGATCGAAAAGGCCTACCAGATGGGCCTGATCCCAACCAAGTGGAACCTGGAGCTGGTGGACAAGGTGACGGCGTCGTCTTTCTGCCGACGACGCCTGCCTGTGCTCATGGTGCGCCTTAAGATGGCGCCCACGGTCAAAATGGCCACGCAGTTCGTGGAGCAGGGACACGTGCGCATTGGTCCTGAGGTGGTCAAGGACCCGGCGTTCTTCGTCACGAGGAACATGGAGGACTTCCTGACCTGGGTGGACGCGTCTGCCATCCGAAAACACGTACAGGAGTACAACGAACTGCGGGACGATTTTGAATTGTAGTGGTTTCGATGATGGTGATGCCCTCGCCGGTGTTTGTGAGTGTCGGGCTTGGTCACGGCAGCGATGCTGACGTTACCGATGGGGGACTGTTGCTCCTGGGTGGTTGTACTGTCATCAGTGAATGTCTCGCCAGATGTGCTGTCATGAATATAAAATGTGTGTTCACTGATGTGAGTTGTGTCACTTGACGCATGCAGAAGTCAGGCGGGACACTCCTGCGTGGGGCTAAATGGCTCCGCAGTCGCGGTGTGTATTTCCAACCCGGGTAGAATGACCCCGTTGAAAAGGGACCACGGTCTTCAGTAGGTTCCGGCGATGCTGGGCGTCCTCCTTTAAAAGTGATCTTTCTTTTGGGAGCAGAGGTTTGAGCTCCAGCGGCCGAGGCTAGCGCCCGCAATATTACGGAACCGCAACCGAGCAGACACAAGGTTCTTGTCACAAATGTCCGTTGTGTTCTTCAGTCTTTCTCCAGGGAATAACGCAGACCTGAGGGGCTTTGCGCGTTGTCTATAGTATCAGCTGTGTAGCTTGTCGAACTTTCTTTACAAAAGCTACAGCTAGGCGGTGTCCTGGTCAAAGCTAGCTGATGCATGACATGAAATACCCTCCAGCGGTTTGATTGGCATTGACATGGGAAGGCTCTCCATCACCAACAGTCCGCTGGTGCGATCGGGACCATTTCATATCGACATTCCCACTGAATTCGCCAGTGCAAGGCCGGAACCGCTGACAGCCATCCCCGAGCCCAAACCGACGCCGAATGTGGACGGAATGCCAAGGCTCATGATTTGGGGAGGGTCGCTCCCCAACTGAGACCCCAAGCTGCTTGGGGACCTCCGTCGCAGATTTCTGACCAACACACCAGCACCCACGCCAAAAGCATTGTGCATACGTGAATATAAGTATTGTATTGATCCTAAAGTCGCAGCAATTGTACAAGGACTACAACGTATATACCAACAGCAAGCGATAAGTGAATACGGTGTAATACAAACCAGTGTTACGTGTCGCAGTGGCCCTCAGCGAGGCGGCAGTCGGCCGGCCCTCTCCGACCAATCAGCGATCGCGGCACGGGGGGCCCGGCTCACACACGCCCTCAGCGTAAGCCGCGTCACTGTCGCACACACTCGGGCCTGCCCGTGCGCACGGAACGGGTTAGTGGTCGCTGCTCGCTCTGGCCGAGCCGCGCGCCGGTGAACACCGGTGCCGCCGGAGCGCAACGGCCCGCCGCGCCGCGCGGCGATCGCGACGCGACGGGGGCGGTCCGCTGCCGCCGGCGCGCGGACGCCGCACACATCCCGCCAGAACACAACCGTGAAATCAGGTGCGGAGGGAGGCTATTTGGTCGATCGTCATTTGAGTGGATAACATTTGTTCGGTGTTCGTGAGGAATGCTCGCGAGGGGTCCACGCTGCAGACCCCTGCGGCGAGCAAGGCCAATACCGGGCAAAAACCACGACAGACCGTGGAGCACAAAACACATGACACGCACGCGTACGCACAAAACACACAGATATATATGTATAGGTATGAAAACTGCACACTATCACATCTGGGGCACAACGAAATCACCAGTGAACGCCGAGCGGTCAACAGAGCCGGGCGCGACAGGAGCGCGCCGGCATATTGCAGCTGGCAAAACGTGAATCACACGGCCGCTCGCGGGCCGGCGCCGGCGGCGGCGTCGCCCGGCGCTCCGGGTCTCCACCGGCGCTCGCCACTGACGCACCAGTGGTCCGCGCGCAGAGCGGGCGCACGAGCACGTGCGCGCAGCAGCCCGTCACCGTGAGAGGTAGAGCAGCTGTCTGTCGCGACAGGAGAGAGCGATCGGCACGAGGCGCGCGCGCGCGGCCCACGCCTGCCGGCCGCCGGGCGGACCAGGCGCGCGCAGACGAGGAGAGAGGCGGCGCGCGGGCCCGCAGCCGGCCCGGGCGACGGCTTTGTACTCCTCCCGCGGCGCCGCGCACGCCGCCCGGCGCCGGCGGCGGCAGCGAATATGGCAGCAGGTAAGGCGCACAATGGATGAGATCTACAATGTGGTGATGTCGTCGTCGGCGGCGGCGTCGGTCGCGGCGGCGGCGGCGGCGGCGCGGTCGGCCGGACGTGGAGTCGCGTCACTGCAGGGTTGCAGGTGCAGACGCACACGTCCGGCGCCGGCCGTCAGTGGCTCTGGTAGTGGCGCGTGCCGTCGCCCAGGTCCAGCTCCAGCTCGCGCTCGCGCATCTGGCGCAGCGAGCGCTGGCGCGGCAGCGTGCCCGTGGCCAGCGCCACGTCCGGCATGGTCGACAGGTGGCCCGGCTCGCGCAGGTTCAGCGCCTCCAGCTGCCGGCGCCACGGCGGCGTCATCCGCCGTCAACAGGCGGGACAGCGAGACGGGCAGGGGAGGGGGGGGGGGGGGGGCAAAAACGGTGTGAGACAGCGCAGGCGGAGCGTGCGAGGGGGATACTCGTATCACTGCGTGGTTGGACACGCAACAGAAAGACCATGCGGTGCGAAAGGTGGACTGACATCCAACATGGTCACCCATGACGCGACGTGAACGATAGCAGCGACGGATCTATAATGGCCGTTGCTCCCATCACATGATTTATTAGCAACATACCAGAACGTGTGCTGTGCATACGTACATACGTGCATACGAAGTGTTGATGAACATTGAGTTGTGTTACTACAGGAGGTGATAAACTACTTGCTGTGTTGTGTGCCATCATGCTTCAACAATTCGCAGTGACAGAATGTTTCATACCACGTCCGAATCATAATCCCAAAGTTCCGGGATACAATCAGGAGAACCATACAGCATGTCAGCTAATCAATTTGCCATGAACATGGCTAGTAACTAATTCATATCAAATGATCGTCGATTAAGTAAATGTTACAAAATATCATCCCTATTAACTGCTAACGTCACACGCCGCAGCCCCACGGCAAAAACTGGACCCACATCGATAAACCCATACCACCGCGGTGAAGCAAAGAATGCATCGCCAGCGGACAGCAAAACACACAACGCAACGAAACATGTACTGAAAGTGCCGCCCCGCCGCTGGGGGAGACGGCCGTGCCGACGCCGCGCGCGGCGGTGCAGCCGGCGGCCGGCTGACTCACGTCCAGGGTGCGGAACTGGGCCGGCTCCGGCTCCGGGAAGGTGAGCAGGCAGTGTCGCGGCAGGTCGTTGGTGGAGCGCCACCGGCTGCCGGCCTGCGTCACAGTCAGCTGACCCTCGCTGCGCCGGCTCGCCTCCTGCGCGGCATCGCAAAGGCGTGTCAGGGATAAAGGGACACTGCAGAGGCGTGCCAGGGATCAGGGACACTGCAGAGGCGTGTCAGGGATCAGGGGACACTGCAGAGGCGTGTCAGGGATCAGGGACACTGTAGAGGCGTGTCAGGGATCAGACACCGTAGAGGCATGTCAGAGATCAGGGACACTGCAGAGGCGTGTCAGGGATCAGGGACACTGCAGAGGCATGTCAGGGATCAGGGACACTGTAGAGGCGTGTCAGGGATCAGACACTGTAGAGGCATGTCACAGATCAGGGGCACTGCACAGGTGTGTCAGGGATCTGACACTGTAGAGGCATGTCACAGATCGGTGTCACCGCAGAGGCGTGTCAGGGATCAGACACTGTAGAAGCATGTCAGGGATCAGACACTGTGGAGGCATGTCAGCGATCAAGAGACGACTAACGCCCAGGGTATGGGACACTAGGGAACCACGAATGGAGCGACCAAATCAGCCCAGCAATACAAACCACCCCACTACAACCCAGTCCCAAAAACAAAGCACAGCTGTGCAGCGGCACCGGCTCAGTACATCACACCGAACAGCAATGGAACACAGCCGAACAGCAATGGAAAACACGTGTAATGATCCCGTGTTGCGGGCGCAGCATCAGCCGTCCGGCAGGCATCAGGCGCGCCCTGGTGGCCTCGGCGCGGGCGGGGCAGCGACTGACCTGCAGCACCCGCACCATACAGTCGGGCAGGCCGTACTCGCGCACCACCTGCAGGCCGACCTGGCGGCGCACGCGCGCCGGCTCGTCAGCAGCAGGCACGTGCTGGCGCGCTGGTAGAGGCCGGACGCCTGCAGCTCGCGCTGTCGCTGCAGCATCGCCGACAGGATGTCGGCCCGCGGCGCCACTGTAACGGAACGACGCTGTGACCAGGCATCATGAGGCACACGGGAAACGGGAACAGATGCGTGCTGGCGACAGGGCAGACGGGAGTAGAGATCAACCAGACGCTAGTCACGGAAAGGATGCAGGCTTACCATACAGAAGGAGGAGGGGGTCAAACTCCAGGATGGACAAAGTGAACAGGAATGAGGCACGCAAAATCACATATCACAAACAGGTCGAGGTCGAAGGTATGTCACAGTGAGGTCGAAAGAGCTCACGTCACAGGGAGGGTACGTAAGAGGGATACTGCACCACCTACGACGACACGAACAGCCTCAACACTTCACCAACTCGGAAAGCAGTGTCAACACTCCACCAAGTCTGAACCGCTGATGTTATGTGTGAGTGTTTGCTCCAAAATAGGGCGTATCGCTGGGTTTCTTACACAAACAATTTCTAAAAGGATGATGATGACATGGGCCGTCTTCCTTCACATCAACTACCGCGAGCTCCTGTGGTGCCGACATGGCGCAAGGGTACTAGCACATAAACGTAGACAATCACTTCTAACCCGACTGCCTAGCGGCGTCCACCATCAGGCCACACTACGTCATTTCGGCAGCACAACAGTCCGCGGCAGGCGACTTGAACCAGCCCTCCGACAACGCAGACAAGACCGACGCTTCATTCGGCCAGCGCTGCCGTCCGCCCACCGGTGCTGGCTCGGACGGGGCCTCACCGGGAATATCGTCCTCGCCGGCAGAGGAGTCGGCGTCGGCGGCGCTTGCGTGCGCCTCGCCGTCCACCATGTACAGCGCGTCCGGGATGGTGGCCGCCACGCTGTGCTGGTAGTGGAACACGCCCGTACCGTACTCGTTGCCCAGGTGACTCTCGAGCATCGCCTGGCGGCAGGACGCCCATCAGACCGGGCAGGGCTCGGGGACGCACACCAGGCGGGGGAGAGTGGGGGCGGGGTGGGGGGAACGGCGAGCGCCATATGGTAATATTTCTGACTCTGACCCATGTGGAGAACCCCAGAGCTATTTTGTTTGCGGGGTACATTAAAAACACCATTGGGAACTCCGAATACAGCAGTTTTAACTATGTGACTTAATTGTTTTTTTACGGCCCGCGATATTAATGAAAGCTATGTCATTCCAAGTTTCTGCCACCGGCAATCATCCATTATCACGTCAGATCGAAATGTGGCCATGCTTCCAACCTACGCATTACAAAATCACGCCGTCTCGACACAGCTCGGAACCACATGGACCACCAGCAGCGTCCCGAGCCACCCACCAATCCAACTTCGGCCTCCACAGAGCAAACTTGTCTGGTCACCCGCCGAGTCGAGGGCCACTCACCGATCTGACCTTGACCTCCTCCACGTAGGGCAGGAAGTAGCGCGGCCGCACGTACTCGCCGCGTTTTCGCTTGCCCCGGAACCAGGAGCGGGCCCTGTCGGCGCCGGAGGCGTGCGCTCAGAGGGCACCACTGGCTCGGGGGCGCTGGGGAGGGTCTGGACGGCCACAGGGTGCTGTCGACTCACGACACTAACAAAGTCGAGACGAACAGTGGCGTGTTCAGGCAGTGGGCGGCGGTAACGCGCCTCTGGAAGCATCCCGACGACATACCGGAAAGGGTGCAGCGAGACCGACCAACTCGCAGTGTCACGATCACAGAAGACTGGTGTTAGAGTCGACTGACTGCTGTCAATGGGGTTAGCTGGGACCTGCCAGTCAGATACTGCTCCACGACAGACTGGTGTTAGAGTTGACTGGCTGCTGTTGATGGGGTTAGCTGGGACCTGTCCGTCAGGCACTGCTCCACGACAGACTGGTATTAGAGTTGACTGGCTGCAGTCGATGGGGTTAGCTGGGACCTGTCAGCCAGGCACTGTTCTACGACGCGTCACTTATGCTTCGCAACAGTTCCCATATGCAGCCGGTCAGACAAGCTGCCTTGCTCACAAGGTGCCGCCTCGCGGCAGCCATCACATACAGCCAGGCGGTCATTCTCCCCGAGCCGTCATCCCCGTCTGTCGCGCCCCGCCCCGGCGACAACCCCGGCTCCCACCCCCCGCCGCCACGCACCGGCTGCTGGTGTCCTCGCCGATCATGTGCGACGGGCGGGATGCTGATGAGGCCGCGCCGGATGGCGGCTGTGACCGTGTCGTGGTCGACGGGCAGCAGGTGGTCGAGCCGCAGGTGCGGCAGCAGCGGCGCCATCACCTCGCGCAGCTCGGCGTCGCTCAGCTCGCGCCGCTTCACACCCTTCTTGGTCACAGAGTGGGCCGTGTGCGACAGCAGGTTCGGCTCTGTCGGCACAGTGACGGTGCTGCGGTGCTCAGCCGGCCTCCGGAGAACACCGGCCGACGATCGGCAACGGAGAGAGAGCGGAACACGGCCGGGCCACAAGACCCGGACCAGCGCGCCGACCCGAGGCCAGTGCCGCATTTTGTTAAAAGTTATCACCTACACAAGTTGTGCCGACTAGATGCTAATGTTATGCTGATCTATGTGCCTTTGCGTCGCAAGTCGTTCATTTCCATTTTTAGCCATAATTTTGCATCCATGTGCAGAATTGTATAGCACAGCAAGTTTGATGGCGAAGTAAAGCAACCTATTTGTATCTTGAATTGTAAATCTACATCGTTCAGTAGTTAAGTTCACGCACAGATTCTGCTAACCAATTCTAATCCATTTAAGACCCGCACAAAGAAACGATTTTTTGCGCAATCCCCGAACAACTTGTGCGTACGGAGGTAACGTTGTCCTACAAACACATAACACAAATAGTTCCATCTGACATTAATAACCGCGTCATTCACAGCAGTGGCACAATTACGGGCCGTTTTGACTTTGTTGAATGGCACGGCCATATTGAAAAAGCTCACAACACATCCGTCGTCAACACTGTTAGTTTGCATACAACGCCTCGTCTTTCTGAGGCCGTCCTCAGGTGCTAATGGGCCCTCTGAAGCATCTGAGAACGCTACTCCATATCCTGTATTAACACTTCATCCCAAATATCCAAATATCACACGGTGCTAATTGGCCCTCTGAAGCATCTGAGAACGCTACTCCATATCCTGTATTAACACTTTCATCCCAAATATCCAAATATCACACGGTGCTAATTGGCCCTCTGAGCATCTGAGAACGCTACTCCATATCCTGTACTAACACTTCATCCCAAATATCCAAATATCACACGGTGCTAATTGGCCCTCTGAAGCATCTGAGAACGCTACTCCATATCCTGTATTAACACTTCATCCCAAATATCCAAACATCACACGGTGCTAATTGGCCCTCTGAAGCATCTGAGAATGCTACTCCATATCCTGTACTAACACCTCATCCCAAATATCCAAATATCACACGGTGCTAATTGGCTCTCTGATGCATCTGAGAACGCTACTCCATATCCTGTACTAACACTTCATCCCAAATATCCAATATCACACGGTGCTAATTGGCCCTCTGAAGCATCTGAGAACGCTACTCCATATCCTGTATTAACACTTCATCCCAAATATCCAAATATCACACGGTGCTAATTGGCCCTCTGCAGCATCTGAGAATGCTACTCCATATCCTGTATTAACACTTCATCCCCAAATATCCAAATATCACATGGTGCTAATTGGCCCTCTGAAGCATCTGAGAATCCTGCTCCATATCCTGTATTAACACTTCATCCCAAATATCCAAATATCACACGGTGCTAATTGGCCCTCTGAAGCATCTGAGAACGCACTCCATATCCTGTACTAACACCTCATCCCAAATATTCCGAAGACTATACCTCCACCTACGGAATGGTAGTGATGGTAGTCGCTCCTTGGAACACTGGCATGGGTGGTGTTGGTGTTAAATATATAAGTTTCCATCAGCGCCGTCTATAGATGCTTTTTTGTGGGATTCTTCGCGATCAAATATGCGCCATCTCAGTGTAGCTGCAAGGCCTTTCCCTACCCTGAAGTGTCAGCTTTCAACTTTGGCTACTGGATCTTTCGGGACTAAGGTTAACAGGCAGCCTATTACATTTGTTCAAAGCAAATCCTGGATAGGAGCTGTCCAATCTTCCAAATGTATGTCTCGGAACTACAGTTATTCGCACAGACCGCCCAACAGCTTAACCGCACACCAGCACGGCATGAAGAACTTATGTCAACCTATTGACTACTAGTTACAACCAAAAACATAGTGACATAGTGACAACCTGGTGACTACATCAGCTACATTATGGTGGTAAGGTTTGACAAGCTGATTTGATGAGACGTATTGCCCTCTGGCATTCGGCAGGCCCCAGATGACCAAATGCTGTTACCGTTCATGCGCTGAGCAAACTCTCCGCACGCCCAAGGATCCGAATATTATGTCCTATGCTGCTGCATTACATTCAACCCCACTGATCATCTGATAGGATACAGCAATCCTTTGTGTATTTTGCGAGAATACTTTGGATTTGACATTCTACACAAGGGGCTGCTTGGTCAGGACTCATATTGCCCCGTTGTGGAGGGAAAACCCGAAAACACTCCTGAAAACGGGATCCGTTATATGCTGCGAAAGTATCTTCCAGGACCCCATGCTCATTTGCAAGCTTTGTCGTGAGATCCTCTGTGTCTGGGGGCCTACATTTCAGGTTTCCGGGCTCGGCTCAAGCTTCACGCCGTGACACACTAGCTCAAATCCCATGTTGAGACGCAGGATCAGCCCGCCGCCCCGCTCTCGGTGGCACTGCTCGGCGGAGGCGTCCGACCGCTCTCGCCGCGGGGAGCGCCGCGAGCGCGCAGCTGGCGACGCCACGCACCTCGCTCCTCCATGCGTCTGACCAGCTGGTGCTCGCTCCAGCGGATGATGCCCCTGCAGGATCTCCAGCTCGCTGGCCTGCACGAAGTCGGAGCTGACGACAGCCGCCAGCTGCGACAGCGACAGCTCGTGCAGCGACGGCGTGCAGACCACTGCGCTGAACTCCTCGCACAGAAACTGCAGCGCCTGAGGTCGCACCGGAGCCGCGTCAGAGGGCGCGCACGGGCGGGAGGCGGGCCGGGGTACAGTAGCTGCTGCGGCTGACCCCAGACGGGAGGGTCGGGATCATCGCAGGGGGGGCCGCAGCGGACTCCGGGGCGTGGAACACGACACACGATGAGGCGGAGGACGCGTACGTCAGCACGGTCAGCATAGTGAGCTTCCCGGCCATGCATGGATGAGTGGTCAAAGCCAAGCACTAATGCTATACTGCCTCAAAGCTTGAGGGGTTCAAGTATCGGCAGAGGTTTGGGAACGTAGGGATGAGTGGCGGGGCGCATGCGTTTCATGAAAGCTTAACAGTAAATCCACTATACAAGTAATGCAATAATTGGCTTGAAAACTGGGTGACTGTCTCTTTTTTTCTATCCTTTCCATGTCCCATGCAGCTGGCAGTAGAGAGGAGCGGGTGGGAGGAGCTAGCAAGAGCCAGCACAGCAGTCAGTGAGACAACAAAGTTGAGCGAACGGCACAGCAAATGCCCTTGCTAAATGCGGAGCAAACGCCCAACGACGCAACGACCGAAAAGAGCATGTCCAAAACGTAACTTGTTTGAAACGTATCCGCCCCAACCGGCCATCGGCATCCAGCACCGTTACAGAGCACGTGTGCGCCGCCGCCGGCAGCCGCTCACCTGGCGGTGCACCCACTGCGAGCCGTGCGGCTCCTGCCGACCAGCGCAGGATGCGGGGCAGGCTCCTCCACGCAGAGCGCCTCCAAGATCAGGTCCTCGCTGGCTGCGTCAGCACGTCCAGCTCGACGAACCGCCCGATCTGGTACAGCTCCACCGCCTCGTCCACCAGGCTGATGGGCCGGCACACGCTCGGCTCGCTGCTACTGTGCAGGATCAGGCTCAGGGTCTACCGTTGTCCATGTACATGATGCGCTAGCAGCACGTAGGCGTAGCGGCGCGGCAGCACCGTCTCGTCGAGCTCGATGCGGATGGGCGCCTTGCCACGCGCGCGCTCGCCGCCCGCCTCGCTCAGCTTCATGCGCCGGTCGATGAACGCCTTGAAGAAGGGGCTGCGCGCGCTCAGGATGGCCTTGTGGCAGGGCAACTCGAACGAGTGCGGATTGCGCGTCGTGCGCGCCGCCGCCGGCCGGCCGGAACCACGAGCAGCGCGTTCGGCCAGGTCGGCCGTCTCCAGCAGGTACTTCATGTCGCGCTCGAGCGGCGCTTGGCGCGCCGAATTCGGCCCTCCAGCTGCGCCAACACGTCCAGCTGGCGGGCGCCGGCCGGCGCCCGCCGACAGCAGGCCCGAGCAGTTGAGCTCGCCGCAGTACAGGTACTGCAGCAGCGCGTTCAGCAGCTCCGGGTCCACGCCGGCCGTGCGGATCCGGACGGGCACGGGCGCGCCCGGTCGCGGCTGGTCCTTCAGCAGCTGCGGAAGTAGGGGCAGCGCGCGCTCAGGATCGACCTGGTGTGGCGGAGGGGCGTCAGACGCCTCTGAGCGTGCCTCTGGAGGGGCGGCGCTGTGGCTGTCACTGTTGAAGCCGGATGCACTCCGGACGACCACATATCGGTGAGGAACAGGACACAGACAAAGCTGGCCTACGTCATCGGTCACGTGTAACACACAGGCACTGCTTAGTCATCTGAATTCACAGTTAAATATATCTTAACTTTCTAGGCGTAACAAGAGCATCAGCTAAATCCAATCATTTACCAACTATTCCTATTGACAACACCTCACCTCTATCAACTCACGTACGGATACTCCGTCAGGCAACACTCAAAATCGCTAGCGTAAGGTAGCATCACAAAGTTGGAACACCCCAAGCCGTCATCCCTGCACTGTAATTTCAGAGCACTGGCCCGTGAGCGAGCGCGTCCATCCGTCTGCCGCCTGGCGCCACTGACCTGTGCACGGAGAAGACACAGCCCTGGTAAACGAGGTCGACGTCGGCACAGTAGCGGCTCTGGTACAGCTCGCACAGGGTCCTGCTGGCAGGAGGAAGCCAGCGGCCGGGCGGCGGGCCGCGCTCTGCGCCAGCTCGCGCATCAGACCCAAGCGCCCGGTACTCCTCGTTGAGGGCGCGCACGTCCCGCGCGGCCAGTCGCAGATGTACTCCCGGATCACCTGCGCACACGTGCAGAGCTGGCTCAGCCGCCGCCGGCCGACGGCGGGACAGCTGACGCGCACGGCCCCCGCCACAGCCGGCCGCCACAAGAAACCCGGTCACAGTCCCCAGGTGCACCCCTATGGCTGGGGTCAGGTGGCCGACATACGCGAGTTGGGCGAGGTCAGCTGACGTGTGCGGTCTGGACTAGTCGTGTAGTGCAAACACAGTCTCAACCGGCCAGCTGCCGCACCCGGTCTCGGTTAGCCAATCCGCACACACCGCATGCGCGCACACGCGCGGCCTTGGACAGAGGCAGTCGCGGTGCACGTCGCCGTCACCATTCCCACATCACTCACGACATGCTGCCTCTGCGCTTGATTTATGACGAAGGCAGCGAGCCAAGCGGGGCCGTCTCAGCGTCAACGCCCGATAAGGACAACCGGGGCACAAACCTGATTTTCAGCGTCAGGTTAACACGCATGAAGCCCAAAAAACGCGAATGAGCCCAGGCTTTCATGCCCATATAAGCAAGGTGAGAAATTTGCCACTGGAATGGCTCACGTCGGAGGTGGCATTTCGACAAGACGCGGGAAACTGTCTAGTGACTCGTAAGCCAGCTATTCACCGTTAACGCAGAGCCTTGACGTGAGCAACGGCTGGAGCACACCAAACCCAACCGCTTCCATGCTCTATTGAGCCGGAAACTGGCCGGCCTCTTATCGGATGGAGAGACAATGGAGGACGACACCCTTTCAGAGAACTTCGGACACCCCACGACATAAGCCCACAGGACACCCCACCCGACCCACCAGACCCGGCTTCGCACCACATACCGCCCAAGGAGGGTCTGGCGAGGGCTTCTTGCTCAAATAGCGGATTTTCGATTTGTGCTGTGTGTTATACGTTGCGTGAGGGGCGTGCGTACTATTCGTGTGCATTTTATGCTATCAATCACCTACTAGCTCCGCCTGTAGTGGTTTGACGTAGAACCGTGACAGCCAATCCGTGTATAGGGTTCGATTCCAATGCAATACAACACACTGTGTCGCGCGGTCCTCACCCCAGCCCGCATCGTTCCGTGTTGCCCCGCAGCAGGCGGCTCGCCGCGCCCCTACCTTGGCGTGGTCCTGCGTCTTGTGGTGACGCCCGCCGCCGGCCCAGCCGTCGACGCAGCGTCGCGAAGCCGCCGATCTTCTTTCTTGTCGCCGGCTGGAGCACGGCCCAGAACGGGGTCACACTCGGCACCGGGCCGTCCCGTAAGGACCGCGTCATCCCGGCACCGGGCCGCCCTTCACGGACTGGCTCACCTCGGCACTGGGCCATCCCGCAAGGACCGCGTCATCCCGGCACTGGGCCGTCCTACACGGACTGGCTCACATCAGCACTGGGCCACTCCGCAAGGACCGGGTCACCCCGACACCGGGCCACCCCGCAAGGACCGGGTCACCCCGACACCGGGCCGCCCGACACGGACTGGCTCACCTCGGCACTGGGCCATCCCGCAAGGACTGGGTTCACCTCAACACAGGGCCACCCCGCAAGGACCGGGGTCACCCCGGCACCGGCCCACCCCGCAAGGACCAGGTCACGTCGGCACCGGGTCACCCCGCAAGGACCGGGTCACCCCGACACCGGGCCACCCCGCGAGGACCGGGTCACCTCGGCTGCGGAGCACCCCGCGCCGCATGACTGATGGCCACGAGTAGGCCCACTGAGCGGCTATCAGGGGGGAGGGGGGGGGGGAGACGGCACTAGCAGGGCACGATATTGCGACGCTCCCCGTCCGCAGCCAGCACGGCAACGTCGCATTATCGGAGGATCGGAGGAGGTCGAGATCCGGTGTGCGGAATGTCCGCCCCCAACGTACGACTTGGAGTTTTGTCACAGATTACGAGTTCATTGCCTCGATTTTGCTCAACCTGAGAAGCTATTGGGCGGAATATGATGACGCTGTCTTAAATTTGTTAATCTAGCACACTGTAGATAACATCACGGTGAGCGAACTGATGTTGTGCTCTGAACTCCACTGCCTCGGAAAAATCTGCTCAACGATGGTTGACGCTGTAGGTCCATAAATGGTTTGGGGAAATTGACTGAACGTCGCCGCATGAAAATGACAAAATGGTCTACACATGGCTACTTGCGAAATATCCTAAAGTACCATAAGTCCCGCCAAACAGCAAGCAGCCCCCCCACCCCCAACCCACCTTAGCCTCCCCATCTCCTGCCTGCCCGTCCCCACGCCCGACCATACGGGCGTCGGCCAGCGCCTACCTGAGCCGCTTCTGGTAGGCGGGCGTGAGGACACTGCCGCTGCTGCTGGCCTTGACATGGTACTGGGAGGGGAGGGCGCGGCGGCGCCGCCGCACCAGGCCGTGCTGCAGGTTGCAGCGCCGACGGCACCGGAGCTGTGCGCCTGCCCCATGGCGGCCGGCCTCGGAGCGCGGCTCAGGTGCGGCGCATCGCTCTCCGCTGCCAGGACATCGCCACACTGGTCAGCAGCAGCAAACATAGCTCAAGTGTGGTGCCATGACTGTTGGGCAGCTAGGCGTCACATAATACAGATCACGTGCTGAGTGTCACCTGTTTGGGAGCAGGGGTATGGCATCATGGTATGGGTCAGGTCCAGTGCATTCTTATTTGATGAGCCAGGGTGTGACATTACAACACTTCACACTTAGTGTGTGGTTCCTTCCTGGATGGGGAGCAGAAGCATGACATCACAGCATGGCTCAGGCCATAGTACACTGCTGGTTGGGAAGCAGGGGTGTTGGGTCACAGCATGGCTCTGGTGCAGTACATTGCTGGTTGGGAAGCAGGGGTGTTGGGTCACAGCATGGCTCAGGTACAGTATATTGGTGGTTGGGAAGCAGGTGTCTTAGTTCACAGCATGACTCTGGTGCAGTACATTGCTGGCTGGGAAGCAGGGGTGTTGGGTCACAGCATGGCTCAGGTACAGTATATTGGTGGTTGGGAAGCAGGTGTTCTTAGTTCACAGCATGGCTCTGGTGCAGTACATTGCTGGTTGGACAGCATGGGCTTTAGGTCACAGGATGGCTCCCTGGCAATATGTTGTCATCTGGCAGCACAAGTGGCATCATATCCTGAACAAATTGGGAATTTTGTGGGTATGCCTCAGTCACTGCAAATGTCTAGTGCACTCTATCCAGCCTCTCAAAACAACTGGACACACAATAGGTGTGATGAAATCACAAAAGCATGGACCAGGAGCAGTCCAGTGGCATACATTCTGATTCAGATGTGAATAAAATTCCTCCCCAGATGTAGGATAATAGGATGAACATATTGAAGAGGATAAACATTTTTAAATACCAGCTGTGCAACACCAGAAAGGAGCTGTCTGGCTTTGCACCATCTAAAAGCATGTGATGTGAAATAAGCATCATGTGTAACTATAAAGCTAGTGATGGGCCTGTACCATATCATTGCAACATTAAAGTGGAGTCCATTACAAGTGCAATTACTAACAGGTCACATAACCTTTGGAATGGTAACAAACATAACTATGGATTTGTCAGACACATGCAAATTCTTTAGGGATTAAAAACCAGAAGATGAGTGGAAAACAAGCTGCATCAATTAATTTGACAGACAAGCCAAACTTTGATGGAAAGAAAACCAACTGCAACCAAGCTTGAAAAATGAAGAAACAAAGTTGTTTGCAAAATTACCTGGCCATTTGTAAAAAAACAAACTTGAAAAGCATTCAAACCCTTGCTAACTGATCTGACAAAATTGGTGGACACCAATGAACCTTAACTTGTATTGCATTTGAACTGGAACTAGAAATTTGCTATTCTGTGCCAAGTTTGACACAGCCTTGGCCAGCCAACCATTCAAATATAGATGTTACAATATTGGAGATTGGTGTGAAAGGGCAGAAATAATGGGAAAATCTTACCAGAAAAATACATGCTAAGCAAGATTTCATCAAGATGTTTGGTGCTGGAAAATTGGGTTAATTCAGGACCCTACATGTTCATGTTGTGAGTGTTTTTGCTCAAATAGCCATTGTACAGGCTGCTTTTAAGTTTATTTAACACCATCTCCAGTGAGACACCCCAGCTTGGCATTTACACAAACTTGACTTATCATCAGAGAATATGCCTAACACTGCCCAAGCAGTGTCAGTAACTAAGATTTTAAGGCATACTTAATTACCCATGAAATAACAAATGCTGGCATGTTAATAAGCTGTGCAGGCCTACATACTTAGCTACACCATGTATGCATTTTTGCTTGAGACATCAAATTTAGAGAACAGCTTGGCTGGTTGGGCATACAATGGCCTTCCTAAAAATATGTGATCTCCAACTGGTTTATGATCAGAATTGTTCAATGGTGCCATGAAACATGTGATCAGTTTCCAACCTAGGTGATTTGATTTCCATAAAGCACACTTAATGGACACAAGAACATTTACACATTGCTTTAGGAATTTACTTTGTGAGCAGAGACAAAATTATTATACAACTATTTCTCCAAATGCATTATTCTGAATGCATGCAACCCACAGGCCATATGCACAGTTAGGATGCAGGTGAAATATGGATCAGAGGAGTTGTAATGGAACTTCAACAATGCCTTTAATAAAGTATCACACCTGGCTAGTTGTCTTTTACTAAGGCATCAATGTCATTTAGAACAAACAGTTGGTGATTGGTCACCCTCCAAACAAAGTAAAAACCCATACTTGTTTTCTTACAACAGACATAGCTTGCCAAGGTGGTTCCAAACCAATCGGTACTTGTAAACAGAACCGAAAGACACCTAAGAAGTTACACAACTGCCACCGAAATATCTGAATTCCCTGGGTCATGCACCCTGAAAGATTATAGTTCTTAAATGAGCCTCCTTAAAATAAACATGAAATGACCACCAATGGCAAAAGTATTGTCTGGTCAGCTGGTGCTCACAAGTTTTGTAAGTTAGCTTTGGAGACCATTGTTCTCTTGCTTAAGCCCACAGTATCAGTCCCCCACTTGTCACCCCAGACAGGCAATCCAGTTATCACACAGCAGGAGAGCATGATGTAAAAACAGGCTACACCATGTCCAGTCATGATTGTTACAGGCAGACTTTTCCAGGTGCAATTTAGAAGCACCAGGTGATGCCAAAATATGCAAAAAGCATGGTGTCATGGTTTTTTAATCTGTATTCTAAGGACCTTAGACACATTAGTTTTGTGCAAAAGGAATATGATGCATATCATCATTATCTTTTAGTGGAATTATCTATGGATTGTATATGCACCAGTATAGGCAACAAGTATGTATGACTAGTCTTTAGTGACAATAATCATGTACTGCATAAGTTTTCATCAGAACATTGAGCTAAACCACTCAGAGCACAAGGGACTGTACCCCTGAATTGCCATTGCAGGGTAAGTTATGTACAAGCAGGCTTTGTGAAAGAAGCTTTATGGCACAAATATTATCTGGCCACTGATTTGCTCTTGAATTGAATGAAAGCTAACAAAAGGAAGCACCTTTTTCAATAAAAAAGCTATCAGAAGACACCTACATCATGAAATGCTTTGCTCTTGTAATGCTTCTGTTGTCAATGCCTGATACACCTGATTAAATTGCTATGTTTACCTTTCTTTGTACATTCAGTGTGAAATCATAGTCAATATGATAATGGTTAAGCCCAGATGCTTTGCCCAATCTGAAGAATCCATCAAATCACAGTATCACAAGCTCATAAGCCACAGCAACACCTGTATATATCCAACCATGGCATCATAAATGTTCATGGTTAACATCACTACTAGCACCATGATTTTGTATGAAGGCTGGTATTTAGAGAAATGCCTTACATCTGAACTTGGTTCTCACCATACAAAATCTGATTGCTGCTGTGCACCTTCCCTAACAGCTTGGACACAGAGTAATCATCAGGATGTAATGCTGGATTAATTCCTGACATAGGCAGCTGTGAGCCAGAAAAACTCCTACCCCAAAAGCTACTAGGCTCACACTAACTATGAATCTTTTGATCAGCCTACACATCCTTCTCACATTTGCTTGAGAACATCCAGGAAGTGGTCATTATACCTTACTTGGCTATGAACTAATGAAGGGCACTACCTATCAAACTTTCTGATATCTGAGGTCAATATATCAAAATGCTAACCAAGGTATCCCCACAAAAGCAACATTCCTTAAAAATCAAAATTGCATGGACAAGAATGAGGAGCCTGCACTTGAACGATGCTTCCCTTTCTAAACCTGTGATGCGTCCAATATAAATTCGTGCTAGAGTTTACTCATCTGGGCGGCAGATAAGCAGATAAATGGCTAGACTGACTTCTTACCTTCTGAGAGAATATTTATTTCTTCTGGAGGTAAAGCAGTGATGTCACGGAGTTTCTACGTTTTCAACAATAATTCTGGGAAACACACCAGGCTTTTCCACCCATCCAACAAACTGGCACCTGAACCACCTAATTATACAGTTAGACGAGTGCGGCGAGTGTGGCGCACAACATTGCAGGGCAGCCATTCTTGTGACGTTGAAAGCCAAATTGCACAGAAATTCTCAGCAAATGTGGCTTTATAATTCAAACAACTCAAAAACATAAGCCAGTATACTATGAAAATTAAACTTCTGAGTTTGTAGAAATATGAGACAATTATGCTTGTGTTATGCCAACACTATCAGCTCTCAGAGCTTGCAGCGACATCTATAACTGTATGAACTACTATCAAGCTAAGGTTATTTATTTCACCTATAGATGTCGGAGTAAAAGGCCGTTGTCCTCCAGTAACCGTAGCACCCGGAGTCGTTGGCTCTCTCCCTGCCATTGCCAAACGGCGCAATCCTTTTCTTTTGTGCATCGATATGCAACGAGCCTTTTTTCGCCCAAATGATTCGCCCAAATGAGCGAAGCTGACATTCCATCAAATACAAAAATGACCCTTGAGAAAGTTTTTTGATCTTCAAAGGAGCAAGGAACCGGCCAACTGAGTGCGTGTCATCAACTCAGGGCGTAAAAATGGACAACTTCGAGCCCTCAGATCATGGGAAGGTCTACAAACGGAGGTTAGGGTTCCATGAGCGGACCAAAAAATACTCTGCTTCATTGGAAGGCTGTGATGGAAGGATTCTGGAACTCACTGCATTGTCCAGAGCGCCTACGAACTTTACTGTTTAACTTGATCCTGGCACTCCGATGCTGGAAAAGGGTAGGTGCTGGACACCAGAAATTGTCTGTAGCGTGCTGGAGACTGCGAAGCCGGAGGCTTCCATTTCTGCGAACTCGAATTTAGGTGCCTTGCAGACTGAACAAAACTTTTTAAGGCTTTTGAAGAAATTCAGTACTGTTTAGTCTTAAGAAGAGTTGATCAGAGATAAGCGTTACTCCTGATCAGCACCGTAATGAACATCGCATGTGTAGAACGCCTGAAATGCAAAAATTCCCAAACTTTCAACACGGGTGGTGACCGTGCTACCACGTGTCTGCGCTCTGCGATAGTGGGAGTGGTAGTGGCGCGGGTTTTCTCGCAACTTCTCAGCGCTGACTTTAGTTCTTTGTGGCTCTGGAAGCCATTGACCGATTCATCCACCCGCGATGCAATCGGTAGGTACTCCCGGATCGGCCTGGAAAGTGCATTGTTTGGGGGTGCTTTTGGCCACAATAGTATCACAGGCCAGGCGATATGTACTGTATTGTATGGTCAAACTGCTATGGTCCACGTTTGGTAGTCGTTATCGTAGCCCGGTCAAAGATGAATCTGTTTATTCAAAACAAAAACCCCAAATGTGATTTCTACATCTAACCAATGTCTGCGGCTTAAAGGGAGTGTTCCACCCTTATATAGGTTTTGAACTGAAATAGCCATTTTGAAGATCATTCGGTGCCGGCCCATTACGGCCCTGCCCTCCATAAGAGTTAAGTCCCTCTCGCTTCTAAGCTACGTGTCCGTGACGACACGCAGACTGCTTCGGGGAAACTATTTCAAGGTCCCCCAGGCATCAATGATGTCATAATGACTTCATTCAAATGTTGTCATTCCATTAGGCATGCGGCGATCAATGCCAAGAAATATATGAGTGTCGAATCGTTCGTATCTGGCATTCGCGAGCACAACTTCCAGATATAACGACCGTCAAATGGCTCTCAATCAATGTAGTGCAAGGCATGATGATGTGATCAAACAATGACGTAATGGGGAGCATATTTAACTTACAAGAAAACTTGTTTGTCTAGATTAGTCTAGACAAAACAAGTTAACTAGACAACACAAGAAAACGGTCTTTTCCACCTCAAAGCATACCAATAGTTACAAGTGAGCTTATTTCATCACATTTGATGTTTGTGTCAGCATCTTCAAAGATTGAAACATTGCCTTGATTAGTAGTGGCGTTATTCAGTTTTTAGTGTTAGTATGACTCGTGAAATGCTTTAAAATTGAGCAACGTGTAAATCATTTTCTTATACATAAGAAGAATGGGCAGTTTGGTGAATTCGAGTTCTGCATACCTTCAAAACAACCAATTAAGGGCATGGAAATGGCGACAATAAGTGTAAGAATTTCCGTTCTGAGGCTTGGGGCAGCACGAGTACGATGCATCTCAAACCAGCCATTTTTCGGGTTTTCGGCTCACCATCTCAGCACAGTATCAAGCTTAGATTCCGCTATGTCCCCAGCATACCCCGTTGTGCGCATTGTTTCTCAGCCGTTAGCCATTGATCTCAAGTGCGTTGATACTACTCCGCTGCGCCGCCATATTACAAATCAGCTTGAGCGTAATTCTGCTCCTCGCAGCCGGCACTTCACGTGGTCCTTTTGCTGGTGGTCATACGCCATGGAGCAGGCACCGACCGACTGCCGATGCGTGAGCGAACGAAATCAGCAAGCTCTGATGCAAATGCAAGGTTTGAAAATCGTGTCTAATTTAGCATGCCGTCAGGGACCCCGGTACTTGTGTGGAGCTGGCTTACCACCGTCAGCTTTTTGACGAGGGCGGGCTGAACCCAGATAGCTAACCCAGCTGGGCTTCGCACAGGTCAGCACCCATCGACACCATGCAACGCGGAGTACGAAGCGGCGCTCTCGCAGGTCCCCGGCGTGCCTTTAGCGTTTGTCGCAGTACTGGCCAATGGCCACTGGTAGCGTTAAAAGTGTCGTCGAAAGCTATTTAAGAGTACGATTTGCGCAATTTGGCTTACCGCCGCCGTAAACCGATGAAAACTCGGAGAACCACCAGTATGAGTGACAAGGAAGCTTGCACTTTGACATACATATAATTGGCAAAGCGCGTGGTGCCAGGTCCAATGCTGCACGCGTCACGTGTCAAGAGAATTTACTTGTGGAAGGCAAAATTGGTCCTTTCGTCGCCGTTTCAACAGCATTACGCTGTGTCTTCGGCAGCCGGGTGAAATGGAGGTTTGTTTGCGCAGTAGCGGAATTGCCTTCCTCCTTTTGCTGTTGTTTCGATAAAGTCATGCTGCCGAAATATCAACCCAACATAACCCCATTCTCCTTGTTTTTGTCCGAGGATAAGGCTACTTATTATTACTCTCCTATCAGATTATCTCTTGCCTTGACACAGTTGATGGTAAGAAGAATTAATAAATTTCGATGGGCCGGAAGCTTCATTTTCATGCTCAGACACCAGTGCAGTAGCAAAAGCAATAGAAAGTTGGGGGCTGTTTAAATGGTCCTTTGTTGCACTAGATGTCAAGACTATGCCTGTGCTGTTCCAGTCTCTGGTCAGGCCTCACCTCGAATATGGCAGATGCATGGGGGCCAATGTATTGTGGAGACTAGACGCAGTTGAAGTAGTATTGAGGAGGGTATCCAAGCTGGCCACGTGTGTGTCACACACTAGATTATGAGGGCAGGCTAAAGGTGCTCAAGCTGCCAAGCACGTACTACCGGAGCTGTCCAGGAGACATGCTCATGGTGTGCTGGACAACCACAGACAGGCCTGAGAAATCAGCCCTGATGAATTATTTCAGCGTGACACTGGGGAGCGCGACGCTGCAAAGCACCCCTTGAACCTCAAGGAGCCCACTGCAAATAGCTCTCATCGCCACAAAACATTCCGCGTATGTGACATAAAATGAATTGAATAGCCTGTCCACCGAGATAGTTACAGCTCCCAGCACAAACGCATTCAAAAACCGTTTGGACAGCACTAGATGTATAGAATCCATCCCGGACCATGCTCAGATAGCCGCAACGCGGCAACTCTGGCGGCCATGTTGTTGAAGGCACCTAAATAATCATCCGAAAAATTTCCAGGAGCAGCACAGATCGGGAAGTTTCAGGCCCTTGCAGAACTTTTCTTCCTGAACATTCTATTCTGTTCTGTTCATTTCTATTTTGTTCTATAAATGTCGGTCGCGGTGGCGAGGCGGGCCGCGAATGGTGGGCCCGAAATTGATATAATTTTGGTGGCGTCTGTTATAATCCCATTTATAAGCCAATCTCGTGCCCGTTTTTATTATCTCCCCCTACCGTTCGCCTTCCCCGCAAATGTCAGCACTTAATTTTGTGCAGTGCTGTAAACGCTGCTCACTTATTGCCCACATATCTTACGATCGGGCATCCATATACGCAAGCCTTGGCCAGAGTACCGTGATTTAATAATTCTTAGGACAAAGATGAACGACTTTTGCATGTTGTTACCAAGTCCGTCAGATAGAGGCCCGTTTTAAAAGAAATGGATGCTGCCAGGACCCCACTCAAAGTCGTTTGGCTTCATGTGCAAGCGTAAGAGCTCGGAGCCGGTGTTGTGTGGTTCTTACTCTGCTGGGGAGCGGCTGTGCTTGTTTTCACTCTTCACGTACGCTTCTAAGCTCTTACCCAAGGCGATGCGGAAGGCACCATCTGCGGCACGTGCACGTGGCTCGCAACGAACTATTATCAGCCCCGTTGTGTTGTATGCAGTCTGCAAGCATTCGAGCTGTCCACAACGGGCGAGCCCAACCTAGGTACGCGTTTGTATGCGTAAGATGGGTCCTATATTACGAGTGCTGTTTACTGATTTTTGTTTTGACTTCTCAGCCCATCATCAAGAAGGGCTTTCACCGGGGAGCATGGTGGAGGACATGGACCCCGGACACGGGCTGACGGTGAACACGTGCAACCAGCGGGGCACAGCTGTGGGGAGGGTACGGGGAACGTGCAAGAGAGAGGCAACTGGTGCGGGAGACGGGAACAGGACGGTGTGAATGGTCCCAGGAGTTCTTGTGCTCTCTTGTCAGACAGCAAATTGGTGCTCCGATGATTAAGAAACGGGGCGGGGACAGGATCAGAGATCGCGATAGCGAGACTGAGACTAAGATGGAGATGGAGACGGGGGTCGCAGACGGAGGCCAGCGAGACGGGAGATGGAGACGGAGACCGACTAATATGTACTATATAGTTGTCCAGGGGTTGCTAATAGCCTAAGATAGTTTTCCTGCCTTTCTTTGGTTCAGAATTCTCTTTTTGCTCATAGGCATTAAGGGAGCTCAAAGGGGTCTTTCAAGGAAGAGGGCTCGAGCCAGCATTAGAGGGATTCAGCCCCCCCCCCCCTGAAAACATTTGGAGTGACGCCCCGTGATTTTCAGCATATTTCAACTCTGCATTATCGGGACAGTGAAACACGCTAATAGCCTGTGATGAGCTGGCATGAGGCTGGGCAAAACTGGCTTGAGCCACCTTAATGATCTCATGTCACGTGTTTAAACGCATTTTCATCAGGGTGTCTTCGCATTTTGATGTGCCGATCGTCGGCGACGCGCTGTGCTAGAAGTCTCGAGATTGGTATGCCCAATGTGAGGTCGACCTCTCGAGCTTGGTGTGGCCAATGTGAGGTCGACCTCCTCGAGCTTGGCATGACCAATGTGAGGTCGACCTCTCGAGCTCGGTGTGGCCAATGTGAGGTCGATCTCTCGAGCTCGGTGTGGCCAATGCGAGGTCGATTTTGTGGTGAGGGCAGACTGCGGTCGACAGGGGATTGCCTTAACATTCCGTCTTAATGGCGTCGCCGCGCCGCCTGTCGCATTTTGAGTCGTGTTGCTTACGCGAAAAATGGCCGCGTCTTGCAAACCCCTAACGAGGCGTTTGCCTGAAATGTCCAGCGCTGCAATCTCGTGGGTGTTCTTTGCCCAGCGGACAAGGGATGCACTGAGAGGACAGTGATAGCTTTGCTTGGTTTCAAAGAAGAGTATGTATTCCCACGGAATCACCACATTTCAGGATGGTCTCGGAGAACTTCAAAACGGCCTCGGAGAACCTTCGCACGGAGCACTCTTACAGTACTTAAGAACCTCGCTGAACCCCCTCCGAAGAATGTTCGGGAACCCATCCTGGGTTCCTGAGAACTTGGCCGATACTTTTCTAAGGGATGTTGAGGAGACCCTTTTGCTTTCATTTATCATTGACGGGTTTTCATCCAAGGACCTACATCGTCTTCAGTGCTTTTGCAGAGCTTCATGAGATCCATACGACGTGGAAAAGATCGCCATACAATTGTCAGAGGTATACACGATCGCCAATTTGCAGGATTGCAGCAAATAATATATGAAAGATGGAGGTGAACACGAATGTATTTTTGGAGATGTACCTTATTCCTCCCATTTTTTAACCACAAGGACACACAAAACACTATTTTCTTTACAACCAAGACCGACGGACAAGGCACTACTGCCGACTTACAATCATGATGTACCGTAACCGACGCACACGCGTTGTTATGACCGGCAAACAAAGCAGCGTCGTGTTTGAAATCAGGGCGACGCTGAAGCACAGTAAGAACATGCTGGAATAACCCAGCGTGATACAGGTTCTAGTCAGCACAGCTCAGCGCGGCCATCTGAAACTATACATGAACGCTGACCTTTGCACCTGATGGCCTTGAGGTCCCGTGGAGTAGTATCGGGGCGCAGATTGGGATGCAATCACGACCATGGTGTGTGTGTGGGGGGGGGGGGGGGGGCAAAGCACTGCTTTGCAATTACGTCAGTAGGCAAAACAATGTGGTCTCGGTAATCCGACGGTGGAAAAATAGCTGTCCTGTTTAATCACGAACGGCCATCAAAGCACTCGCATAGTCATGACCCGACAAATAGGGCTATGTTGCATGAACACAACCTGCGGGCAGAGCACTATATTTCCTGAGTCCTATCAAGTGAACAGAGTAATCACGCGGCAGCGTCCCTGCCCGCGGCCGTAGTCCTTCAGACACGCCGGTAACGTCTCAGCCCGCGCCTGGTAACGTCTCAGCCTCGCCGGTGAACTTCTCAGCCACGCCGTAGCACCTCAGCCGCACCTGAACACTCCCACCCGCTGCCGCCGCACCACACTCGGCGCGCACCGAACACCGATGACTCACGGGCAGTGACGCAGGCGCATCTGCCGACGACGAGGCGTCTCCGGTGGCAGTGACGCCGGCACATCTGCCGACGACGAGGCGTCTCCGGTGGCAGTGACGCCGGCACATCTGCCGACGACGGGCGTCTCCGGTGGCAGTGACGCAGGCGCATCTGCCGACGACGGGGCGTCTCCGGTGGCAGTGACGCAGCGCATCTGCCGACGACGAGGCGTCTCCGGTGGCGACGCAGGCGCATCTGCCGACGACGAGGCGTCTCCGGTGGCAGTGACGCAGGCGCATCTGCCGACGACGAGGCGTCTCCGGCGGCAGTGACGCAGACGCATCTGCCGACGACGAGGCGTCTCCGGCGGCAGTGACGCAGACGCATCTGCCGACGACGAGGCGTCTCCGGTGGCAGTGACGCAGGCGCATCTGCCGACGACGAGGCGTCTGCGGTGGCAGTGACGCAGGCGCATCTGCCGACGACGAGGCGTCTCCGGCGGCAGTGACGCCGGCACATCTGCCGACGACGAGGCGTCTCCGGTGGCAGTGACGCAGGCGCATCTGCCGACGACGAGGCGTCTCCGGTGGCAGTGACGCAGGCGCATCTGCCGACGACGAGGCGTCTCCGGTGGCAGTGACGCAGGCGCATCTGCCGACGACGAGGCGTCTCCGGTGGCAGTGACGCAGGCGCATCTGCCGACGACGAGGCGTCTCCGGTGGCAGTGACGCAGGCGCATCTGCTAACGACGAGGCGTCTCCGGCGGCAGTGATGCAGGCGCATCTGCTAACGACGAGGCGTCTCCGGTGGCAGTGACGCAGGCGCATCTGCCGACGACGAGGCGTCTCCGGTGGCAGTGACGCAAACGCATCTGCTGAGGACGAGGCGTCTCCGGTGGCAGTGACGCCGGCACATCTGCCGACGACGAGGCGTCTCCGGTGGCAGTGACGCAGACGCATCTCCGACGACGAGGCGTCTCCGGCGGCAGTGACGCAGACGCATCTGCCGACGACGAGGCGTCTCCGGCGGCAGTGACGCAGGCGCATCTGCCGACGACGAGGCGTCTCCGTGGCAGTGACGCAGGCGCATCTGCCGACGACGAGGCGTCTCCGGTGGCAGTGACGCAGACGCATCTGCCGACGACGAGGCGTCTCCGGTGGCAGTGACGCAGACGCATCTGCCGACGACGAGGCGTGTCCGCGGCGGCAGTGACGCAGACGCATCTGCCGACGACGAGGCGTCTCCGGCGGCAGTGACGCAGACGCATCTGCCGACGACGAGGCGTCTCCGGTGGCAGTGACGCAGGCGCATCTGCCGACGACGAGGCGTCTCCGGTGGCAGTGACGCAGGCGCATCTGCCGACGACGAGGCGTCTCCGGTGGCAGTGACGCAGGCGCATCTGCCGACGACGAGGCGTCTCCGGCGGCAGTGACGCCGGCACATCTGCCGACGACGAGGCGTCTCCGGTGGCAGTGACGCAGACGCATCTGCCGACGACGAGGCGTCTCCGGTGGCAGTGACGCAGGCGCATCTGCCGACGACGAGGCGTCTCCGGTGGCAGTGACGCAGGCGCATCTTCCGACGACGAGGCGTCTCCGGCGGCAGTGACGCCGGCACATCTGCCGACGACGAGGCGTCTCCGGTGGCAGTGACGCAGGCGCACCTGCCGACGACGAGGCGTCTCCGGTGGCAGTGACGCAGGCGCATCTGCCGACGACGAGGCGTCTCCGTGGCAGTGGCGCAGGCGCATCTGCCGACGACGAGGCGTCTCCGGTGGCAGTGACGCAGGCGCATCTGCCGACGACGAGGCGTCTCCGGTGGCAGTGACGCCGGCACATCTGCCGACGACGAGCGTCTCCGGTGGCAGTGACGCAGGCGCATCTGCCGACGACGAGGCGTCTCCGGTGGCAGTGACGCGGCGCATCTGCCGATGACGAGGCGTCTCCGGTGCGGTGACGCCGGCGCATCTGCCGACGACGAGGCGTCTCCGGTGGCAGTGGCGGCAGCGGCGTTCACAGGACGTCTGCTGCCGTAGACGTCTGGCTACCTTCATGCGTCGTGCGTCCCGCGCGAACAGCGTGACGGGTGGGCCGCAGCAAAACTGTCGACACTAGGCCGTCGCAGCGAGCAGCGATGACACCCGATGGGGACCGGGTGCCCATCTGGGGAAAAGGCATGGATGTTGGATGCGGCAGAAGATTTACCAATCAATAATTCCTAAAAATTACGGATCTGGTTAATGGCATTTAGCGCCACCTATAAAGTTTGGTGGACATATCTTCCACGTTCGACTATGAATGATCTGGCATCTACAAATGATTCGGCACACACCCTGCTTGGTCAGTTAGTCAAAGGTTTTCTCAAATACAACAGCCATTAACTTATCATCTTGGGTATTTCCTCAGGAAGAATGATTAATATACGGGGCGCAACTTGTCCTGAAATCCTCATAATTTACATTCCTGTCAGATGCCAAACTCACAAGATCTTACTTACTGACATCTCCCCAATTAAATGCAGATTGTTTCACAGAAAGTAATTATAGCATTGCATTTTGTATCACATAATACCAGTGCCAGCATTTTGAAAGGGGTGAGAATTTTGTTGTTTTTGACGTTTTAGGATACCATCTGCAATGGTCATTTTGGACCCAGGTGAGTGAGAAATTGAAATACTTGAAATGGCAGTACAAGTGTGGGAATTACCTTGGCCATAGGTTTATATTGCTGGATTATTAGTTGGTAACCACAAATTTATACAAATAAAAGGAAGGTTTCACAATTGATCCAAGCTTTTTGTGCCCCGGGTGAGAATGCAATCATTCTCTCTTGTTGACATTTACCAGCTGTGCGCTGCAGTTCTATGACAGAAATACTTGCTTCAAGAATCGGCCTCACTTATTCTAGTTACAAAAACGTTAATTTTAGTAGCTGAACGAAAAAGTTCTATGTCACATGAAGTGACCATACAGTTAATCTCGAACCAATGCAGGCTCAACAGCATATAACACCTTCAGCAAGGACTGAGGAGAATAGTATACCTTTCAAATAACGTGTGATGCTTCTTCCTGTTGTTGAACCATGCCGCGACCATAAAACACAAAACACGTTTAAGTGGCAGCAAATGTACACCGCCTGGGAAGCACGCACACATCGTCACTATTACAACAATTGCACTTCCACCAAAATTACACCAATTATGCCAAATAACGCGCGTATGAATATCATGTCTACCTACTGAAAGATTGCTCTTGAATTGGTGCCTTTCGAGTCCGAAAGGGCCGTCTGAGAATTCCGCCAAAAACTATACAAGTCCTCGCCAGGTGCTCACTACATCCGGGAACTTGCACGAAGCATTTTAGGTGATTCTGATCACGATGAGAGTTCTCGACGCCTTCGCCGAAGGATGTGAAAAGGTGAAGGGCTTGGCATACCAACTCAAGTTAATATACTTCTCCAAGCGGAAACACGCCTTTGGGGGTGTTTCCATGAGGCCGTTTTTAAAAGGTATCACAGCATGTTTTCAGCGTTGTTCATGACTGGTGTGCCTTAAATAGAAACTGTTTTCCTCCGTTTGATGCATTTTCAATGGTGGATGGTAGTCAGTGTCCATGAGGAGTAAATGGTTCAAAATAATGTGAAGTGATGCTTTGGTAGGTAATGCTGAGTATGTTTTGGGTGGTCATAATTCAGCACTGCATGTGCATGCAAATGGTCGCGGATGTTCCAACTCCAGCACCGAATGATCTCATTATCATTTCCTCATGACTGCTATATGGTGTTTCGTTGTGTGGTGCTTGCCCGAGTGATCTCATAGCAGCGACATCTCGCCGTCCGGCAGCGTAACACCAGCGCCGATCCTAGGATACCCTTCTCTGAGAACTCAGGTCAAGGTCTCTCTGGTACGCACTTCTACTGCCGACCACTGCTGAACCCCTGGGATCAGGCACGCGCCCGGACTCGGTCTACAAAAGATCTCGTTTGCTGGCTCATCCGCAAGATTCAAACAAGACAGGCTCAGGCGTGAGGTATTTGTTGTTTTCGACTTGCGCCAGTGGGTGGCCGTCATGAGTCGATGGGGCAGATAGAACGGTTTGCGGAAAGCGCCGGTTAAGGTAGGTCGAAGGCTTTGACTTCACAACACACATTGCCAGCAGCTAAATGGAACATGATGACTCACTTCATTATATGATGTGGCTAAACGGGCTTAAAATTAGTGGTGAAAAACTCATTCGAATAATGCTTACCGTGCTTCAAGATATTCGGCAGACTGCTGCAAACAAAATTATTCATCGTTGCCGGAAAACAAGGCACCACCAACGAGACATTCCTGTCCCCTTGGTTGAATGACCTTTGCTGTTCGCACGCTTGCAAAATGCAAACAGGTAAGGCTCAGCCCCAAGACATATATTGTTTTCGATTTAAGCCAGTGACTGACTGCTATACATCGATAACTGCAGCTCTTTCATCGTGTCGCTCCTCTTTTATTAGCAAATAACGGTGGCTTCCTCCCTCCTCGGTGATACAAGCTTAACCCTCGCTCTGACAGGGGGGGGGGGGTTCGATGTGAACCCCTCCCCTTGCCGTTTCCTGGCAACACCTTTACGGCATGCCGCGCAATGCAGCCAAATTTTCGTTTTCCTCTGGGCATCAACTGCGCTCTGCGTTCTGCTCTGCGCAGCTGAGCTCTGATACAAAAGCGTGTCCCTCGCATGTCTGGTCCTTGAAAAGCGACGGTTGTTAGGAGCACTGCACGCGATCCGCGGCCGGCGGCGGGCGGCAACCGACGAGTCCGCCGATCGCGCGCGGCGTGCTCTACATTAATGGATCCCCGCGTAATAGATGGGTGCTCAAAACGCAGACATGTATAACATTTTACTGAGAGTCAAGCAGAGAACACGTCTGTTCCTTCCTTTTTTGTGTCGCTTCTGTGCGTTGTCTCGTAGATATGAGCATGTAAAACTGAAAAGCTTAACCTTTAGAAAAAGTCGATCTTTGGCTCGCTCTAGTGGGTTATTTACTTGACCTAGGAACATATGCCTACAGCATTTATGGAGTGTCGTGTTCACTACATGACGTGTGAAACATCACGATAATGGTGAGAACTCATGTTAAAAGTAATTTCGAAAACACATAATTGGACGCCACGTAG
>NW_023596420.1:27881561-27941561 GCF_011947565.3 Pollicipes pollicipes
AAGTTACTGCAGGACTTACACCCATGATCTTCAACATCGACTTCAACATTTCTCTTCTTGTCGACATTATTATGATGTTTTGAGCATGACAGTTAACAAAGCGCACTGAATCTTCAGCGCCAAGCCGTATTGTGCGAGAGCCAAGGTTTTTTTTACGGAAAAATAGGTGCGGGGCAAATCACAGTCGTATGCAATGGGCTGAGACTCCACCGTCTATTTCTATATGCACTTCGCTTGAGGTTTACGCCCTTCGAATCTATTCATACTTGATACCTTCATCTACTTATATCGATATCCGATGGATCACGGATTTTGTGCATTTCATGATTAAAAAATATCGTTCATCAGTGAAATCTTTAAACCTGAGCGCCTATCAAAGTGTATCGCACTTGGTACATGACTTCTCAGTTCGGAAGAAAATGAGTGAAATAGGCGTAGCCGCTGAAGACCGGCCATATCTGACCCTACACTCTTTTATTCCGCCCTAAACAGTACACGCCTGCACATAGTCACATAGGGCAGCAAAATACCATCGTATCAAACTGTGTACTATTATCGTGGAGCACATGTATGAAATAAAACCGATCTGAAACGCTTTCCATTACGCAGCTTAGGCACCGCACAAATAACGAGAAGCATATCTATTTTGAGGAATTCACGGCAGACGTCCATCAACAGCAAACCGCTCGGCTCAATCTTCATTGAGACTTCCGAAAATGATATCCGTAATGAATGAAGTCGGACCACGGGCGCGGCCAAAACCAGAGGCAGAGGGCCTTTAGGCCCTCTAGGCCCCCCCTCCCCAAAAAAAATTACCAGAAAGACCCACTTTCTTCAAGGAGCACGATTTTCCTCGCTTTGTATTGTGCTCACCTTTTTAAGTGGAACACAGGTCAAAGGCTACCGGGATATGCAATGTTACGTGTATTCTGAATTCAGAATACTGAAAGAAGCGGGTGTTAAATGTCTGCCTGGAATAATCCGCTGACGCTATTCATTTTGTAATGGTTTAGCGAGAGTTGTCTAAACTGATGGAATTCAGAGGCTTTGTAAGATTTGTGATAGATTCTACAGAGATATTGACGACCCCGCGAACGCAGATTGTGGACTGAAATGTCGCTACAAGTTTGTATTGAAATGACCACTCTATGTACGTCTGAGAGTGCTCAACCCGCGAACAGAATCAATCGGTGGCGAAAATATTTACGCGAAATAGTTTTGAATGTGCGCGCTCGCAAACCTTAGAAACAAAAACCCAATGTCCGGCGTTGTAGTTTCCGAATGCTGCACGGCTTCGTTCCCGTGGCTCACGTTAGGTGACGGCTAAGGGGCGGAAGAAAATAATAACACATCTGACATAAGCCCTTTAGAACGCTTTAGAACATTAACTCTTGTGCTTAGAGGGTAGTTCTGGCACTCATTTTACCTGAACCATTTTTAGATTGATCATAGCAATTGATTAACACTTACAGCATCGCGAACTTGTGCACGAATCTTATGATGGAACCGAAAAAATGGCATCTCTATTTTCGGGTTGCTGTAGCTATCAATCTGGTCAGAGGACATCCTCAAATTATAAACATGAAATTCACGCTCAATCTAAGCTTGGAATGGTATGAATTGATCTTGAAAGACTGTCGGGGGCATCTAAGCTTGGAATGGTATGAATTGATCTTGAAAGAGTTTGGGGAGCAACATTTCACGACGGCCAGTCCCCCACGGCCACTCACGACGGCCACTCCCCCAAAGAGTTTGGGGAGCAACATTTCCCGACGGCCACTCCCCCAAAGAGTTTGGGGAGAGCAACATTTCACGACGGCCACTCCCCCACGTCCGCCGACAGCCACCTGATGCTATCTGCAGCGGCCAACGCCGCTTGGCTTCACGGAAACTGCAAACCCGGCGATAGCTGCTCTTGCTGCTCAGATTGCGAACGCGCAGGCCGCAAACTTTTCGTGTAATTTGTTTCAAAAGTCGTTCCTGCGAAAGGGTGAACGTTCTCTGGTAAACATGGATAGCCCTTTTTTTTTTTGACTTCTTTCAATCAGATCAATTATCGCCACAGATTGTTCAATAATTGGCACAGAAACTCCACTTCGGCTTAATGGGCCTCCTGTCCGGTTCTGGAGCCCTGCCTGACACAGCGCCGTTCCATTGTCTCTTTGTGGAATCTCATCATAAGTTCTCGTATCTCCTTTCATTGTCAGAGGCCCCTTCCCTTCAGGCCTTCACATCAGGACCCACAGGGGGGGGGGGGGGACGCGCTCCCTGTGCTCCCCTGCCTGCACCCCTGAATCAAAACATTAACTCGTCTTAGAAGGCGAGGAAATTCCTCGCCGTTGGCAGCATTTCTCTTCATGGGAGAAGTGAAAAACCTAAACGTGTATATGTCTTGTCTTTTTTAGACGGTACATTATGTGCGTGCAAAACACAGTTTACAACAGACGATTTTAGGAAGCGAGGGGGAATTCATGAATGCGGGGCAAAACTGCCGCCTGTTGGAATGAGCACCCCGCAGTTCAAAGGAGTGCTCCATATTTGTATGGAGTTTTGAACCGAAATAGCCATCTTGAAGATCGCTTGGTGCAGTTCACATACCTGCCTTTCTTATGACCAAAACCCACCCAGTTTCTGAGCTGTAAGCCTGCGGAGATGTGCAGACCATCTCGAGAAAACTATTTCAAGGTCACCCAGGCAACCATGACGCCATAGCAATGTTGTTCAAATCCGGCCATTCCATTAGCCCAGCGACAATTAAAGCCAAGAATAATATGATTGTTGAGTTGCTCATATCTGACGTTCGTTAGCAAGATTTGCAGACAAAACGGTCGTCAATTAGCTCTCAATCAACGTGGTGCGAGGTACGATGACACAATCAAACGATGACGTATTAAGGAACATATTCGCTAAATGAAGAAATTGCGTTGTTTAGAACAGCCTTTTCAGCATAGACGCATATCAATATTTATAAGTGAACATGTTTATGACATCTGATGCTTGTTTCAACATCTTCAGATACGGATCATATCCTTTAACACATTAAACAGACCCAGGCGAGGGCGTTGTGGTGTCTATTATTCACAGGTTCGCAACAGACTGGCTTGAAAACCATCCATGCCGTCTTTTAAAAAGCGAAGTTTAAGTAATGCAAATAGCGGGCGGGCGCGATCATGCGATTGGTCAGCTGGTCGCGCAGATGGCATGCTTATGCCAAATACGATTGGCCAGCTGTTCGCGCAGATGGCATGTTTTTGCCAAATGCCCTCAGGTTTTGCAACATCCATTACACCAGAGCTCGCACACAGTGTTGTTGCTGCGGACTGAAACCCCAGTGACCTGTATCCAGGTTAAGCCGCGTGCTTCGCACTTTTAATGCATTGCGGGGCAGCGTGCTGCTAACCGTCAGACTCCAATCAGACCGTTTCCAGAGAGATGTCACGGCCTGTTGGGGTTTACGTGTTAACTGATTACATTGTTCAGTCGCAACGTCGAAGATTACCCACGCAAAAACGGCGTGGCCGGCTTCTGACAATAGAAACAGTTGAGTCTGGTCGCAACAGGTCTGTTGGAAAATTCTGATTAAGTCTGCACACATCTTGACCGCCATTGCCAAATGTAACTGAAATATATACGTCTAAAATCTCACTAAATATTCTAACCACTGGTATGGGCGCTGGGTGTGGCTGCCTACAAAAGAACATCGCAGAATGAGGCGATCCTGTTTGTGGTTAGTGTCAAAAAGTGCACGCGTGTCAAACGGTGCTGCCTGCAAGCAACTCAATCAGCCTATCACGTCGCAGTCTCTTTGGGTGGTCCGAATGAGCCTCTACCTGTCGGTCTGCGCGGGCAGATGACCTGACGGCACAACTGCTTGCAAATATCCCGCACTTATTGCAACACCGCCCTGGCTGATGAGTTGGAAAGCAAGAAAGAAGCTCCGAGGAGTCGTAAGTGGGTACGCGGGTCGGTCGCGCTCTGTAATTACGCATCGTCCACAATCAGGTGTGCTCGTCAGCAGCGAGCAAATGAGCTCCGCGCAGGATTTATGACATGCGAAGTGCCTCGGACCCTCAAGTGACATGAAGCGGTTAAACTGCGGCAAAAGGAGTAGCTGGGCTGCTACGGAGCGTCCCTAATGACCGACGAGCGACCGAGTTCGGCTGCAGCGCGCCTGGTCGCGTTACCTGCACCCGGCTTGCAGTCCACGGCCCAGCGGCCCTGACCGCCGACCGTCCGGAAGCCGTATTTGTTCACCAGTAGACGCGGCCGTCCTGCCATCTGAGGAAGGTGGCACGCTCAGCGGCGCCCTCTGTCGTCGTCGACGGCGGTGGCCCGCTTGTGGTCGGCTCCTCCGCCTCGTTCTTGAGCGTTGTGACCTCGACCTCCTCCTCCGTCGCCGTCGCCTCCGCACCCGTGGCCTCCTCCAGCCGTGTGCTCTCAGACGTGGCATCCTCCAGGCCTGCGCCCCCCTCCGTCGCCGCCTCGGTCAGCTCGGTCGGCGGCGGCTGTCCCGCAGCTGACTCTGCCCGCTCGGCCCGACCGACCTCCTCCTCGCAGGGCCGGATAAGCGAGGCGGGCTCGTCCACCCCCACGCTGATGAAGCCGGCGAGCACGCTGACCCAAACGAGGCGGAAGCGGCGGCGCGCCGACGGCGACGCCGGGGCCAGGCAGGTCCGCGACACCAGGCGAGGCACGGTGGCGCCCAGCTCGGCGCGACTCAGCCTCAGCCGTCGCCGAGAGCGAGACGACGTAGTAGCGCTCGGGCGTCTCCAGCAGCAGCAACTCGGCGGTGGAGGACGTTTGCACGTGCAGGTTGAGGTTCACCACGGGGCTGATGCGCGCGGAGGAGATGTGGAACTGGACCGGCATCACCGCACTCCAGCTGGGCCAGATGTGGCACAGGGGCTCTGGCGGACGAGCGCGGGGGCAGACGTTAGCTCAGACGGGCTGCAAACACTACAAGACATTGTTCGTTCACAGAGAGAAGACAGTCAAGGCTTGCGACATGAAAGTGACAGGGTCGATCCGGTCCTCCAGTTATGGTTGAAATAAGTAAGACAGGCTTGAGCTCCTGGTTTTGGACATTACGGTGTGGGAAATGTTATTCTGACACTACCTGACCTTCAGTAAACCAGGAAGGCCTGATTACACGGCATTAGCAAGCAAGCACTGGCTTTACTGATAAAACTCACCGTCCATCGACTGGATGACTTCGTTTTGTCAATACGGTCAATGCTCCCTTGATAAAGCTGCGCAACCGGTAACGCCGGTAATTATTGTACGAACTTATTGTATTACTTATTGTACTATTGTACGGTAATTATTGTACGATCTCGAACTTACAGTAGTTCACAATTCTTTGCAGACGCCTAGAAAATACGGCAAAACAGTTCACTCCAGTTAAACGAACGCCGAGCGACGTCCATCTACCTCGCTGGTGGTCGAACGGGCTGCAGCTCGAACTTCCAGAGCATCCAGGCGTCGCCGAGCCCGACGCGCCCCGGGGTGCCTGGCAGGGCCGGAGGCGCTCCAGCGTGCGGATCGCCGCACGGTCCACGGCAGCGGGTCCGGGTCGAACACGTCCAGCCACGCGCTGCTCGTGCCATTACGTGCAGCCGCAGAAGCCGCATCCGGCCGTCGTCGCTGGCGGAGACCAGATAGGACGTCCATGCGTCGGCAAGGACCGCCGAGTCGGCGGACGGCGGGCCCGCCTGCAGCAGCTGGCGCGCGCCACGAACACGCGGAACACGCGCCAGACGCCGGGTCGGCTTCGATCCGGTACGCGCGGGCAGGTGGTCCGGTGCAGATGCACGGTCAGACCAATCGCCGCCGATTGCACGCTGAATACCCACCTCACCGCGTCGGCTGTGGTGACGGAAACTGATGTTCGTAGAGGCGCTACTGGCCGCCAGTCCCAGCTGGCTCGGCGTCCACGGCGGTCGGGCCCGGGACTATGACGTTGCATTCTGCGCACCAGATAGCAAGGGGTGTGTAAAGACACACACTTCCCGACCTTCACATTTTCTTAATGTTTTGGAACACGGGGGAAGAGCATGCGGTCTTGTCCAGGGGTGGAGTTTCCTATTCAGTTTATGTGGCTCAAGCCCATAAGGTGGGGAGTAAGTGGATCAAATCTAGCGTCCATAGCAGCGTCCACATCAGCAGCAGGGGCCCATTTCAGCAGCAGTCACTCATCAACAGTCACAATCAGAAGCAGCTTCTCATAAGCAGCGGTCGCACATCGGAGAGCTACATATCAGCAGCGGCCACACATCGGAGCGGCCCGACAGCACGGAGCGTGATGCGGCGCACCCGGACCGACAGCGGTTGGCCGCACAGCAACGGCCACACATCGGAGGCGGCCGACACAACGTGATGCCGCGCACCCCGGGCCGACAGCGGCGGCCGCACATCAGGAGCCGATGGACACGCCGCCGGGCGGACACCATCGCTCAGCCGGTCCGTCGGACCGTGAGCCGTAGCTGGTGAGTGGACGCCGCCCAGCTTGTTCTGCAACTTCGGCCGAGAGACGAGAGAGTCAGCCGAGAGTCAGTCGAGAGACGGCCGAGAGTCGGCCGAGAGACGGCCGAGAGACGGCCGAGAGATGGCCGGGAGACAGCGGCCACGCCGCCGTGATATTGGAGGGCTGGACATCGGGGGAGTCCCGGAACACCGTCCGGGGATTGCTGCTCACCAGCGAAATAAAGGGGAGGAGCGGAGCGAGGAGGAAGACAGAGGTGTAGAGAAGGAGGGAATGAAAAAGAGGCATGGAGAAGAGGAGGGAGTGAAAAAAGGAGATCGTGACATGAAGCAAGGACTGAAAGGGATAAAGCAGAAAAGTTAAGGGGACGAGGATGCCGACAGACACGGGACCCGTACAGACAGAATGAAAACAGATGCAGAAAAGAGGGAGACAGAAAAAAATAAGGAAGAGAGAGAGAGAGAGAGAGAGAGAGAGAGAGAGAGAGAGAGAGAGAGAGAGAGAGAGAGAGAGAGAGAGAGAGAGAGAGAGAGAGAGAGAGAGAGAGAGAGAGAGAGAGAGAGAGAGAGAGAGAGAGAGAGAGAGAGAGAGAGAGAGAGAGAGAGAGAGAGAGAGAGAGAGAGAGAGAGAGAGAGCATGAAAACGTACGGAGTTTTCAGCTTGGGATAACTTCTAGCTGAGTTTTTCAATCTTTCGCACGCTGCTTTTGATATCGTCACCTAGACTGAAAGTAATTTGCCAAGAGATCTGTATCTTCTTTGTAAATCATGTTCGTTCCTCAGCGTTTCGGATACATCGCTTATCCATTCTCAAAAGCATCACATAGATCTTCAGTTCATGTCAGCAACTGACACACTCGGCCTACTCAGAACCTAAAACACGAGACGTGAGCGATATACGTTGTGCGCTGTTTTTGTTTTCTTCATACCTCTGCTGAAAAATACCTCGTTGTGCAGCCAGTTTGCTTCAAAGTGTTTTTATTAGCAGCATGCTTCTCATTGAACATCAGTTACTACCAGTACAGCGTGGTAAAAATAAATAATGCTACACCCATACAGAATGCATCATTAATGGCGCACACTGTGTCCTATAATACCGAGCATGGCAAATCCGCTGCTGCATGCCACTAATGCTGCCCTAATCCACGCGCAGCTGTCAAAGGCATTTCCTCATATGTGCTATCTGTTTGCATTGCCGCTCCAGACACAAATTTCATAAGTTTGGTTCATCTTTTTGTTGAGCACTAGGTTGTGGCCGTGAATCGGTAGTGCTCCCAGGATGTTGAGTTTACTTGTGTGGTCTGCTGATGCTAGAATATCAGTGTTCTGTGTGAGAATTTGGCGCAAAAGATGTGTGCTGTGGTCACGCCGCATGCGATCTTTTAGTGTCTCCTTCGTCAGCTGCATCGTGGGACGTCGCGACAGAGATGTAGAAGCACTAATGTAGCATATACAACGAAGCCTGTAATCTTCGTAAGGGTATACAAATTCCTACACTACATTGGGCGCGCTCCAACATACATTTCTGTTACTATGCCTTCTGTGATTGGCTCGGTCGAGTTCTGCATGCAAAAGCTCATGGCTAGAGCATGTGCGCAATGTCCTGCCAACGAAGGCTGCAACATTCTTGCGGGCATATACATGCGAGCGTTCATTGCGAGGGCTTCTAATACACCGTTGTTGAAACTAGGTTGCGTTTTTGTTCTGACCAAGTGTGTCAATTGCCGACATAAGTTGTAGAGCTTATGCATTGCTTTTGACAGTTGATGTATGATGTATCTAAAACATTCACTAACCGAGAATATACATAAAACTCTTTAATCTAGCAGACGATGTCAAACGTAAGAGCGAAAGTTAAAAAACTGCGAATGCTATCCAATAGCCTGAGCTATCCAATACCTATCCAATAGCCGACCTGAGCCTCAGTCAGGGTCGCCAATCTTTCACGGGCAGAACTGGTGATGCGCCAAGGACTGGGGCGCATGCGCATCAAACAGGGGCTGGGGATGGGGTTTCATTCTATCTGCCTGACAGCTGTTCCGGCGCGCCAGAGCATGGTGTGAACTACCACACGCGTTGGCTAAATGAGGTAATGACCCATTGGGGGTGGTGACCTCTTTTGTTCATCAATGAGGTGGATGGTGGAGCTTATTGCACATATATTTGGAGTTTAATGCCGTATGTTAATAGTTTTAACACCATGGCCTTCAGACAAAAGCATTCATCTAAGCCTGAGATCCATAAGACCCATACAGTATTATCGTATTCCGTGCCAGAACGGCTAGTTCTGGGCCAAGCGGGTAATAAATAAAGTACAATGGGGGAGGGTATAAACAAACCATTCAGGGTGCACACTTGTAACTAGTGCACGTTCTGCTTCCTTAATCAAACACAACAATGTTCAACCATGCAATGCCCTATTTCTATTTATTTTTAATTCAAAGCCCACTGCGGTTGAACTTTTGTTACACATTCCAGAAGCCTTACGGAGAGTATGTCAGCTTTTTGCATTTCAGGCATTCTTGATAAGGCGTATACGATTTGATCAGCAATGCCAGTTTTCTTGGAATTCTTGTAATGAACTCAGCATAGCCGCTCTAGCGGGAGAAACCCTATTGGACTTCCTTTTCACTACAAAAGCTTGCAACACTCTGTTTAGGCAAAAATATATGCGAACATGAAGCTATCATCCGGCAAATTCAACGAAATGTTACACTATGGCTTTGATTTTTCCTCCATGACGTTTACTTCCCTGGCTCTTTTCGAAGTGCACTTTGGCTTTGGGAAACGGGGCATCACATGATCTACGGCGAAAAAGTTTTGAACCTACGTGCTTGCAATCTTAGGAGCCAGGGAGATAGCCGATGTTGTAGTTTCCATCAAACTGGGCGGGATTGTCCACTGCAGTTGATACCTGGCGGTGGGCGCGTGGCGCGCAAGACCAGCCGTCGTTAAATCATGGTTGCAAAGGTCTTTTTTAAATCAACTCTTTCACTTGCATAACTTTCAGGTTGTCCTCTGAACAGATAAGCAGTGATTTTAACGCGCAAATTTGATTCTGTTCTTTTTATTCAAATTAGATTCTGTTTTTGCTTGCCTTGGTTCATTACTAAATTCCAGCACCGGTTCGCAAAGCTGAGAATACAATTTGTTTCTACTACAGATCTAAAATTGCACAGGTAAGACATACCGCTGATGTTCTTTCTATGCGCACGAACTTGCATTATAAATATTTTAAAGCTTCTACTTTCGGAAACGATATCGGTATTCGTCCGTCCGCTGGCCGCTGCCGCGAGGCCGAAGGAAATTGCCATCTTTGGCGTCAGGGTTTTTGTTCTAAGATTTGCGAGTGCGCATGGTCAAAACCATGTTATGTAATTCGTTCACAACCCGATTCTGAACAAAGGATGAACACATCCAAATGAAAAAGGCTGATCATGTCAATACAAGTTTGTGACCCCATTTCTTTCTACAATTTGCGCGCACCGTCATCTACGTTCACAATGCGTCATTGCAACCTGGACACATTCTGGCACAGCCCTTCAATCCTATCGGCATGGAAATAGTTCAGAATACCATTGCAAAATGAAAAGCACCGATGGTTTTATTCCATGTAATCATTTAATGCCCGGTTTCTGCACTTTATGAAATTCGAAGTGAAAATAAAGCTACATCTTTTGGTGTCTTCTGGTTTTTGTTACAGTTAACGAGAGCAGATATTGAAATAAAACGAAGAAAGTCGTAGCCCCGAATAAGCTTTAATTTTTTTGGGTCGGGAAAATCCTTCGTTCCTTTTATAATGTGGGGTCCTTTGTAAAAGGAAGCATGCCGCTGCTTTTGCATTTTTTTACTTGTTGTTATGTCAGAACCGTACGATTTGATCAGTAATGCCGGTTTCCTCGAAGTTCTGATAAGTTTAGAATTCCTATTTCAAGTATCTAAATATTCTAAATAAATATGTCATTGAACTCCCTGCTCGCTACTCTGAAAGTAGAGCAGTCCATTTGCCTAATTTGTCAAAATGTTTGTGGCATAAATTTTACGAAAGTTCTAAGCATTCTGTTTATACAAAGTGATGTGCAGACAGGAAGCTGCTATCCCGCGAATTTAACGAAACGTTATGCTGTGGCTTTGATTTCTTCCCTATAGTGTTTACCACAGTTTTTTCGAGGCGGACCTTGGGATTGGAAATCGCAGCATCACATGGTTCATAGTGACGCACAGATTCAAACTTCAACCGATGTATTCCTCGGCAACAGGCCCCGGCCGCCCGCTAGACCAATCGCAAACGTTCTTTTACTCGCACCAGCAGGGATGGCACGGCGATTATCATGACGACGGCGATGGCGACAACTGCAGCGAAGAAGTGTAGTGCTGTTACGAAGCACTGACAGCATAATTTTGACTCGAAACGATTTTATGTAATTATGGTGTCGCAGTGGCATCACCCAGGGCTATTAATAGACGAACTGGTCCTGAGGTTTTACTAGAGCATGCTTCTGCAATATGCCCCAGAGGAAGGACACTCCCATTAACCCCCTGCCAGTCTACAACTCCTACTCTCTTGGCTGCGTATCATTAAGCACAGAGTATCCGTGCGTAAGTATGATCGCGCGGTCACTAATGGCCAGCTCAACTAGCATCGCTGTTACAAGCAGCCTGTGCTGCGCGCAGCATTGACTTGGCGAGCGTTTCCTTTGCAACACGTTTGAACTGAGGCCGATGAAGGTCGCTTTCCTTTCAGAGGCACAATTGCTTGGAGCAGAGACAAAACAAAAGTATAGCAGGCTCGCAATGCGTATTATTGAAACAAGAGGGAAAAGATATTCTCAACAGGAGGGCATCTGCCTGACCTTATCTGGGAAATATTGAAGACCATGCTTTGAAATGTGTGGAAGAGTGCCAAAATTGTGTTTCACATTCACTGAAATGTATATGCTTTAAAATCTAAAATAGGTTGCGCGGTGATAAGCTTTGATGTTTTTCATTCATTGCGGTAACGGATGGCAAATGTCTCTGAATACTGGGAGTAAAATCAGATTTCGCTCGTTTGAAGATGTTTGAACAGATAAAATTAAAAATGTCTGTCAGTTAAATTTCACGAAGCAACTTGTGAAAGATGCAACAACATCTTTGCACGCCCTACAAAAATACCTTTTTCGCATTTCAAAACAGGTTTACATTATCACCAATGGCCACCATCATTTTCGGTGGTGAATTATTGGACGTCTTTGCTTTGGACAACAGTGCTCGTCCCAGCCATCTATCAGGCTTCAATGGTGTCATATGCGGTAAAAATTATTCCGCCAATACCCGTTAATCAACTAATCATTGTTATAGTATTAGCATCATGCAGATAGTGCTGTCATATAAGTTAATGGAAACCATCACCTTTGGCTGTCAATCTATATGGACAAGACTTATCACTGCAATGAAGTGGTCTCCTTCAATGTGGCTATTTAAATAGCTTGGCAGACGGAGGTTCACGATGTTTAACGTTCCCGCAATTTATGCATTTTGTCGGAATATTGGCTGGCTTTGAGCTTGCCAATATCATCTAATTTCGGGTTTACCGGTCAGATACTGGCGTACCTGTGGGCCGTGCAGTGTTGGGGTTGTTTTAAAAGAGATTGTGCGGGTTACCCTTCCGAACAGAGGTGTCGCCTCAGGCGTTTTTCAGCTGAAAGTATGTCGGAGCACTGTTAAAGGTACGTCACAGTTTATGAAATTCACTATCTTGGTGATAATTAGCGTGGAGACGTAGACAGTTCCATTACTTGCCGAAAGAAATGAGCATTTAATCAATGCTTGATTAAGACTGCCCATGACTACAAAAGGCTTACTACCTACTCACTACCTTGAAGGCTTACTAACTACCTACTACTTCACCACGAATTGAGAGCAAGTGCTACGTCCTCAGCAGCCGTATGTTATGACGGTACTCTTAATGGCACTACCCTTAAATGCAAAACATATGCTGCGTTCTCAGCAGCCTAATGCTATGACAGTACCCTTAGCAGCACGGTAATAAATGCATACGTCATATGTCATGAATATTGTGTTTTTGGTTCACATCCTGGAAATGGACGGCATCGCATTAGCCCACCCTGCAGAAATACGCGGTGGTATGACCGTCCAATTTTGGAACGTTATTTTGCTCTGATGAAGCCATTTCCATGATGATAGAACATTGGGCTTCCCCCACCTTAATCCATCCTTTTCTGGATCTGGGTTGGTTTCAGGTATCCATCTGTTCGCTCTGCCTACGGAGATCTAACATCAATTCCTCTGACAAAAAAAAAGAAAATGGCGGGTCCATGGTTCGCCCACGAACGTGCACAGACTGTTGAACGCGTCGGTTCTCATCATGTTTATCCTATTATAGCTTCTAGATAATGCAGTGCTAATAGCCTTATTCTTCGAAGAAAAACCAGACGAACGGAGAGCTAGATGGAATGATATTCCGGCCACGTGCCTTAACCATTTTTTTTTCTTCGCAATGGACTGGAGCGTCGTATCTTGCTGGCTTAGCTGCAAGAATATGCTGCGCGGAATCAGCTCACACTTCATGAGTGTTACCTCAGCTAAAAAAATATTTTGCCATCAGTTTACTGTATTTAGTTTTGGAACTAGGACATAACATTATTAAAGTCTGTACAACAGCTTAAGCCATTCAGTGCATGCACAACCATATGAACATTGCAGGAAGATGCGTTTCGTACGCATGAACCGCCCTGGCCTCCCGGAACATGCATGGCAGAATTTGCCTGTGTTCACTTGGGCCTCTCATAGGATTGGTCTCCGTCCGCCTAAGCCTTTCACCGGAATCGTTTGGTCGACGGGTGCGTCATGTAGCCGAAGTGGCTGTCGTCTGCTTTATCGAACTTAAAAAAAACACGACAGTGTTGGGTATTGTCAGCTGACTATCAAGAACTTTTCGAAGACAACCTGCTTCCAAAAACTCGAAACACGTATTGTTGAAAAGGGCTCATGGCCGAAACATTTGGATCTAGCACCCGGACTCCTTTCAAAGTCACCACTATAATAAAACTTAACGTCATGAACCCAGAGCGTCTAGGGCCCCAGCTACTTCCAGAGTCACTGCTACCATACAGCTTAAAAGCTATCAACCCAGAGGGTATCCGAAGACGCAGTTCGCCGCCATGCAGCGCTTCCCGAAAACCTCATCCTTTCATTATCTGCTTCATATGGTTATGCAGGAAACTTATACAGGAAAGTGTCCTCAGACTTCCCGTTGCAATCAGCTTGGACACAGATATCTCTTGTACGCCAAAAAAACTGCTCGGTATAAACCGCCGTTTATACCAAATCAGTGGTCCTATTTGATCTTTAGAAGATGGAAATAATGAAATCTCTTGAAAAATGAGATAACTTTAATATTTGATTAACAATCGACGTGAACTCTTGCCACAAAGGATGCTCCCCAAAGCGAACAGTTGATTGAGGTAAGTTGAGATCAGTGACATCCCCTGGCCTTCGTGAAGTCAAAATAAAAAAAAATTGATGTCCGTGATCCAGGACAGGGAAATAAACGTCCAAATGCCACATCATAAAGCGCGTCTGTCCGTAACATGGTGGTTTGATTTTGACTTTAATCTGACCTTTACATAGTTCGCAATCACAAATTGTCTGGTTGTCTATGTAACCATCTCAAAATTGCATGATTTGGTATAGCACTCAAACTTCTAGGAATGTCCTTTGCTGACAGCCATCGCCTGACTTTGAACTGTCAGCGACGGTGCCTGTCAGCGGTTTATCTAGTTCGTATACCAAAATATAAACCATTCAAGTGTCTACTGCTAAACGAAGTTCGACCTGCATATGCAGCGGCGTTCAGAAGTTATTCTAGAAAAACCCTCGGGGTTAAATTGCTCTCTCCCTTCCGCTAATGGAATTCGCTCAGGTAAGGCTCAAGGGATCCATTTTGATGTCTCCATGGCTCGATGGGTTAGCCAGGTACATCATTTTGTCCATTCTAGGCACGCTACAAGCACCTTGCACTGCCAATAAGTGTTAGGCTTGGGTCCCGCAGGATTCTGCAGCAACCAAGAGAGCTATGCAGCCCTCAGCAAGATCACTACAGCCCCCAGCAGGGTGCACACGGCTTACAGCGAGGGCATGGCCCCCTTGCTCTCTTTGGTTACGCCGCTGAGGGCGTCTTGACTGAATTAACCAATACGTTAGTCACAAAATGGGTTGCTCAGTGACCAGAGCAGCACTCTTCACCATAAACGGACCCGAATTAGAAAAAAGACTCTCTGAGGCTCTGATCAACGACATGGGTCCCCTTGGCAATATGTGGCTAGTTTGTGTGACGTCAGCGTGCATCTAAACATTTGTGTAACATCTTTGTCAGTCGTTCTTTTCATTATAATCTTTGTAAATCGTTCTTCTGAGTATAATAGAGCAAAAACATATGTGTAAGACATTCTTCTAATTGTAGGCCATCAATAGCATTGATATGCACAACAAAACGCCCCCACCATAAGAGACCTTCCCGCACCTGCCTCAATGAACGACGATTAAGTGAAAACTTCAGTTTCAAATTTTAAGATACGTGTTGAGCATTGGAGAATCCATCAAAGATACCAGACTTCCTGGGACCGTTTGGGCCTCTTGGTTGCACTATGTGGTCAACGTTTTATCGTTATCGATTACAAGTCGATTGTAAAACAGTACAAATATTGATATAACGCGTACACCGTTATGCACTAGAACACATCACTCCAATGATATGTCCTCGACGGGGACGCTAACTCGTTAACCAAGTAAGGTAACGGCCCAAGCTTTTCAGGAATGTGAGCAGCCGTGGTGAACTTCGTGAGTCAGCCAGTCAGCGCCGATCTTTGCGCAATTCCACGGCTTATTCCAGCGAAGAAGGCCAGGGGCCGAAGAAGGCCAGAGCCGACACCTATCCGGAGAGGGCCGGAGCGCGAGCCGTGTCCTCACCCAGCGATGTGACGATGACCCCCTGCCGCACGGACACGGACAGCGCCAACAGCAGCAGACGCGCCGCAGCACTCATGCCGTTACTTCCGTGCGCGAGGACGCCAGGCAGCACAGCGCTTCCGATGCGGCCGCGGCGCCTCTGCGGCGAACTCGGCGCGGCCGGCTCGGCTCAAGCCGTGATCACGCCGCAGCTCGGCTGTGTCGGATCCCCGCAGGATCACCCGGACGCGGTGCACGTATATGTCACGTGGGGGATAGCAAAGCTGCGTCAGCGTAGGCACCGCGCGCGCCGTCACCGCCGTGGACTACACCGCCTGCACAAACACGCCGGCCTCCTCGCTCTCGCAGCCTCGGTCGACCTGGGGCGGCGGCGCTCGATCCGCAGTCACCCGCGCTGCTGGAGCCGTCTCGGCACCCGCAACGCGACACCCGGCTCCGATCCGACTCTGCGGCTGGCGCGCCGCCGCGAGAGCCGCGCTCGGCCGGTGGGGGCGTACGACCGCGGCAGGCGGTGATAGCGGGAATGTCAGACCGGGCTCTCGCCGTGACGGAAGCTGCAGATACGCCGGAGGAAGGTGGTGTGTCGTCACTTCCGGTGTCGACGCTCGCCGCGCGCCAGCAGACTGACAGCCTGACGCGGCTCCATGGAGTACTGGCGCGCCGCTGCATGCTGCCACGGTGCTCAAAGTGTTGAATCACGACGTTGCGCCGATGCACACGAGCTCTGACGTGATAAACAAGGCCTTTCCATGCCTATGACTACATTTACTTGGTAACATGCATTTCCAGTAAAGCAACTGTAAGCGGTCACGCTCTTTGGAGTCATCAATATGAAAATGGAGCGCATGCACCGAGTTCATGCCGAAATATTGTCACGGATGGCCGACACGCGTCGTCAGTCCGTCAGCTTTACAGCTCACGCGGGCGTCCTGCGACCGCTCGGTGCCCGGGACTGCTGCAGCGCCGGACGGGTGTGTCCGGGGCGGGCATGCCGGCTGACGCTGGGCTACCCCGTGCACACGCTTCAAGTAGGGGGAGAGCTTTCTGGGAACGTAGCGTGAGTAGCCGCGGCCGGCCGTGCACGAGAATGTGTGACGAGCGATCGTGGCTGTGTGGGTGGCAGATCACCGGGCAGAAGCAGTAATAACTACTGGTCGGGTAGTAAACGCGAGTGGCGGAGCACCGCGCAGGAGCGGTAGCAACTGCTGTTCGGGTGGCGGAGCACTGCGCAGGAGCAGTAGCAATTGTTGGTCGGGTGACGGAGCACTGCGCAGGAGCAGTAGCAACTGCTGGTCGGGTGGCGGAGCACTGCGCAGGAGCAGTAGCAACTGCTGGTCGGGTGGAGGAGCACTGCGCAGGAGCAGTAGTAATTGTTGGTCGGGTGGCGGAGCACTGCGCAGGAGCAGTAGCAATTGTTGGTCGGGTGACGGAGCACCGGACAGGAGCAGTAGCAATTGTTGGTCGGGTGACGGAGCACTGCGCAGGAGCAGCAGCAATTGTTGGTCGGGTGACGGAGCACTGCGCAAGAGCAGTAGTAACTAGAAGACCAAGAGTTCCAGAGCTGGCCCCCGTTAGATGCCGAGAGGGTTCAGCAGCGGCCGCGAAATCACATGCTCGTCAGATGAAGTCTGCACACGAACTTGCTTATATTGTTTTGTCAGGAAGCTGTTAAACCAGCGCTCGTCTACTCAATTATGCCGGAGCTTGCGTAGAAGGTGGTCGTGCGGAAAAATATCGAAACATTTGGACAAATTTAACAGACAGATCAGTTGACTCTGCTCTGGTCCATAGCAGCTGACAAAATTGTCCGCGAAAGAAAGCAGCACAGCATCATGTGAGCGATTAAATCTTAACCTACGCTGCTTAAACGGGGGCAGGTGGTGCGTTGCAGGTGTTGGGCTTGTGAAATGCTCTACGAGGCATAGCACGGAGAGGTACAAATTGGTACGTTTCAATCACGGTTTGTAGGGCCTCTTATAGAAAAACCCTGATGTTTGGGCGTTGGTACCTCAGAGCCATGGAAAGCAGATGCTGAGGTGTTGCATTTTCTGAATCAGTGTGACGAGAAAATGTTTATATAGTACTGTGGTCCAGGTCGAGCCACTGTGCAGCGTGACCTAACCTGCCCCATGGGACTGGTTTGCATCAGCATTAGATGCCTCGCATTGCATTCGCTGACGTGATTCACCGCGAGTGACATAGCGACCTTACATCGGCCTGTTTCTGAACCTCGCGGCAGTATCAGTCTGTGATCCATACTGTAGAGTGGGAATCAGGCTAGTAGGAATCTAGTGGGATCCTCCAGTGGCGTAGTTCCGCAAAATGCGCTGAGGGCTGAACGGCAAAAACATCACAACCAGCCCTGAAATACGCCAGCGAGCGGGCTTTTCCCGGATTCGGCCAGCTTTTTTCTCAAAATTGGGGGAGCCTCTCTTATTTGACAGGATTATACATCCATCATACGCCCCTGGAATCCTCCCCTATACTAGGCGTTTTCGCGATGGATTAATGCATTGAGAAGTTTTGAAAGTATTCCTCAATCCGTTTTATGAAGTCGTAGTACATATTTGACACTCTGACAAGGACCAGATCGTTTTCACGCAGTTCCGTAAACATGCGATAAGTAAACCACATGCATTCAGCCGAGAATTGGTTTTTTATATTTAACGAGACTATAGACATTTTTTCAGCCCACGCTTTTAGTTCATTCGAATTCTCGGAAAATGCTAAGCCTGGCAATCAGCAATGTGCATCGGTCGAGGGCGTTGGATGCCGGCTGTTCCACTATTGCTTACATCGGTGCTGTGTGAAGCAAGGCGGTCTTTGAGGATCATTTCATTCAAGGATTATTCATCTTGGATTATGTTAAGGTATGTAAGCCCTTTGTCACACCGTTGGACCTGTCCGCTGCTGGACGTGCTCGAGCCAGGCAGTGCGGCGGCCCCTACTGGTGCACCCTGGCCACGTAATCCCACAACAGCTGAGCAGCTCTTCAAGCAGCGCTGCAGTTGAACGCGGCGATCTGGTTCGCAGCAGCGACCTTTAGGGGGCAATCTGAGACTGATGTGTGATCTCTGCTGTTTTCATGGCACTGCTCTGGGCTGCTTTGAAATGGAACGCCTGGTTCTGTGGTGCTGTTTTTAGATCGGTGTTGTAATGGCTATAATTCTTTCGCAAATGCGCTGCACTCAGATTAGCTGGATATTTTGCTGGAACTTTTCAATAATAGATACATGCACAGATACGAATACCTACATCACGAATCAAATCAACTTTTGATCATATACAACCGAATGCAACACTTATGATTATCTCGCATGAATCCTCAGAATACCATGCGTTGTCGAAAAATGTAATATACTTCAGAAGTGTAGGCAAAATTAGTAAAATAAGGTTCAGTAAAAATACAAAAAGACAAGACAAGTGGCTTTCTCGAAAGACGGTGGGGCAAACCCCGTGATTTTCCAGGATGCAACTCCTTGGGGAGCAGCTCTTCATCAGCAGATGACTTCGTCAATCCGTCTGCCTCCCCTCCGTCCCCCCCCCCTTCTTCATCCTGGCCAAGAGTTGGACTGCGCCCCTGTGCTGCTGAAAGTATTGGTCCGATGTCGTCGATGGTTATTGTTCATGGTGAAGACAGATATCTGGTTACGCGATAGTGAGTTTTTTAATGCGTTGGTGCAATTTAGCATAGCGAGATTGGACGGGTTCGGGAAGAAGCCCAGGCTGCAGCAGTAACACCTACACGATAAGTTACGAGGCACTGGTACTTATCGGTGCTGTGAGCGTATTCAGTTACGTGGTTTGTGCGGTCCTGGGCAGGCTCGCCACCTGGTCTATATCCATATGTGCGACACAGAAGATACCCCGGTTGCCAGGGGCAACGACGGGCTGGGAAGTTCTCCTGGCGCGGCGATCGAGTCGGGCAAACGCGGCGAGACAGGGGTGGCAGGTTCGGAGGATAAGGGGGAGAGGTCCTGGGTAGAAGAGAGGCCATTGTTCGCAAAGACGTGCAAGGTTTTGCTTGGCTTGTGGAAATATTTGCAATAGTACCAGTCGTTGTGTACGCCAGACACCAGTCCGCTGTGTAATGCCTGTCACGCGCCTGCCCGCGCAGAGCCGCGGAAGCGGCTAGCGGTTTTATGCAGGCTCGGGCTTATTCCTGTAGGGTTTGCTTTACTTTGGTCTGTGCAGAGTCGGGTTTCTTTCGGCCAGTTTCGTTTCATTCGGGTGTTTACAGATTCGGCCGCTGTCCTTGCCGTTTTCCAGAGTCGGCCGCGGACGATATGAGGCGCAACAATGGTGCCCGATTGCGTAAGACAGCGGAGGAAATGAGGCCACGGCCGTTAGCACTGCCTCTTTCACACAAGGACAGAGTTTTTTACCCTGGTGGACGCAAGCGGGACTATTTGTGGACGTCATGAAATGTGGACATTGTGAACTGTGCACATTGTGAACTGTGGACATCGGTAACAGAGACATTATGAATTGTACGCACTCTGACTGGATATTGCAAAATTTGGACATCATCAACAGTGGACATCATGATCTGCAAACATCATGAACTGTGGACATTGTGAGCGTCCCCCGTTTTTATTAAACCAGCTTTCGCTGAAGCACGGCACCACACAGTTACGCTGTTGGTCCGTCCCTACATTCGGCGCCGGAGGCGTCTGTCTCTCCGAAATTTCTGGACCTTTCCACTAGCGTTTTTTTAAAATTCCATACTGATATCTTCCAATGCCCATGGTACATATCTTTCGTTTAACTATTTGCTTATTCTCCGCGCTGCAATACTTGGCACCAATTTGGTCTGGACATGGGTGCAATGGGGCGTCCTTTTTTACGCGCATGGCTCATACCTTCCACGATATGCATAAAAAACACATCGTACAAATAACGTTTATATAGTTCTTCTATTTCGATTGCGGGCATAAGCTCATTCTAAAAGCCTTGCAAACCTCTTTCCTTCCTAGAAATAACATAACTGGAGATCCTGCTCCGGCCTCCTCCACTCTTTCATCATCCACTTCCCACATTGTCTTTGAAGCACTCAGCCACCGAGCGCCATCTCGCCACGAGGTGCAGCTTGTCATGAACAAGAGCAGCACGTAACCAGCGGGATGCGCGGAACGCAGCCTCGTTCTGGCGGCGGCCGCTCGGGTCGGCATGACGACCGAGTCGAAGGCGCTCTAACATCCGACGAGGCCGAGAGCCGGCCTCTCCACGGTCGATCGCCGCCTATTTCTAGTCGTCGCCTGGATCGGGACGCCGAATTATGGCTGCCTGTGCCGTGTAATTGGCCATTGATCTGCGCTGGCCGCGACCGCGGTCCGCCAGTGTCCGTCGGAGCGTGCCGGCCGGCAGAGCGCGTGTACGTCGTCGGAGGCGCGTCGGCGTCGCCGCGGCGGCAGCACGTCGACCTTCGGGGTGCCGAGCCGCCCCGGCGTGCGGCCGGCCGCGCGGCTGCTCCTGCCGGTGCGGGGCGCCTCCGCCATGCCGCTGCACCAGCCGCACCTGTCGCCTCGACGTGGGGCCGGCTGCTGCGGCCGCGGCCGCTTGAACGAGGACAACTGCCGCTTCCTGCTGCTGGGCGCCGTGCTGCTGCTCTACCTGCTGGCCGGCGCCGCGCTCTTCCGCTGGGCCGAGCGTGACCACGAGCTGCGGTCGCAGCGCACCTACGCCCACCTGTTCGAGGATTTCCGGCGCAACCTGACCATGGGCGGCGCGCCAACCTTGGCCGACCTCGACCGGCTGCTGGACGCGCACTTAATAGCCAACCGGCTAGGCCTGCTGCACCACCGACCCCAGTGGGACTTCTCGGGCAGCTTCCACTTCTCCTGCACGGTCGTCTCCACCATCGGTGAGTGGGAAGGTGTGAGGCTGTGGTGTCCACCATCGGTGAGTGGGAAGGTGTCGGGCTGTGATGTCCACAATCGGTGAGTGAGAAGGTGTGGAGATGTGGTGTCCACCATCGGTGAGTGGGAAGGTGTGGGGCTGTGGTGTCCACCATCGGTGAGTGGGAAGGTGTGGGGCTGTGGTGTCCACCATCGGCGAAGGGAAGGTGTCGGGCTGTAATGGCCACCATCGGTGAGTGGAGCTGTGATATCAGCCATTTCGCGAGCGGGGAGGTGTCTGGCTGCGGTCTTTGCCATTTGTGATAACTTGATGTAGAACATAACAGTATGGCTCCGGGAAGACTTGGATTCACGAATCTGTCTAGGCTGCGCCAGGAAAGCTCCAAGCCACATGAGCTAGGGTCAGATTACACTTAAAACTTGGTCGGCGAAAAAGGACCGCCTCGGCCTACGGAAGCCTCAGAGATCCCTAGCGTGTTTCCTGAATGACTTCAGACCGGTGTTGGTCACGCCGCTGAAAATTTTACAAACTGAGCTTACATCATTTTCATGCGTGAGAATCGAACAAACTCTGATCTTGAGGGTTCATGGTCTATGGCTTACTCCTGAGCACACGTTTTGGTGACATTTTGCTGTAAAGTGATCAGAAAGTTTATTTCTTGCAGAAAGTGCACTCCTAGCAGGTTCTGTAGAATAATTTCTTTAATTTCATCGATCTGAAGCCGTAATATTGTTCCAGCTGCTGTTGGATGGCCCGTTCATCTAAGGCCAAGTTAGGTTGACGTTTAAACTTTATGGCTGGAGTTGACATTTTGAGTGATATACGATTAAAACCCCAGCGGTACGCATTTGAGTGTTTGAAAGCACTCTCTAACACCATTTTCCATATTCTCGTGGCTTGGTCGGTTTTTGATGCAGCCGAATGGCTCGACGCCAAGAAAGCTTTCACTCTGGACCTGACGTGACATGCCACAGGTCGGTCTTCACGATTGCCCACCTGATTCCAAGAGCTATTCAATGCCGTTTCGGTATTGCCATTGCGTACTTTGTCCGTCCCGATGGGTCAGTGGGTTACAGCGCACCCCTTCCGATCCACCCACCCGTGGCGAGCTGGGTTTGGATCGCTTTTGGGTGCTTGGTAATTTGTCTTTGATGGGTATAGCCTGCGGCCGGTGGTAGCGGCCGCGCTAAAGATCAGGAGACGTCAGGGGGCAGGACGGACCGCGCCGAACATTACGGCACGTTTAACGTTTGCCGCTAAAGTCTACTGTTGACCTGGAATTACGTGATCGGATGGTAGGGGTCAAGGCTCACACGACAAGCACTGCTTAGCGTGAGCGCTGATCCCAGAAATCCATCCATTCAAAACGTTTGCAACAAATCTTAAGAAAACTTAGTTCTTGAGATCATATGAGGTCTGTGATAGTGGTCTGTGATAGTGGTCAAGTGGTAATTTAATCCCTTTGTCTTAATTTGACCTGCCGATGGTTCCACTCATCATGGTTTACTCACGACTACCCGGTCGCAGTTGCCAGGAGATTTCTGATGTTGCTTTCCACGCAGATGAATGTTGTTGAGTTTTTAAGATATTATAGCCTCCGGAGGCTCTTGCAAACTCTGAGGTGGTGAACTTCACACACCAGGTTAACTGATGGGTGTCCATAATAATTGGGTAAAAGGTTGGGCTGTATAGGGATTTTTTTGCAAATACGGGTATGATAGATGCCCGTATTTTTACAAATACGGGTATATGAAACTCTGACTACGGGCTAGAGTTGTACGAAACGCTGCGCAGATTCTTCCAGAAATAGCACACAATGCTACTGCTTGGGTTTTGCAATTATCAACGCATGTGTACTTTCATGAAACCTACCCATAACTTCTAACACAAGTGCTAAGGAAAATGCAGGCGGATGGGCAACAGGTTGGTGAAGCTCATTAGGAATCGTTAGCCGGTGGGTATGAGCACAGCTCCATGGGTGCCCAGCCAGCGATTTCGGTTCAATTCCGACCGTTCCCAAACTTTGCCGGTTGGTATTGTTCGAGACAGATTCCGCAAGCGAGCGTCTTTAGTTGGGATTTACCCGCATTGCTTTGGACCATTGCCAAGTTTCCGCAAGCGGCCGGTTGGGCTATCCTGCGGCTTTCCCGAGTCGACTAAAACGATTCACATCAATAGAATTCTGATCCTAATTTTGCATCAAGAGAAGTCCGATTCCGTTCAGGCTTTTTCTGCCTTTTCTCAGCCGACTGGTCGGGGAGTCCCAAGTGTTCCCCACGCTGCCTAGTAATGGCACGCGGTCAATCTTCAGTTTGTTCCAATGGCGAATATGTATTGAGAAGTGTCTGATCCCGATCGGGGTCTACTAGTCGTTCTCCATGAAGGAGACTCGGGAAAATCCCAGGTTTCCCCAATCGATGGCCAGTAGCAGCTGACTCGACCGAGGAAACCTGTGGCAACCCACCGCGTTTCCCGAGCCGATCGGGGAAGCTTGAGACTTCTCAAAGCCTTTCCCAGCCTTGCCCATCCTTTCCCGACCTTTGCCCAAGCAAGTTTCTGGCCGTGTAGTGGGTGAGTTCGGCAAATGAAATCTTACTCGTAAAGGCCTGTTCTCTGCGACCTTCCTCGAAATGTGAAGGTGAAACAGGTTCGTGGGACGACGATGAAATCCTGGCGAAAGTTGTGTCGCCGGTCTTAAAAGAAAAAATACAAGCGCCTGAATCTGTATTGATTATCTTACCCCTTTCCGCTCTTCCATCGGTGTGTACGTCGCCACCAATATCAGAAACGACTGCATCAGCACGTTGCCGTTTGGCGCACGGGTGCATTCGAACGTCTGAGGTGTTGTTAGACCACAGTGAGTGTCGACAGGCACCCTTCCCACGCATTCGCGCTGCCGTTCCCTCACGCTGCGTTGGAGATGGCGATACACCGCAGAGACGATTCGGTAGTCCGTCTTGTGCAGGTCGATGTGCTGGTGTTCATGCTGAAGAGCTTGTATTTCCAAAGGATCAGTTCAACGTAAAGCAGGCGAGAGTGCAAACGAAAAATTTACGAGCAGCATCGTCAGCCCAGGCTCGCCCAATTATCTATATCATCGGCAGAGCAACCGGTAAGCAGGGGCGTGCTCACGATTTCATAAAAGTGGGATGGCACAACTCAAAGCTGTTCGCTGAAAACGAAGCGAGGCACGTCGCTGGCGTGCGCAATTTTTTCCATATCGCTAAACAACGTCGTATGTTCTCGACCTTCATATTTTTACGTGCCTACCTGGAATTTTTAATTACCATCATTTAGTCATGTGCATATGAAATAGCATGTCATAAATTTGTTAAGAGGGGGCAAGTGCCCCTAGGGACTCTTACGCGCCTACGTCCCTGTCGGTGAGATTCAGCTCGTACCGGTACTGCCGGCGGTTTTCGATGCATCCTGTAGGGCCGACGGCTTCCAGCACCATTCGACATGGCGAATCCTGGCACGGTATAGTACCGCTTATGCTAATCTAGTACCGGCTGCCAGTACTGCGGTACTAAAAAGCCAGCACATCAGACGAGAGCATCTCGATCGGGCGTGGCGCCGGTTCAACAGGCCCAAAATTCACTGCCTGGGCTGTCGAGATACAAAAGCATCTAAAAACCAGCCGCGGAACAATCGTAGCCTGTTGACCAGTACCGCAGGCAGGGGGCACAGGTGCCACGTGCCCCCCTTCTTTAGGTTTTGAGGGGCCCTAAGGGCCCTCGGAACCTGCGATTAAGGGCCCGAAAGGCCAGCCGGGGCTCGCACTCAGGGGCTTTTGCTCGCGGGGCCGGGCACTCCAATGCGAGCCAGAAGGCCTCGCGCGCTGATCAGGGGCCCCCTGAGTCTATAAGCGCCTATATGTTGGTCAGACACCACCAGTATGCAGAGTCGGCTGAGTGGCGGCACGGGCCTTATGGTCAATTTCGCAGGCATGAAGAAACCCGGAGCCAGCCAGCTACATTGGTCGAGGCCCCACAGCTCCTTATGGGAGCCTTGTGTTGGCAAGGGGCTCCTGGGTCCGGCCATGGGAAGTATTTGATGAAGCCTGAAGAGGGGCCCGGGCGGCCCACTGGAGCCGACCACCAAAGGCCCGTTTGGAGGGCATAAGGGCCCGAAGGACTGGTTGTAGGTTACATAAAGAATCACGACTCGCATGGCCGTGACCAGCAATATTAGTCTTAGGTCCTCTTGCACCTTTTGAGGAACCCTGAGACAGTGCGGGGTTCTAAGTCGGCCAAAGACCACGAACACCGAACAGCCGGCTCATACCCGTCTGAGCCCTTGAGACCCATGTCCCAAGCAGGAACCATGCCGGGGCCCGCGATTTGCAAGGTTTGGGGTCCCTGACACGATGCGAAGCTCCTGTATCCGTCAGGGGCTACAGTGCCCAAGCAGAGGTCCTGTGGTGGCAAGTGACTCCGAGTCGGAGCGGTGTTTAGGGGGCCCGAAGAGGGACGAAGAGTCTCTCAAGGCCAAAGATCAAGGGCCCGATTGGAAGCCTGAAAGGTCCGAAGAGCTGACTGTAAGTCACATTAAGGACCCCCGCTCATAGGTTTGTGATCTTAAATGTCAGGAAGAGGGCCTCTTGCACCGAAAGGAACCCTTAAGACGAAGCGTTCCCTTATTTCGGCCAGAGATCACCAACAACGAACAGTCGGCTCCGAGTTGGTCTGAGCTCTGGGGGTTCATTTTCCCAAGCAGGGACAAGCCCGGGCCCACAATTTATATTGGTCGGGCTCCTGTATCGTTCAGAGGTGCGCAGTGCCTAAAAGGGTGTTTTGTGTCAACAAGGGGCCTCCAATGGGTCGGGGAAACATTTTCCCAGCGAGGACGGGGATGGGAGCCTGAATGACAGACGGCCACTTAAGTTGGTCGGGGCTCGCTCGCAATGAAAGGAAACGCGAAAACTTATCAAGAGTGCTCCCATTGAGACAATGCAAGGGGCATGTACCGGTCAGGGCCCCTAGCATCGAACGGTGCGCTCTCCTTCCCAGTTCCAGCATGGTCCCGTTAAGCCGAATTGGGGTCTATGTGCTAATTATTGAAACACCTGCAGCGATCAGGGACGTTCTTGCGTCAATGTTGGCTCTTGCTTCAATCCGGGACCAACTGCGCGGTTCAGAAGGGCCCGCGTCAGGCAGCGGACCAATGTGACACGAAGCATCCCTTTAAGGGCCTCGGGATCGGTAAGGGATCCCGCCCCGTGTCGCTAGAACGACAGCCGGAATACATACCGCGGTGAGACAGAATGGCCCTTCAGCCCTTGACCGGTAAGAAGAATGTGCCGCGTAGTGTCCGACTCAAGGGATCCCTTTCTCGGAAATAACTAAGGTTGTGTGGGTGTTGAAACATTAGTGTTGAATGGAACATAAACATCAGTGTTGAATGGACTGAGTCGAAATGAGCTCAGAATGCATAAGGCGATCCCATGTTTGCTTGAGAAGCTCATTCTTTTGCATAACCAACCAGTGAAACAAATAACACGAAAAAGATTGAGCCCGCGCACCGGGTACCGATAGTACAGGTTGCCTTAACCACTACGTGTCTGAAAATCCACAGGTGCGGGGATCGATTCCCCGCGGTGTCCGCCCTTTCTGCCAGAATGACAGGCAGGCGACGTCATATAGCATCAGCAGCTGAGTGCGTCGTAAAGCCCCAATAACACGCCCGTAATTTCGGAAAGCAAGGACAACGACGACCTGGGCTGCAGTTTCCGTCAAACCTAACGGCGTTGGTCACTGCGGGTAACGACAAACTGCGGGCGCCGCGTGCGCAGCAGCGGCCATCGTAAAACAATGTTTCTGAATGTCTCATAAAGCTAATTTGCATGGCTCAAAGATAAGACGGGGAGGATCTTTTCAACACTTTGAGGTTGTGCTCTGGAGAGATTAACAGCTACAGCAACATGAAAGATAGGAGCTCTACCTTTACTCTTTTAGTTTCACCGCCAGATTCCAGCACCATTTCGCGGTGTTGTAAAGGCTAATCCGTTATTAGTATCAATCTAAAAATAGCACAGGTGAAATATACGCTCGGGTACCTTTTGAATGTATGGTTTGATGCTCTAAGGCATTGGAATGTACTTTTCCAAATGCGTCATCATTTTCGTCCACCCGTTAGCTACGGCTTGGTATAAGCCGCGGGGCCGACGCTGCGCGGCCTACGGAGGCTTTCACACCTCATATTTCGAGGTTTTTGTTGCTGAAATATGCGAGCATGCATGCTCAAAACTACGTTGCAGAATTTGAATCACTACTCGACTCTGACTGAATGTTGAACATTGCCAGTCAAACATGGCTTGGCCTTGTTAATACATATTGCCGATCTATTTTTATCTTGAAGCTAATTCACGGGTCCTTGATATCTCTACAAAAGCCAGGATAAGAATTCTTGCAAGTTTTGTGAGTTCTGTCGGCTTAGAAAGAGCCAATTGGACCATTGCGAAATGATGAACGCCGGTGATTTACTTCATGCAGTCGTTGCAGTCAGCAAAATTGATCTCGCGGTAGCGCCTGGCTTCTTTTCAAATTATGGAAGGTAAAGATGCTCTTTATGTATGCATACATACATATATATATATATATATATATATATATATATATATATATATATATATATGTATGTATGTATACATAATATATATGGCTTTAATAATACAGCCAGTATACATACATACATACATATATATATATATATATATATATATATGTATGTATGTATACTGGCTGCGCGCCTGCCGTTGCCTATACATTAGCCAAGGTATGGCACTTGTCCATGGTTCCATTATACTGCCTGGATATTTTGATACTTAAATGGTATTACCAAGGTATGGTTCTATGGGCTGGGACCACTATCCATTTAAAATCGGTGTTAAGTTGGTACCGATGCTGACACCGGGTTTCAACGCATTCCATGCAGCCTAAGATTGCATGGCACATACCGACAGATGCCGGCGAGTCAGGGCTAATGTAAAGTTTCAGTGACGTCAGTGATTCACCACGCAGCGGAAGAGCCAAGCAGTGACAAGCCGGCCGAAGGCTGGCGACCACAGCTAGTATTTTCTTTTTGACATGAGTTAAACCAGGCTCGTATGTGGTTTGCTTCGGAGAATATTTTTGCTGTTTTCGGATGGCATCGGATCGGGAATCTATGATAACGATTAATCGGTGAGTGAAACGCAAGTAAAATATTCGTGACTGGCTTGTTCTGGACCATTGGAAATTAAGTCCATGAAGAGCTTATGTAACGAGGTTGTGGCCTCCACTATCGACCAGTATGAATCTGACGAGTCTGCCGCCTCGGCCTGTGGTAAGTATGGATATAACAGTGCGACCCTTGTGGTCTTCAACAGGGTCTATTATAAGGCCAAATTACCTGTGCCAGGGCCGAGCACCTCCCTCATCCCCCACTCCTCGCTCCTACCTCTCTTTTAAGGATCGTATTAAAATGTATATACACTCAACAGGAAAGTGCTGACATACTCGAAAGCCATGTTTTCCGTTCCACGACCGTAAAAATAGCATTGTTCGATATAAGAGGCGTTGCCGATTGATCGGAATAGAACCATGTGGAGCATTATAATCATGAGCATCGTGACCCACTGGTTCAAAATCGTCTTCCTTGGCTGTTGACTTCCCAAGAAAGCCTTCACCTATTCGGATAACAATACAGAGTACAACAATCAAACCGCGCTGAGTTATCGGTGGCAAACAAGAGATGAGTGTGCGGGATTTATATTATGTCACCCATTGCCCAGAAACTGTCAAAATGTCTCAACTTTGACTGCTGAACGGTAAGAAAATGCCTCAATCCCGACTGAAACAAGAAGATAACCATTCACTGCAGCGAGACCTTGCACCAGAGGCAAACCATTATAAAATATGTGAGTCACATGAATATCGTGACCCAAGAAACGAGAGTTAAAAATTGTCGGTTTTTGGTTTCTGACATGACATGACACAACATTTTTTACTTACTCGGATCACAACAAAGAGCACACAAATCTACGTCTGCATTCACTGCATTCACGCACTGCATTCAATTTAGCGGATGCAAACGACGACGGGAGATGTGCAGGTTACATTTCATGACCCAGGTGTCAGGTATGGTAAACAGTCATTTTGGGGGCGCTGACCCGATAAAAAAAACACGCTCCAACATCTCTTTGTAATGCAAATCACACATTTCGCGGGGCAGTTGAATTACTGTAGTCAAACAAGTCCAAAACATGTGGGTCATAAACGTTGCGACCCACTGGCTAGCAAAGTTAATAACTGCCGCCCGAATCATTTGAATGGACGTGACCTGGATATCAGCACCCATGCAAAGTGGTGCTGGTTGCATAAGTCCTGACACCACCATAACCTCGTGAAAGTCCGGTTTATCGTCAGATTTGCCGCTGAAAGGTTAATGTGCCGCAATGCTCGGCGCGGTCCATCCTGCCCTTTAAAGGCCACCTCACGGCGCTTCCTGATGTCACGTGACCCTTGGCGCGGCCCCTGCCAACGACCGCGGGCCTGCTCAGCCAGGGACAAGCTTCGAGCACCTAAAGCGACTCGAACCTACCTTTCCCCGACGGGTGGGTGAATCAGAAGGGACAGGCGTTATAACTAATTGAGCTATCGGGACGGACAGACAACTAAACGGACAGACTTGTAGGCAGTTGACTCGCAAAAGAGCACCGTTCCTTACTCCAGTCGCAATAGAAAGTGCACTAGCCGACGTGCTCTAGTCGATACACTGCAGGCAAACAAGCATTTGACGAGCACGTCAAGCTTGTCATGTCCCATTGCTCAAAAGGCGGTAGATATGGTTGTAGCGTGCCCCAGCCGACAATGGCCAGTTTGGACTTCCTCGACCCCTGGGTCATGACATCCATGATCGAAATATTCCACATGCCCTTATGTGTGATAAAGCGACTAAGCTGCGTCGACCAATGTTTTTTTCAAGGCCGCGTAAGTGTATGTGTACTCTGACCTATAAGGGTATATTTCAAGGCCAGTGGGTATATCAGGGTATCCTTCAAATTCCAATAGTGTGCTTTTCAATTATAATACGGGTGGAGGGCTTTTGGCGGTGTCAGTATTTTCTCTTGAACGCGTCAGCATGGTTGTCAGCAGCTGCTCTTTACACAGGTACGCCAGTTGGGTCTGCGTATTTTGTGCAACCCGTTTTGTTTCACTTGCGATCGCAACAGCTCATGAAGCTGAACAGAGCGGAATGGAATCCAGTAAAATTCTGCAAGCATATAGAGCACTTATTAGTGAAATATTTGCGCCTATCTTTTCACTCATCTGGTCAACCAAAACTCAAATGATCAAATTTGAAACCTGATATTCAAGAATAAATGCGCTCACTTTGTGTTACACAGGCCAAAAATATTCACGTACACATGTTCTTTCTTTCTTTGTTTTTGCTTTATCACCTCTTACTGTTAAGTTGCGCCCGGCCGGGAGTCTGAGACAACAGCGCCCGTCCGGGGAAAGTTGGCTTCCTCCTGAAATCTCCAACTTCCCGATGCCGGACGAGAAAATTGAAGACACTGTTGTAAAGGTCCCGTCAAATCATGAATAATAAAACCATTTTTTTACCCCAGGTCAAATGTAAGGTCACCAGAGATCACGAAAGTGAAAAACCTTCGTTTTGATAGATGTGGTTGAAATGCATGTTGGTACCTCAAGACGGATATTGATGGTACAAAAGTAAGCGTTAAGACTGTGGAGTGTCCATTTCGACCATTTTTATTCGCTCAAAAGAGTCAGGTGAGGTCAGACCACTGTGCAAAAGTGGTGCACCAGTCGCCTACAGAAATGACACTTTTTATTTCTTTCACGGTGAAATATCCCACACACAAAAATATATTTAAGAGAAACCTAGAGGTCAGCTGAGGGCAACTAAGGCCAAATTCATAAACCAATGAACTGAAAAAATTATAGTTCTAAGTGACGTGTACAATATTTCCCTGTGGTCAGAAATAGTGTGTATTCCATCTACAGGTACTAAAGACCGCACAGTTTGGGTATATATTATACCTAAGCCTTTCAACACTTCTCAAATTATTTGTAACAAACTGAGAGGAGGCACGTTGGCACATGAAATTATACGTCAGCAGCTGCACAAAGACGCTGTGGAGATAGTTACACGCGTCGCACTCGTTCATCTAGCCCCTGCACTACCGACAACAGAGCTCATTGACCTGTGATGCCCTCATATGACCTCATAATGATCTCATTATGCATTATAATGATATCACATGTTTTCAATGAAAATTCTAAACCTGCGCCCAGAATTACCTGATATGACTTTATTTTGAGCTCAGTATGTGTTTTACAGAAGGCACCCAAGAGATAGGTCATGACCTGGGCCAGTGGCATATGCTCTGTGGTTATCAGATGACTTGTGAATATGAGTGAGTACTTGTTTTATCACATATAAACATTAAAACTACATGAAAATGATTACGAATTTGCAGTATTTAGGAAAAATTGCAAAATTGCACTAGACCTCAGGTCACTGACGTTACCTGTTTCGAAGAATGTAGACTATACAAACTGTAGGTACCATTATGTTCTATTACTTTGACAAGCTTAAGCCAAGACAGACAACACGCAAAAAGTTCTGCGTGGTCAAAGTCTGTCAGAAGCTGGCCCCTTTCATCCAACCTAGATCACTGAAATAGGCAGATCAAAGCTTGAAATTCTTCCAGAGGATGTTAAATGAATAGATAAACAGGTGCTAAAGATTTGGTATTACTGCAACCGCTCCTTTTCGGGCAGCGTCAAAAAAGCTGTGCAGGGAAGTCAACTTCTCAAAGTCAACAGACTCCTTCCTCTTCTTCTCTCAAGCGGGCAGAGACTTCTTCGTCTACGTAGATAGACTGCCTGGCTGGCCAGTTGTCTATCAACTCCCACGGGGTGACACAACATGTCGTTAGTTCACCAGAGCCCCCCCCCCCCCCCCCTGAGACGTCTTCGTCAGTCTCGGAGTCCCCGTGAGACTCAGGACAGATGGAGGACCCCAGCACAAGGACCGTGAAGTCGCCAACTTCCTGAAGCGTTGGGGAGTACGGCATGTCATGTCGACTCCGTATTACCCACAATCCAATGGGCATGCGGGGGCGGCAGTGAATGCCATGAAGCACCTGGTCTCCAAAACAGTGGCTGATGGCTCTACCGACAACGACGACTTTTACGGAGGACTCCTGGAACTGCGAAACACGCCTCGACCCGATGGACGTTCTCCGGCTCAGGTGGTCTTCGGCCATCCCATCCGTTCCTGTGTTCCCGCTCATCACAGCACCTTCGCTGCTGAGTAACAGGAGCAAGCAGAGGAACGCGATTCCAGGGCAGCAGCGTCTCTCCGCCGTGCGCAACAGCACTACAATGATTCTGCATATGCACTGACGCCACTCAAGGTCGGGACCCACGTTAGGCTGCAAGATCCGATCAGCAAACGCTGGGACAAGGTAGGCACCATCGTGGGCGTCGGGTACCACAGAGATTGCCTGACCAAGACACCAAGCGGCAGAGTCTCCTGGAGAAACAGGCGCTTCCTCCGTCCGTCACTCCAGTCCCCCCAAGCGCCATCACACGGACCGACGACTGCCTCGCCATCAGAAGGAAAGGCCAGCACCTCGCCGTCGAGTACGATTTCAGCTCCCGCCGCCATAAGCTCTTCCACGGAGTGTTCGTCAAAGAAGGATATCAAGCCGCCTGGCCTACGACATCTAAGAACTGCTCCTCCAGAGGTCCCGAAGAGCGGGGGGGGGGAGGGGGAGATGTTGTGAGCACGCCCAGCCGGCCCGGCGGCACAGCATGCCGTCCCTGCCGTGTCGCGACCCGCCCTCGGCCGCGCGGCGGAATGCAACTCACCGCCACGGACGCTGATCGCCGTCCCGTGGCGGACCGCACGGGACGCCTGATAGGTGTGTGTGTGCAAGCTGACTTATGAGAGGTAGTTCACCCGAACAAAATGTTATGCCGCGCCTGCCTGGAATAGCAGGGGCGGGACGCCACTGGACTCGGTCCCAACCGCTGGACGGAAGACATCACAGACAGAGTTAGCCGTAGTCATGAAATTGGGATCTCCGGTAGAGCGCAAGGCGTTGTAATGGCGCAGCTACGCCTCACGCGTGCTCTCCATCGCTGCTCGACGGCTACTACATGCCTGCGGCCTAGCTCGGTGCGCCGCCAGTTCCCACAGGGCTGCATTCTTTCCCACCATTCAATATGATATGCATCGGCTGTTTAGTGGTCTAAATGGGTAGCAGTCGTCTGTCGTCAGGAGCCGCCGCCGCGCGGATGCCTTTGGTCACCGTTGCTCGGAGACAGGCGACGACACAAGGGATGACGCACGGCCGGCCCCCGGCATTGGTCAATACACGTGACAGCGGCGCCCAATCAGCGAAGAAATCGTCGTTGCATGTACATGTGTCGTTATCCGTATCATGTTAAGCTGGTTACAGCGCGATGCCAAGGAGTATATCACGCCAGGACACATGGGAGGTCACCGACGATGTCTTGTGTTCGGGCACGCAGATAGAGTTGTGACGGGAGGCGAGGGTTTGCTGGGGAACCCCACAACATGGGCAGCCCATGGTTACGCATAGAATCCTCTAAATTCGTTTTTCTACTGAATTTAGTCAATCCGTTCCGCAGAGACCGTACTTCAGACTAGGAAGGGTCTCGCGGTCGACCAGGGGACTCAACGGGCGGACCAACCCAGAAACCTTGTGAAAACTTTTTCCTCATTGCTGAATTTCGACCTAGGAAAAGGTGTTCACGAAGTGTCCGATGTCCGGCCTCGAATGCACACTCCGTGACAGTGACGTGTCCGATGCCCGGCCTCTGAAGTAAACTCCCGTGGCAGTGGCGGGTCCGATGTCCGGCCCCTGATGCACACTCCCATGACAGTGGCGGGTCCGATCAACGGCTTCTGATGCACAGCTCTCTGACAGTGGCGGGTCCGATGTCCGGCCTCTGATGCACACTCCCGTGACAGTGGCGGGTCCGATGTCCGGCCTCTGATGCACACTCCCGTGACAGTGGCGGGTCCGATGTTCGGCCTCTGATGCACACTCCCGTGACAGTGGCGGGTCCGATGTCCGGCCTCTGATGCACACTCCCGTGACAGTGGCGGGTCCAATGATCGGCTTCTTATACACACTCCCGTGATAGTGGCGGGTCCGATCAACGGCTTCTGATGCACAGCTCTGTGACAGTGGCGGGTCCGATGTTCGGCCTCTGATGCACACTCCCATGACAGTGGCGGGTCCGATGATCGGCTTCTTATACACACTCCCGTGACAGTGGCGGGTCCGATGTTCGGCTTCTGATGCACACTCCCGTAACAGTGCGGGTCCGATCACTTTCCCTGGATGGGATTTCCTGCGGCTGTTGGCAGCGGCTGCGCTAAATGCCAGGTTCTATCGGAGGGTAGGACGGATCATGGCGCAATACTGCATTTTAAGCTTTCAGCGTAAACATTTTACCACTGGCCTGGATTTTCGTAAACGGATGGTGGGGTCAGGACTCACGCAATTGGCACTGCTCAGCCTGAGCATTTTTGCGAGAAGTTTATGCAATGAACAGGTTCGGACTAAATCTTTAAATGAAGAAAAATTGTTACGGACTACAGCTTCGCCATAACCACGCTCACCGTTGATGACGACCGAATCCGCAAAATCCTGGCAGATACCTACCTGTGATGGAGACCACAGACCCCACATATAACTACTTAGCGATGGAGGAGAACACGGCCAAGCCATAGAAATACTTACCAATGATGGAAACCAGACCCTATTTTAACATGACGTGGGAGGATCCACAACAATGACTGTAGAATTCTGGCCCTGTTCCCCGAGTATACAGCCAAACCCTCCCTGTACACACGCTCTCATGTAAGCAACTCACATCTAACCGCACCATTGACACATTTCAGGCATGGGCAGTGGTAGGGAAACATTTGTGGTGAGGCAGTTATTCGTAACTTAATCCACGGCCCGCCGGCGGAGGGGAGCGGGGGGGGGGGCAGTTGACTTCCCTGTACAGTTTTTTGGCACAACCCGAAGAGGAACGGTTGTAGTAATACCCAATCTTTAGCACCTGTTTATCTGTTCATTTGACATCCTCTGGAAGAATTTCAGGCTTTGATCTGCCAATTTCAGTGATCTAGGTTAGATGAAAGGGGCCAACTTCTGACAGACTTTGACCACGCATAACTTTGTTATGTGTTGTCTGTCTTGGCTTAAGCTTGCCAAAGAAATAGAACATAATAGTACCTACAGTTTGGATCGTCTAGATTCTTCGAAACAGGTAACGTCAGTGACCTGAGGTATAGTAAAATTTTGCAATTTTTCCTAAATAATGCAAATTTGTAAGCATTTTCGTGTAGTTTTAATGTTTATATGCGATAAAGCAAGTGCTTACTCATATTCACAAGTCATCTGATAACCACAGAGCATATGCCATTTTTTACAGATTTGATCCGTACTCTTTGAATGGATGAATTTCTGGGATCAGAGCTCACGCTAAACACTAATTGTTGTGTGAGCTCTGACCCCTACCACCCGATCGCGTAATTCCATGTCAACGACAGAATTTAGCAGCGAAAGTTTAACGTGCCGCAATGCCCGGCAAGGTCCGTCCTGCCCTCTGGCGTCAACTGACCTTCAGCGCGACCGCTGCCACCAGCCGCGAGCATGCCTGTCAAAGGCAAGGGCGTACCAAGAACATACCATTGGCCCAGGTCATGACCTATCTCTTGGGACCTTCTGTAAAACACATACTGAGCTCAAAATAAAGTCGTACTAGGTAATTTAGGTAATTTGGTAATTTTGGGCGCCGGTTTAGAATTTTCATTGAAAACATGTGATATCATTATAATGCATAATGAGATCATAATAGATCACTTGAGGACAAGCAAGGTCATATGAGGGCATCACAGGTCAATGAGCTCTGTTGTCGGTAGTGCAGAGGCTAGATGAACGAGTGCGACGCGTGTAACTATCTCCACATCGCCTTTGTGCAGCTGCTGACGCATGGTTTCATGTGCCAACGTGAAACCATGCGTCGGTTTCTGAGAACCTGTAATAAACTGAGAAGCCCATACGGGCTTCTCAGTTTATTACAAATACTTTGAGGAGTGTTGAAAGGCTTAGGTATAATATATACACAAACTGTGCGGTCTTAAGTACCTGTAGATGGAATGCACACAATTTCTGACGACAGGGAAATATTGTACACGTCACTTAGATCCAGTTAGCACTTTCATTTTTCAGTTCATTGGTTTACGAATTTGAGCTTAGTTGACCTCAGCTGACCTCTAGGTTGCCCTTAAGTATGTTTTTGTGTCTGGGATATTTTACTGTGAAAGAAATAAAGAAGTGTCGTTCCTGTAGGCTACTGGTGGACCAGTTTTTCACAATGGTCAGACCTCACCTGACTCTTTTGAAGGAATAAAAGTGGTCGAAATGGACACTCCACAGTCTTAGCGCTTACTTTTGTACCCTCAATATCCGTCTTGACGTGCTGACATGTATTTCAACCACATCTATCAAAACGGACGTTTTTCTCCTTCGTGATCTCTGGTGGCCTTACATTTGACCTGGGGTAAAAAATTGGTTTTATTATTCATGATTTGACGGGACCTTTACGACAGTGTCTTCAATTTTCTCGTCCGGCATCGGGAAGTTGGAGATCCCAGGAGGAAGCCAACTTTCCCCGGACGGGCACTGTTGTCTCAGACCCCCGGCCGGGCGCAACTTAGCAATAAGAGGTGATAAAGCAAAAACAAAGAAAGAAAGAACATGTATACGTGAACACTTTTGGTCTGGGTAACACAAAATGAGCGCAGCTATTCCTTAATGTCAGGTTTCAAATTTTATCACTTGAATTTTGGTTGACCAGATGAGTGAAAAGATGGGCGCAAATATTTCACTAATAAGTTCTCTTCATGGTTGCAGCCTTTTGCTGGATTCCATTCCGCTTTGTTCAGTGTTATGACCCGTTGCGATCGCAAGTGAAACAAAACGGGTTGCACAAAATACGGCAGACCCAACTAGCGTACCTGTGTAAAGAGCAGTTGCTGACAACCATGCTGACGCGTTCAAGAGAAAATGCTGACACCGCCAAAAACCCTCTACGCGTATTATAATTGAAAAGCACACTATTGGAACTTGAAAGATACCCTTTGCCAATTATTCCCAAAAAAATCATGCTGTTACGCCAGTAGTCGCCAAAACATAAGTTACTGCACGGTAGGCTGTTCATTTCGGCCTCAGATTTCAATGCGCTACAATAAGTTATAAAACCCTCTGCATTTCGGTAGACATGCCCTCTTCAGGTGAGCTCAACTTTGGAAATTGAAGACTAGGTCTTTGTATTGTATCTCAGCGTTTCCAGCAAATTTACAAACCTGATCTCACCTGAAGAGGGCAGCCTTGTAGCAGAGCTGGGTAGTCATGTCAGGCGGGATCAGAAGCACGCGGGTGACTAGCGGAGCACCACGCTGGCCGGCCTGAGTCGCCAGGCGTCTCGCATCCAGTCTGTCCCGCCAGTCACACCGTCTGCGTCTGGTGTCCCAGTCCCAGTCTGTCCCGCCAGTCACACCGTCTGCGTCTGGTGTCCCAGTCCCAGTCTGTCCCGCCGGTCACACCGTCTGCGTCTGGTGTCCCAGTCCCAGTCTGTCCCGCCGGTCACACCGTCTGCGTCTGGTGTCCCAGTCCCAGTCTGTCCCGCCGGTCACACCGTCTGCGTCTGGTGTCCCAGTCCCAGTCAGCCCCATGGTCTGCATGCAGGTCGCCACAGACCGCCCGTCGGCTATCGCCTCTTACAGCTACACCGGACAGGCGGTGCACGAGATGAAAAGAGCCCCGCCAGCGGTGATTGACGTGCTTGCAACGAGTGAAATGAGTCCGCCGCAACATGATGCGTTTTGTAACTTACGGTATTCTATTCAAATTTGAGACCGAGTTGGACAGTGTACTGCAAAACGCTAACCAAGCTGGACAGGCTCAGGGCGATCTAATGTCGATAAATGAATGATATAGCCCGTCAAAGTCGTGACTGGTCGGCCCCAGCCGCTGAAGCCAAACGACTTCCGCCTACCCGACGTAAGGAATTCCTCAGCCTGCGACATCGCTCATGGTATGGGTGAAAAGACAGCTATGGATGTGTATGTATACGCATAATGTCGTTCGCTGTTCTCCACCAGGCCCGTGCTGATACATTGTTCAGTAGTAGTTGGCTATTGGGCTTTACGGGCGCGTCAACCGTAATGGCTACTTGCGCCGATCAGTAGTAGCATATGGCATGCATGTTTATCAGAACTACAAGACAACATTTTTGCGTCAGGTCTATCGAAGCATTAACTCCGATACCACATACCTCATGTACCATGCATGGATGTCTGAGAATATCTGGAATGCCTACCTTGACGTAACAGAATATGCGTACCGTAAGCACACACTACGGTGATAAGCTGCCTCATCCAGGCGCATCCACATACTGTGGTGATAAGCTGCCTCATCCAGATCCATCCACACACTGCGGCGATAAGCTGCCTCATCCAGACCCATCCACATACTGCGGTGATAAGCCACCTCGTCCAGACCCATCCACATACTGCGGTGATAAGCTTCCTCGTCCAGACGCATCTACATACTGCGGTGATAGGCTGCCTCGTCCAAACCCATTCACGCACTGCGGTGATAAGCTGCCTCATCCAGACCCATCTACACACTGCGGTGATAAACTGCCTCATCCAGGCGCATCTACACACTGCGGTGATAAGCTGCCTCGTCCAGACCCATGCACACACTGCGGTGATAAGCTGCCTCATCCAGGCACATGCACATACTGCGGTGATGAGCTGCCTCGTCCAGACCCATGCACATACTGCGGTGATAAGCTGCCTCGTCCAGACGCATCGGACGCGGTTGTGCCCGAACAGCAGCAATCCCAGTTTGATTCCGGGTGCCACAGCGTGGGTAGAACAGCGTCATTGATGATAGAGCTCACTTTGTTCTTTTGCAGTCAGGCCTTTTCCTGCCTTTTATCGCGCCTAAATATGTTTTGCTCATGTGGCAGAAATCGACGACTAAACTTCAACGTCGCGGTTCAACGTTCTGGAGATCAGGCAGTTTGTTTTCAGTTGGTGTTTGTTGTGCTCACGGGTGGTTGATGTTGATGCTGTTGATGCTCACGGGTGGTTGATGTCACCCTGCGAGGCGGTCGCGAGGGCTTTAATTTCACACGCCGGACGAGTTCCAAATGGCTTTTAATGCAATGGTTAAGCAGTGTGTAAAACTAACGACGAACACGCCTCGTGCCATTGCATCTGATAACAAAAAGCTTGCGTATTTGTTTCTCTTCCCTATCGATAAAACCATTGATTAAACTAGCCCCAGTTTACATCCCCACAGGCCTTCAGCCCACAGCCACGCAGTTTCGGTCAGCTGAGTCTGCTATACTTCATACGTACTCTGTTACTTTCAAACCTGGAATTTCTAGGAATTCCTAGAACGATCAAGGCCGACGTTGTTCGGTACATGTTTGAATATGCGGTTTTGCACGATTTCATGTACAAAAACGTCGTCTTGGGATGTCCTGAGTCATGCGAGACAAAGCTGTGAAATGATTTTGCACTACAGTATCATGAGTGTCGTTAAACATGCACGCTATTTTCTGTCGGAAGCGGATTAAGGGTTGAAATGATCGCTGAGTTCATCATCAAATTGCTCGCGCAATTTCCAAGCAAAAATCTGAATTTCATGTTGAGGGGGCATGGCGGGAGAACATAATTTAAATACACACTATATAAATCAGCATCGCACCGAAGTATCACACTTACCAATCCTGTGCCTAGACTTACCTTTTCTGGCACGACGCGGTCACGACTGGCCCCAGTCTTGCCAAAGTCATGACGTCCGCGGCTTGACCCCTGGTTCTGGTCATCTCGTGCGTCCGTGTTCCCAGGCTGGGGTTGAACAGCCTCCCATTCCTGCTCGCTAATCTCACGCGTCTGTGTTGCCAGGCTGGGGTTGAACAGCCTCCCACTCCTGCTCGCTAATCTCACACGTCTGTGTTGCCAGGCTGGGCATGGACGGCCTCGCACTCCCCCTCGTCTCATGTGTCCGCGTCTCCAGGTTGGGGATGGACGGCTTCCCACTCCCGCTCATCTTGTCCATCTATGCCGCCAGGCTGGGGATGGACGGCGCCGCAGACCACTGTCGGCCGGATCTGCCTCATCGTTTACGGCATCCTGGGCTGCGCCGGCGGCATCCTGTTCTTCAACCTCTTCCTCGAGCGCTTCATCACGCTGCTCTCGCACGTCATGCGCGTGTACCACTCGTGGCAGGTGGAGCGGCGGATGGCGATGTCGCGTGCACCCTCGCGCCTCTCGCGACCCGACAGCCTCAGCTCGCAGGCTTCGCAGGCCGGCAAGTGGAAGCCGTCGGTGTACTGGGTGCTGCTGTACCTGCTGGTATGCACCTGTCTCGTGCTGCAGCTCGGCGCCGCGCTCTACCTGAGCATGGAGCGCTGGGACTACCTGCGCGCGATCTACTACACGTTCGTCTCGTTCGCGACTATCGGGTTCGGCGACATGGTGGCCGGCATTCGACCCGACCACTTCTACGGCGCCGCTCAGTGGTACGGCGTCGCCAACTTCCTCGTCACGGTCGCCGGCGTGTGCTGCATGTACTCGCTCTTCAACATCGTCTCCATCATCATCAAGCAGCTGTTGAACTACGTTATCGGCCGCGTGGACGGTGTGTGCGCGTCGACAGTGTGGCCGGCGGGCGAGCCGCTGGAGAAGGGACGCCTCGACTCCGGCCGGCCCCGCTCCGGCCGGCTGCCCAGCCTGCCCACGCCTCGCCTCTCCCCCGACCAGCTCAAGTCGACCTCGTCGCGCGACGAACTGGACGCCGAGGGCATCACCGCCGACCGGTGCGCCGGCCGCGCGCCCGATAGCATCATTTTCACGCGCGAGCTGCTGCAAGCCAACAGGGTAAGTGGCGCCGCCCAGCGGCCGGCGCCGATCCTAGCCCGGGCCGCTGCAGATGCTCCGCCGCTTACTCCCACGGCTCAATGTGCTGTGTCCGGCGCGCCGTCGGGAGACTGCGCTCTGCTCGTACCTCTGGCCTAGCGACCGCACTCTGACCACAATTCACGTGACTTTGACGGTGTCGGTTCATGCCACGCTGTAGGACGCGAGGGGCACAGGATGCGCCCTCGCCATGCCCACGACGGTCGGACGGGCAGCGTTCTGTCGCCAGATCGAAGCACATCAGCGGCGGCCTGGCCTCCATTGATCTGTTGATGATTGGACGGGCAGTCGCGAGTCCACTGTCAGGCGCGCCGCGCAGGCTCTGTTGCCCCATTCGCACGCGCTCCCGTCACGTCACGCTCCCGTCACGCCACGTCGCCCCGAGAAAATGGAAGACGCCCAACACTCCGCTCAGCCTCTTCGAATGCTGGCATCGAAGCTATTTAAATTGATAAACTTTCCATTTTGCCCCAGATTGTTAGGTAAACATTTACGCTACGCGGCAAATATTGAACGTGACTTGTCATCACATAAGGGCCAGCAAAGTGTGCTGTTCGGCAGGCGACGACCGAGATGATTAAGACGTAATAGCTGTCAATTAACACAACTCGTATGCAGATGGTGCCAAAACCAATGAATAGATATTTATATATTTACACACACACACACACACACACACACACACACACACACACACACACACACACACACACACACACACACACACACACACACACACACACACACACACACACACACACACACACACACACACACACACACACACACACACACACACACACACACACACACACACACACACACACACACACACACACACACACACACACACACACACACACACACACACACACACACACACACACACACACACACACACACACACACACACACACACACACACACACACACACACACACACACACACACACACACACACACACACACACACACACACACACACACATATATATATATATATATATATATATATATATATATATATATATATATAATGTGTGTGTATGTGTGTGTATGTGTGTATACGGAAACGCATGCATGCTCAACGCATTGTTTGGTAGGGTTTCGCGTGCAAGTTCTACTGGCATTGCGTTCGTGTTTTAATGTACAAATGACAGCACCTGCACATTGACGAATATCAGCTGGTTGTGCGGCCGACTATTAATTCGGCTATCCAGGCAAAATCAGTAATGTTTAATTATCCACGATCTTTTAGGAGTGTGACCAGAGTATTGCTTAAATATACATAGAGCATTGCTTAAATCTTTCGATGGATGTTGATCGCAGCGAACCGGGCTGTGCACGCGTGTAGTTGACATAACACAGTCGTAACGGGTTTAGACCACAGGGCGTTGTACTCATGGCTGCCTCAGGACTACAGGTCGTTATACTCGTGGCCGTTACAGGAAAAGGCGACAGTTGCTGTTTTCCGGGAAACCGCCGGCGCACCTGAACCTGATGGTTTGACTGGCGGCTCGCCTATGTTTTGACGTACGGCAACGCTCACGATCACCTCTTTATCAGCTTTGATTACCGGCGTAAAACATGGATGCCTGAAATCCTCCAAAAACGCGCGAGTCCATTATTTGCGCGGGAGCCCACGTGATTGGCTGCCCACATCGACTGCACGTTTGCCAGTGTGGCTGTCCTCCCCGTCCTCGACCGAAATCTGTTGGCCTCCGTATCGCTGCGGCCGCAGACTGTGGAGCGCTCGGTCTAGCGTCGACCGGAGCTGTGCGGTTTTTCGCAATTAACGACATTTACGTTTCCATTGTTAATCGAATATGTCAGAGCACATTTGGCTCACATTTCAATGCTGCAGTAAGACTATATCTGCTTGAATATATTGTATACAAACACCATAGATTCGGATAACACAGCTTTTGAAGCACTGCGTGTCTCGTCGACGAAAACCGCATAGAGCTGCGGTCAGTGAGTACAGAGATTTGGGAGATGTGACAGACTGAGCTGCCCGAGTGTTCAGGCTGAGGGTTTTCTCACTGCTTCGGAAGGACTCACACCGCTTGTGTTTCGATAATGACAGGGGCATAGCATGCTTGAGCTAAGAAAGCGTAAGTGAGCTGATAAACTGTGACCTTGCGCATCAAACTGTGCACCACGGCCGGCGGCGCGCCCGATTCACAAGACGTCGGGCACTTGACGGTATTGGGGCCTCCGATGCAGTGAGGAGGTAACGATGGCTTCCAGGCTCAGACTTTCAGCTCACGTGCATACATGACTGCTGCGGAGATCTCGCCAGAAAGCGCTATGCGTTAGTCTTATGTACTAGTCACCGACGATGTTTTAGGTCATCATCGCTTGCGATGCATGCGATGGATGTAGGCGCGAAAATACCAATTTTCAGGCCTTTTAGTGATAACAACATTACATTTTATGCGATTCAATGCTATGTACTTGTAAGATTCCTTGACATTCATACCATATGTGTTCAGGTTTATCAGTCATAGTTGTGCAGTGATATCCTGCTGTACTCACATGCAATAGCAGGTATACACAATCGCGGTCTCCAAATGTTTGTTATAAATGAGCGTTGCCAATCTGCCTATCAACTAACCCTAGCCAGGTGACCAGCGCTTGAGAGGTTGTTACGATACCGCTATCAACAAATAGCCATATCACATTATGTACACGCGCACACCGACACACAGACACACACTTGCACGTGGGAACATGGGAAGTGCGTGGGAGGTTTTATCTGCGTCAAAATGGAGCCATTGCGTTTATTACCTGCGTTGGAACGGGGGCTGTTTTCAGTACCTGACCTTGGAGTTGTGTACTTCTTCAAGATGTTTGCTCAATACTGCAGGGCGAACCACTCAGCTTCGTCATTATTTAGGGGAAGTTGCATGTTCTTCGTACCCAATGGTCTAACGGTATAATATATACATATGTAATATTTATTTTATATATTTTACATATATTAGACATTTATACATATATATATATATGCATGTATATATATATATATATATATATATATATATATATATATATATATATATGTGTGTGTGTGTGTGTGTGTGTGCGTGTGTGTGTGTGTGTGTGTGTGTGTGTGTGTGTGTGTGTGTGTGTGTGTGTGTGTGTGTGTGTGTGTGTGTGTGTGTGTGTGTGTGTGTGTGTGTGTGTGTGTGTGTGTGTGTGTGTGTGTGTTATAACAATTCATCTTGATAATGCGATAGCAAAACAGCATATGATTACACCTTAAATGCCGTAAATGGACTATTTGTGTTTCTATCTTATGGATAGACGAGTGTGTCAGGTGGCTGCAGAAAGCGTGTGACAGTATCAAGAGCGTTATTTACTGCATGGGAAGTCATTTTCAGAATATGCTGCTGCCAGTGGGCTTGCTGTAGCACATTGTCCAAGAACTGCGTAAAAATACTGTCCAGATTCGCAAAAGTTCCATGCTGTAAACAAACGCAAGGTAATCGTCCATGCAAAGTACGTATTGAAAATCGCATTTATCCCACCGTCATTACGAGCGGTGAACATTGGCTGCAAAGCTGGCAATGTACAGCAAAAGAATGGAACACAATTCATAGTACAAAGATCGAATCATTCAAGTCCCCAAAGTGTGTTGACGCAATTGATTCCCGCGAGGTGATGGTTTAGGACATATACCGCTGATTTTGTTGCATGCCCCCGGAACTGCAGCTGGATAAAATGTATAATAAATATGTCAGTTGGATACAGACATGGAAATTATAGTGCGTGACCCAAAGAACAAAGCGCCTTTTAGATACTTCATTGTGATTGCTTAAGTACGGCCATCACCTATGTAGCAGCACCATGCCGGATATAGGGCGAACGACCTTATTATCGGGATTTCGGGGCGTTTGCCTGTGGGCTCATCATGCGTTCAAAATAGAAAGCCAGGCCCAGCTGCTCACAACAGGCTTCAGGTCAGAGGACGATGACATTTAAAGCACGCAGGCGCGCAAATAGCATAGACGATCGATGACCAGCTGAAGCACTCTTACGTAACCTTAAAGGTCTTAAACAGGAAGATTGTAGGCTTCATCAAGCTTGTGTTTAAAAAAGCATGCGAATGATCGCCTAGCCACTCGCGGTGCGCTACATAAATTTGTATTCAATCAGGAAGGTCTGGGGTGACGGCGTCGAACGCCATACCCAGTTTTCAGGCGAAGCGTTTGCTTAATGCCAGTTGCAAGCTTGCGCTGCGTTGGTTCTCAAAATCAGATAAAACCTCATGCAATTGCAGTTATCCGAAAATCTGTCCCACTCAGGCAGTATCAAAACATTGTGATGGTGTCCGATATGTTCACAGATGTCGCAACCCGTGCTAGGCTATCGTCTCGAAACTCTTCCTCCGGCTCTGCTTTGCTGACTCGCATGCCACTTCTGTAGGAAATGCTTTGAACAACGATGCTGTATCGGATGTCGTCACAACCTCAGTGTCTTCAATTTTGAGGGTCATAACATGTTTCACAAACCTTGTGCCACCCCTTTCGTGTGTGTGTTTGTGTGTGTGTGTGCGTGCGTGCGTGTGTGTGTGTGTGTGTGTGTGTGTGTGTGTGTGTGTGTGTGTGTGTGTGTGTGTGTGTGTGTGTGTGTGTGTGTGTGTGTGTGTGTGTGTGTGTGTGTGTGTGTGTGTGTGTATGTGTCCTGTTTGTTGCGGATTTTGTTTTTGGATCACTTTATTATGTCTCTAGGAATGGCGGTGTTTCGTGCGGCTCTGCTCGTGTTGAGCCTGGATAATTTCAAAAAAGTTGTATATGATAACGAATGAGCTGATAGTTGCTCAAAAGATCCCGCTTCGAAATGTTTAAGTGATTATAAGATTATGAGATGTTATATAAATATGTTTACAGAGTGGCGATCCTGTCCCAGACCAGCGACAATATCTGTACAGATATCTGCACACTGGCAATGAAAAAACAACAATGCAATCAAACAAGCAAAAGAAAATTTTACAACGAAACAAAATAATAGTCATTCCACTTCTTGCATACCTACGCCTCACATCCCTATATGCGGTAATACACATGCTGAAAGCTGCTCGCATCGCAGGCGATGTTTTTATGTGGCTATTGCTTTGTTTTCTAGTTATTAGTGTCTATATGAGTTCATAGTAGTGTGCAATGACCATCGCAGAAACATAATTGGAATCTGGGCGCACCACGTGGTCATCGAAGGCCGGGCCACTCGGCTATTACGACCCAGTCAAACGGTCCCCATGGCCCGTGCTGATTATGTTTGAGACTGCTTACCAAAAGACATTGGTACAATCATCGAGACCCACGCATCCTAAAGCGCACTTACGCTCAAACTTGTGCCTAATGAGCCATCGCCAACGTACTTTATCGAGAAAAAAACGTTCAGTTGCGGCCGAGGTGACATTTTTGCGCTTACTGTCGGACCAAGATTATTTTGAGATCCGTACTTATACGCATGCACGCTGAGAAAATCTCACTTTTGTCCAGGGCTCTATGCGATGGGACTGCCTCTGCTATGAATCAGGATTCGGCGATGTCCTGCATCAGCTGTTGGACTTCCATACCAAATTGGTAAAAAAGAGTTGAATTCAAATTTTGCAGCAAGATCAGGGGGTTGTGTACGTCTCGTGCGCAATGCACGCATGGATACGGCCATATTCCTGAGGGGTTCGAGCTAGATGCATTTCAACCACACCATTTGGTTCATCGGTTATCTTGAAGTAAAAAACATGCATGGCCGTCGTTTACCCGATTGGGTACGGTTGGCGGTGTTTCGCTAGCGGCTGATTTGAACGTCAATACCTTTTTCATGTGTGAGGCCGGATGACTGCAATTAATTATTTGATAACTCACCGTGCTACCTCACAATCAGCACGGGTCACTGAGGCCTTTCGGTCGAGGGTATAGTGGCCGAATGTTAAGGACCACCGGTGCCTGCGTGAGGCAGCCGGATCAAACTCCGGACCTGCGACGGCCCCTGATATGGCCGTCGTCTTCGCTTGTGCTCAGTGAAGGATAAGCGGAAGCGTGTGTCGCGTCTCTTTTAAAAAACGTAGCCTGCGTGTACAGACACACTCAGCAAGGTTAAGGGTATTAGATGCTAAGGTGTGGAAAATTGAATGACTACGTAGCTTGGCTTAATTTCGGAGACAGAGGTTTCATGAGCCATATTCTTGTATGTTCAATATATGCACCGAGAGAGAGAAGAGAGAGAGAGAGAGAGAGAGAGAGAGAGAGAGAGAGAGAGAGAGAGAGAGAGAGAGAGAGAGAGAGAGAGAGAGAGAGAGAGAGAGAGAGGAGAGAGAGAGAGAGAGAGAGAGAGAGAGAGAGAGAGAGAGAGATATATATATATATATATATATATATATATATATATATCATATTGTTAAGACACTCGGACTCATCGTTGATTTTCTTGGACACGAAAGTCACTCTGTGAAAATATCAGCCATAAAATAAACAGCATTCGATTTTGAAACGGAAACTTTCGAGACTCTCAAAGCCCTCCGTTGGCCTGGTTTGCATAATTTAATGCTATCTTTGACGAATTCAAACCACGCACAAACGCAAACTAAACAAAACACCCATAATACCGACGGCACAGTGCAGTCATTTAAAAGCCGCATTACAATACAATCTTGATCATAATCTATAATCACAATCACAATCTCTTTGCAGTCAGTCTTGATTACAATACATAAAATATGTAGCCGGTGCCGTGTCTAGGTTGGACACTATTCAAAAAGCTTTATGAAAGATGTCAAGATCCTCAAAAATCAATGGTACGCAGATTATGGAATCGTTCGATGTAGAAGCGCGGTTCACACCAGCTCCTACTGAAGTAGCATGAAAGACGGGGAAAGCTAAGCTCAACGAAGAGTTTCAGGAGAAAGATAGCTTACTGCGGGTCGCAACATCTATGGATACACAAATATCTGGCGCTAAAGATGACTTGCAATACCAATACACCAAGATGCATGCATATATATATATATATATATATATATATATATATATATATATATATATATACGCTAAATACGCAACGCGCAGTTATTTTAACTTTCCGTTGAATGCGCACCGTCAGGAAACTTTCCAAGGGGCAGTTCAGGCACTTCGCGACACGTAACGCCAGTCCTTAGGATCACAGTGTAGTGAGTGCTCAGGGCATTTGATCATGCCGCATGTATACCAGGGATCAGCTCTTGGTATGACATCGCAGCTACATCTGTATTACGTGCTTACCACTTTTGCCTTTTAGCCATTGAAAAGGTGTAAAGAGGGTTGCTTTGTGAAAGCAAAGCATCTTTCGTGAATCATATTTGATGGATTGTGGTCCTCTTCAAGATGACCTACCCCTTCCTGGCTATAACTGCTGGTCATCATTTGGAAACTCATTTGATGTTTTGTCTCACTAGGTGCTGACGGGAAACAAACAGGCTTTTACGTGAGATGAACTGCTCCAGTTCAGTCCGTAAAAGGAGGTAAAATGCACCCAGATACGAAATGGATTTGCGCATGTTTTCATTGGCATTCTTTCGAACAGCTGCTGTGGGTCCCAAAGCATTTGCTGCATCTTGGCGTGTCAGGGATGGATGCACACCTTGTTTGCCTAACAGAGCTCTTTACAGATATAGTGGAAGGACTGGACGGCAAACGGAACTGAAAACATGGATGGATTGGATTTATCTGGAATCACTGCCCATAATTAGACATGGCTTAACAAGCAATCAAAACCAACGGTTTGCCACGAATTAAAACCCGGTTGGCAGTTAAAGAGAATGCAAATTGACTTATGCATTGGATTTTGTGTGTTGCATGCCACTTTATGATGAATTGGGTTGAAACTTGATGACTGCGAATGTGGTTTTTCTTGCGAAAAACATTTTCGCTGCGTGCAGCTGGACAAGGCTTCGTTTGGTATTTCAAATATATACCAGCATGGCGTAAATGCATGAATACCGCAGAACCTGCACAACTGCTTGCACGGGTGTCTGGATTGCTGCATGACCATTTGGGACTTTGCACGGGCAATCATCTCTGCGTACTGCATCCGTTGACACCCGACTTTGTAGTGTAGTCACTTCCGCAGGGCTGTAGTTTTCTGTGCCGATGGAAGGGTTCCAGCTTTCCTCAACCTCCCAACCTTGCGAAGAAAGTGGGTCAACTCCGGAAACTTACGTCTAGCAGTGTGTAACGTATATTGGTGGAGCGTAAGACAATGATGTCTATTGGTGACGGTTTAGCCATTTTTCCTGCTCAGCCCCCCCCCCCCCCCCCCCACCTCACGTACGCTAGCGTCGATCACCTGCCTCGACGTCGCGCAGTGCCGTGGCGGCTCTCAGGCCGGTTCAGGTCCAAGTGGCGGAGACGCTTGCATCGGAGTTTTATTGGAGGAGATGCTGGCCCAAAGTGAACGAGTCAGCTGCATGCGATCATACCAGGTAGTCGCGTGCGGTCACGATGGCGCCTGCTCGTGTCATCAACTGTCACCCGCCTCTGCTGAGACCAGTCTATGCACTCTGCTGCTGCCAGTGGGCTGCGCTGTCAGACAGCATGTGTGCCTGGTTTAGAAGACTGGCGTGCGGTCGTCTATCTTACACTCGTCTGTGTTCTTTGCTCCTGACAGTGAGTCGTGTTCCCAGGCGCCACCGTCTGTGAGCGTCCTTGTGAACACAGGTCTGTGCGCTCTTTTGGCATCAAGCTTTGCGCTAAGATGGCACCGTCTGTCTGCCGCGATGCCAATGACCAGACATGCATGACATGATCAAAAAGCATGCTGCCGTCTTTTGATTGCGTGCTGGACATTCGTAAAATGTCTATGCCATCATATCTGTCACCACCACGTTCTGGGCTGATTCTTGTCAGTGAGCCTTTAGTAAGCTCAGCTGACCGTTGTCAGTGTTCTCAGTTAACATCAGAAATGTTCTCGGCCGACCCCGTTAACGCGCGGCGCTGACCCTGCTCCACCTGTCGACAGGTGTCGCTGGCCGTGATGCAGAAGCAGCTGTATGAGAACGTGCAGCAGTCTCGCGGAGGCTCGGCACTGGCTGCCGGTCGACAGGCTGACAGCGACCTGGACATGTCCAGCTTCAATATCAGCTCGCTCGGCTCGGTGGCCATCGCGAGCAAAAAGCTTGAGAGCGAGGACTGAGAGATCGTTTTGGCTTGCTCTTCCAGCGCGATACGGCGCTGAGCCGGCGCGTGGCATGACGCGTGAGCCGTGACGCCTGCTTGTTCAGCTGTGACGGCGGGCGATGCAGTTTTGTGGCGCTGGCAGGAGCGGGAGAGCAGCGCGCGATATGACGGCCACCACCACGGCGAACACCGGCGCGGGTCGTGGACGAGTGTGACGCGCTTTGGCCGCTCGACCGAGGCCGCAGCGGGGTGCTTGATCGCTTCTGTCACCTTATTCACGCAGACCAGTCGCGCCGCGCCTATTTTGTCTCCCTCGGTGCCAGTGGGTACTCCCGCAGTCTCGGCTCATCCCTTTCTCAATGTCCGAAACACCGGATAAGAGGGCGGTGCTGCGCGGCAAGCCGTCCAAAACTCACACGGCTGTAATTACTCGATTTCTTCGGATCCCCCTGAAAAAACTTTACACAGTTGTTTGATAGGGTCAATCGCATTAGATCCAAACTCAGTTCTGATCTACTGCCCGCGAGTGCCGACAACCAGTTAACTAGAAAACCATGGCTCAGCACGTACCTAGTGCCTGCCTCACATGGATGTGAAGCCGTCCAGTGGTCTGTGACGCTCGGGACATCGGCCATACCCTGCTGACGCGTCGGTAGGTCGAGATGCTGCGAAGGCGGTGGGTCGAGGATGCAGCGGAGGTCGGTCAAGGTCGCCTCAAGGGCAGCATATGTCCGTTCGCCCGCGTGCGCTTACTCTCGACACACCTGTGCTCCACCCACCAGGTCGTGATGGGTGACGGCGGCGCGCTTCGATGGGACCGAACGCAGTCACCGAGACCAGCCACACGAGAGGTCATGTCTTTCAGCTTCGAGCGTTTGGGAGAACGTGCGTGTATCCGTGAAAATTCTGTTCTGACACTGAAGACTGGTGTCAGTGATCGGCTATGTAATGCCTTCTCCGCCACCGCGGGAGCGATGGTGGGCGTTTGAGAAAGGGGATGATACTTAGATGCGACTTTCCAGTCGACAGGAGGATTAGGTGAACGCCTATTTGGCTTTGTGACTTCCGCTAAATCCAAACCAAACACATGCTTGGATCTTGAAACGGATATTTGATGCTATATCGTTCTTCTGTGACTGGATTTGTACACCGTGTCGCGGCATTTGTTTTGAGGGTTCACGCGTGTTTCGGAACCGAAGCATGTCTCGTAGAATTGTTATCAGATCGTCCACATACGTCAACGGAGATGCAAGATGATGCCGATAGACGCGTTTGTTCTTTGTGCATGCTCTGTCGTGGACGGGGCTGTGGCAGGGACCGGGGGTGGCGGGCGCCCACCACCCCACTGCGGAATGCTACATGAGCACTAACGAATCAAACACCACTCACCCGCGTTCACTTCGGGAGAAGTGGGTGTGATGGGTGATACGATATTTTTGATGATGCTTTAGTGTCTTGCCATATGCCGAACTTGCGTGATTGTGTACACGGCCGCCGAATTACTGCTAATGGCATAATGTAGCCATCATTGATGCTGACTGGCAATCACCGTGTTCGTATTAGTCTTAGCCCAATATATTTGATGAAGGCAGCACTCTTACCGGTGTTCATGACGTGGCAGTCGAGGCAAAAGCATCTATTGCTACTCTCAAATGAGCAAGATGCACTTTACATCAGCAAATCCGTCGCCTACGGCGACACGGATAATCACAAGCTTTTTGAAGCCACCAGAGTGGCTCTTCGGTTCGATGGTGAGTGTACAATCGTTTTGCTAAGGCCGTTTGTAGATATAGGGTGGATGTCTATCATGCACCCGGTACCAACTGACGCTCGGACGTGTTTTTGACACTTATGTCAAGTTCATTTGTGCCAAATTGATGAACATTTTGTTCTAAATTACGTTGGTCGTTAGGTGCCTTCACAAGGAACATTATGCATATCAATAGGACAGCACTAATAACCTTATTCCTCGAAGAATAAGCAGTGGATCTGTCCTTCCATTCTCCTGGTTATTCTACGATGAAAAAGGCTCTTGGTACTGTCTTGCTTATGCGTCACGTCCTGTCCGCTCGCCTTGATCCAATATGGAGCATCCATGCATCACCAGACGAGGCAAATGCTGTGCGCAGAATACATGCAATCCATAAAGCGATCCGACATCTAATATCGACGCCACAATCAGAATAAAGCAGGGATGATAAGGCAAACAAGACGACCGGGTCAGGCCAACGTATGCTCTGAATCAAACAAAATCAAAACCGCTCGTAATTTTCAAACGCAACATCAAAAGACGCCTACGCATAATACACACATCAAACGCAGATGTCACGCTAGAGAATCCTTTGACGTCAATAATACGTCACGCACCAAATCGCCGATCCCACGCACCGTAACGACGGCCGTCCGAGGACTCGGCGGCGTCCACTTACGGGCGTATTTTAGCGCCGCGGTCGGCTGTCAATAATGCAGGGCCGGTGCGCCGATTGATCGCCCTATTTTCCGTCGATGGTCGGTGACCGGCCTGACCACGTACCGCTGAATTATTCGGGGCCCGATAATGTCCCGAGACTACCTGGTCGGACCGATCGGACCGAGGCGGAGACGGTGGCGCCGCCCTGGTGGCAGTCGGGCGCAGCGACCGCGCGGCGACCGATGGCAGCTCAATCAGCCTGGCTTCGATGACGCACGCGGCGAGGGCCGGGCCGGCCGACCGTGAGATTGTGATTCAGGTAGTCCGCATTGATGATGCATGTTGCGTGCACGAATGAACCGGGCCGGACAAAGTGGCGCACGCTGTCGCGCCTTCGAGCGGCATTCTGCTCCGGCCGAGGGTTTCCAGCCCTACCGGTGACGGCGGCAAGGACTGGTGCCTACACCTGCCGCTGGCCCTATCCGAGCTCTCCCTGCCCTGGCGCCAAACCGCGCGTTTGTACAATTGGGGTTTAACGAGCGCACCGGCTGAAGTGTCCCGCCAACCTCTCCGCGCCGCCCCGTGCACCGAGGCCACAGCGCCGGCAGACGACAAACCGCAGCGGTTTGTCTTCTGCCGGCGCTGCAGCAGACGGCAAACCGCAGACGTGTATCCACCCCGGCTCGGACTCCGGCCCGTGCCCCCGCAGATCCCGCTTCCCGAAGACGGTCGGGTTGCCCGCGAGATCGCGTCATGTCTCCGTGACTGGCGAGCCGGCTGCAGCGTCGTCAGGCGTCTTCGAGGCGGCGAGCGGCGCGAGGCGAGCAGTTCCACAGCGCGCGTGTGCGGAAGGATCGGTGGACGGCCAACCTCACATCTCGTACATCTGTCGCACAGGCGACTGTATCATCATCCGCTAGTTTCTGAATCAAACCGACACATTTCCCGACGTGCATGCGATTGTCTAATTCTCGACAACACGCTTTACCTCCTCGCAGATGACTCCGACTCAGCTATTCACCATTCTATCAATGCCGCAAGATCTGGTTTCCCAGCCGCGTACTCTCCACCTGGACGAGAATAACTCGTCTGCGCTCAGTTCGAAGAGTTCCTTCTGAGGATCCAATTTGCTTTTTTGTGCCCGCGAAAATCAATTCAAACGAGACATTTTTCCACAGAACGCGAACCGTGGTCAGGATCCGCCGTCGGCTCCATAAATGTTCCAAGAGCAAATCAGCACATAATGTGTTATCATGTATTTTATCCAGAAAAGACCTCAAGCGAGAATCCAAAGGCAACTGCGGCTTAATCGACCCGTGTCACATAGCAACATAAAAACGCAAAGCGCAAGAAACGCCAAAGGCCTGCGAAGCACAGTGTGGCCCTGCTAACCAGAAGACCGAGAGGTGGAGGCTGATTTCGGCGACTTGGCGATTGTCTTTAGGGCCCAAGTCCTGCTTCCAAAGAAGACGCCATGGCTGTGACTGCGGTTAATTTACTCGTGAAAGCTTAGCTACCTCCATCATGTTACCGTGTTACCGTGCTCGTAGTGAAACACCAGCAGTGCTGCTGTGAAATGGTTTGCCACGTTACCGTGCTGGTAGTGAAGCAACAGCAGTGCTTCTGTGAAATGACTCGAGGACACAAACTGTGACTACCTCCGCTGCGTTACCGTAAGTGACAGCGAGGCTGCAGCAGCTCTACCATGAAACGGATAGAGAACGACAAAACCGTGACAATTAGTGGGCAGTGGAATGCACACTCATCACGTGTCGTCTTGGATCCGACTCCAGACGCCCCACTCGACAGCATCTCCGCCGACCGAGGTGCCTAGGTCACCTGTCGACCTGGTTCTCAGCCTCAAACCGCACCACTCTCCCCGCGCCACACAGTCTGGACGGCAAACAGCACGCGACGCGGCCGTCTCCCCGGTCGGGCCGCGGCGTGCGAGCGGCGAGCGCCCGCGTGCCCGCGCCCCCTCAAAGATTGCGCCTCTGCCGCCAGGCCGGCGCCCGCGACGGCAGGGCCGCGCTGCCCGCTCCCTCCCGACAGCAGCCGCGCGCGCTCACGCCCGCACGCGGGCGGAGCGCACGCCGCACGAGCGTCTCCCTCTCACGGGCACTACTCGCGACGGGCGCGCCGGCCGCACGGGAGCGCGGACGCTTCGCCTCCTTTCACAGGTGAAAATTGCCGCCGCGGGACCGCGGGCGGCGGCGGCGTCTCGGCAGGCGGCGGCGGTGTCTCGGCGGGCGGCCGTCGGCGCCTCACATCTCGTCGTCGTCGTCGTCGGCGTCGATGGCCCGTTCGGGGAAGTCCCCGACAGTGACAGACGCCGGCCGCGTCATCAGGCCGTACTTGTCCGCACACTCGAAGTAGCGCCGTCCGTTCACGCTGTGATGCACGGGCGTGCTGTGAGACGACGCGGCGGGTGACGGCGGCGGGGGGGGGGGGGGGGGGGCACGGACGACAGACGACGACCCTTGCCGCTGTGCGTCAGTAAATATCCCAACAAACTGTTGCATTCACCCCCAGCAGCAGTCATCACTGCTCGGTTTCATCGATTCCGCTGTAAGCCCCCGCGAGAGTGGTAAGCTATCAGTCAACACATCGTCCCAACACTCGACGTGCTGGACCAAAAATACCGAAACAAGACACTCGACGTGCTGGACCAAGAACACCGAAACAAGGAGCGAAAGCATTTACGTCGGTAACCTAAAACTTGCGTTTCGGTCATTTTAATTTTAACATATCGCTTTTGGTTGACCTGTCGGGCAAGGGCACATTTGATTCAATTAAGTTAATGTCTTCCATTTTAGCTTTTTATGTATCCACAGAGCTACTTTGTGTTACTCAGAGTAGTGCTATTGATTTTCAGACGGCCGTGCAAGGTCCGTTGCGGACGTCCCATCATACTGACGTCGGCTGGGCTTACACATAAAACGTTCACGCGTAACGATATACTTCTGCTGGATTATCAAGGGTTTACGAACGTTTCTTTGGTTGGTTTTTAAGACATGATATGCAACTGAAAAACATTATTGACTCACGGGACGTTAATTTTCCGTATTTCTACACGTACACCCCTGAGAACGCGGCCACGGGTCCGGCATCGGATATGTAAGGAACCTAGAATCCGCAAGTCAGATAAAGAGAAGGCGGTTCAAAACTCAGTCAAACAACATGTAAGTGTGGTGCATTAGGCGGTTCGGGAGATAGTTCGGAAAAATTTGAGGCGCTGTACTCTCTGTCTTGGGGAGAGTTCACATGGCATCCACATGGCATCCACACACTATGCATACATGGTATCCACGTGTGGAGTTCACATGGTATCCACATGGCATACACACACTATGCATACATGGTATCCACGTGTGGAGTTCACATGGTATCCACACATATGACCATCCTGCCCATTACCACGGTCACACTGAACACTCCGGCAAGAGTTTCCTGCGACCACTAACCATAATCTATACATCACACATGCATATCACGCAGCACTGAAACGACGCCATAAAACTAAAACGTGTCCGTTCCGGCCCCTCACGCACGCTTACCACCTATTGGACAAGCGCCGCGGTATCGCGCACTGGAAACTGCGCAACCACGCAGTCGCTTCCCCGGAAACCCCATCATCGCCATCAACAACGCTGCACACATTCCAGGGACGTGCCGCAATACCGCCGCTGATGACACGCCATTTGGGCCCGATACCGCTCGCTTCCGATAGGAATCAGCTCCCCTCCTCCCCCCCCCCCCCTTCCGTGCACCCCCGAGCGACCGTGCAGCGGGCGGGCTCTCACCTGCCGTCGTTCTTCCCCACCGGCTCGTCGCACTGAATTCCTACCCATATGCCGGTGCTGAAGTCCGTGGGACCTGCCGGAAGAGCGCGCACCGGTCAGAAGTTCACGCCCTCCAAGGTCACATAGCGGTCAGCTCATTTTTGCCCGTGCAATGATCGATGGAACAGCGTGCAGGCGAGGCGGTTCTTGCTTATGTCAATCACATCAGCGTCTCTGGAAGCTGGTACCTCACAAGAAATACCGAAACACCGTTGGACCTATGCTATATTACCCGGAGTCTAGGAATCCTTAGCAAACTTAGCAATCGACAGTTCAGGCACGTTATGTTCCTCACTACGCACGGCAACCTGCGAGAAAAAAGGAAACATGACGATCGTTTATGAAATGAGTTGTCAAGGGGGTTACAAAACGACATTCTAGCAACTGACATGCACACAGACTGACTGCGACATGCACACCTTAAACCAACTGATAATGAAGCGCAAAAGTAGCTACAGACATGACAGCCGAACCGTCTCCCCCCCCCCCCCCCCATAACGAGGGCAGCGGCATGAGATCCTCCCACCTCTGAGATTTTTTCTGATTACCACCAAAGATAGGTTTATTTTATTTTGATAGCCAGCTTTTTACTTATCCTGTTAATTTTCTCAGCGCTTTTGTCCCAATAGTTCCATAAACCTAATAAATAACCTTTTGTGAGAGTCGTTTTGATCAGGTTTCGTCCTGAAAAGACAACACAATTCACTTGTTGGCAATAGAGCTTTGTTACGCGTTTGTTTTGTAAGTGTAATCGATTTCGACTTCAGCAATATCAGGCCTGATTGGGTCTGAGGCTGAGGGGTCAGAGGTCAGGTCATGCGAGGTCAAGCTGAGCTAAACATGCCCGATTGTTCTGTTATATGGGTTTCATAACACCTTCAATGCAATGCTGTTTAATCAAGATTTCCACATCGACATCATTTGGGCAGACACTGTACGAACAGTGGTAATTATATTGGGTACGGGCACGCCGGATAAGCTAAATGTAAGCCAAGTAAGTGCCAATAGACAGATAATGCGCTGTCGTTGCACAAACGCGCTGCATTGCCGAATGCTCATTTTTCCACTCGCTTTGTTTATGAGCATTTGCATGCAAGCGCCAGTGGTCTTCCAAAGGTCGAGCAAGGTCATAGGCTGTCATTGTTAGTGGCCGCATGCAGCATCTGGGCTGCGCTGCCATCGCCCGTGATTGCAGTTGCAATATGTATCTTTTGCAGCTTGAGTGAACTTGTTCCGCCTCATTCTGTATCGCATAGCACCTGCACTACGCTTTTTGTTGCCACACATTGTAAGACTTTGTGACCTCGTTCAAAATGCACATGTCTTCCACATGCTTTCAAATATTAGTCATTTGGAACTGTTCGTCGCATTGCGAAGAATGTACTGCATCGTTGTCGTGGCTGGGTACTTACCACATGACCCATAGAGTACTTTTTTGATCTAATTATGCAAGTGTCACTTAAGCCTGTCAAAGGTCGAATCCATAAAATGCAAATTATTCGTAACTGAAGGAGTCATCAGATTCAAATTGCGTTTGTCGGATAATCTTAGCACAACTACCTGCCGCGTATGTCCATGCAAAGCATGCGGAACCCTAACGACCTAGCTTGACCTCAGAGGTCAGAATTAACCGATAACTTAGACAAATGTCACGACACTGGTGCTTCTCCATCATGACACCTTGTTCAGTATTGCAGCTACCGATAATGGAACTGGAGACCATGGAATCAAGCAAACATTTTGATTGTGATGTTTCTATAACCTGAAAGGTCATTTAGTTGACGCAGATGAAAAAACGAGGTCATTTTCAGAACCGAAAGAATACAAGGAAGAGATTGGTGCTTACGTAAGCATTGTTGTTCTGCAGTTTGGAAATTATACTGGTAAGATCATTACTGATCGTTTAATTTTCGATAGCGTCCGTAAGACCATTGCTGTGACTGGAAGATCGCTTATTAACCTGGAACAAAAAACCGTCTGTCGTTGGATTACTCAGTCCACGAGCAACACAATGGTCTTTACTCCGAGTCTCCATTTTAGTCCAATCGCAAGTACGATCCTGTCGCCCCCCCCCCCCCCTCCCCGCGCCGGGAGAGCATGTCAAAATAACCCCGCTGGGCATCGTTTAACGCTCGCCCTACGAGTACCAATATTATTCTCCAAAAACTTTTATATGGTATTAAGCACGGTGCTGAAATTTTAGCTAGCTGAAGGCAGCTACTTTTGCGTGTTGTAGGAATTTGAGGCTTCAGACGATGACGGTTCAGAAATCAGATATATTACCACTCTCACGTTGGTAGTTTTGTTCAAAAGCGACACCTAATGCTTATTCCTCACACGAAATGAGCCCAAGAGAGGTTTGAGAGGGTTTCCCACCCCTTCTATGAACATCATTACTATGAAGTGCATTTCTGTTGCTCTGACTGCTACTACGGAGTTTGGTCAAACAAGATCAAGTTAGGCCAAACTTTGATCTTCGCGATCATATCTTACCGTGATCTACTGTTCGTAGATCGTGCCATTTAAACCTTAATGGCACACACCCCGCAGTTTTGGAAGGCTTGTCTAAAGCCGTTTCCTCCATTGATGTGGCTTGCTCTTGATGGAGTCGGACTGGTCCATGCAACAAAGACCTTCACCTCTTCGACTTGAGGTGACGCATGATAGGTTCCGCCCGGCGAAGCCCGCACGTGACTATCTCATATTTTCCCAAGAGCTGTTCAACGTCATTTTCCGCGTTGTCATGGCATGTTCACTTCTTGAGAACACAGAAGGTGTTATATTAGTAAGTGCTAACCCTTATAACCTGATTTGAACCGTCAAAGTTCCGTCAAACCGTCATTTACCACCGTTCAGCGAAATCTAACTGATGCGGTTCGACGGGAGCTTCCCTGTGCCGTGTTTTCTGGCTCCAGTTTTAGTTTCCTTTTATCTTATCTTATATTGTATGAACACACACACACACACACACACACGCACACGCACACGCACACGCACACGCACACGCACACGCACACGCACACGCACACGTACTGCTCGTAAGGCCATGGATACAGCATAAGCGGATATCAAAAACACAATGGAAATATATTGTTCTTACCCAATAAAGAGTGCCCTAATGGCCTATCAAAAGTCAGGCATATCTTGCCACATTTCGGCACGATTGTGATTCAACATCTCCTCCATCTTTAAATACATGACAAATGACAGAGATGAT
>NW_023596420.1:27946561-28032316 GCF_011947565.3 Pollicipes pollicipes
CCGTCAAACGCGCGCCTCGGACAGAGGTAGTCTGCACCTGCGCAGGCACCGATTGGCTGCCCCGCAGGGGGGGGGGGGGGTTCTCGGTTCGCAAGGGGGTTCTCGCATCAGACCGCAGCTGTCTGGGACCGCCTGTCATCGTACGCCTACGTTTGTAGGCGCACGTCTCAAACGTACGCGTGAGATCTCCATACGTAGCGTACATCTGACCACTGACCACTGACCACTGATCTAGCCCATAATGCATTGATAGGTTTAACACTTGCTCGTAGTCATTGCTCGTATCATTTCATTGCACCCCTTTAATGTGTGCCTTCTTATGCTGCACGCTTTAGTGTAAAGTTTGAAGCACGACCATGTCCTGAGACCGTAAAAGCCACCTTGCGGATGGTTTCCAACATACTGATACCGATACTGATTAGCTTCCATTTGGGCGAGAACACGCCAGGAGAAAAGTAATTTCCGTTCCTAGTCTATAGGTTGCCTCCAGGACATATATAGTAAGCAGGCGTTTTACGTTACAAATATCTTTGGACCGCTCTCTGACGATAGTCAGATAGGTCATGCCAGACGACAGTCACATGACTTACATGAATTTTTTAAAGTATCTACTACCTACAAAGCATGCCTTTCAACCCGTGCTGTCTCACCTTCAGCGCCAGAATCGTAAGACTTTTCTGAAATCGTTTCTGCATCGGGAACTGGGTAATATTGCTAGTGACCATAACATTGACTGTGTCGGCAGTGACCACTTGATATTCAGCCATCTTGGAGAATTTCAGATCGGCGAAGCTAGCACGTGACACACCCGGACGACAAGGGCGATTTCTGAAACAGAGATGGACGGCGGCATTAGCAGGGCAACATCCGGCAGGAACCTTAACAGGTGGCACACATCAGTATTTTAAGTTCCCATGTTCTAGCAATGCTGGTATTGAGGCGCACCAGGATAGATAATCGAGGATTGCGGGACGAACAAGACACCACCTACTATCCGAGCATTCCAAATGCTTTTCGGATTCGGGATTTTACGCCCGGCTGTACGACAGCGTACGTCATGGTTTAGACGAACTGAAATGGCCACAGTGCGATGCGGAGCATACCTTGGCTTGGACCCCAGCATCGTGAAGGTTGCACGTTCCCTTTAATAAAAAAAATCTGGTGAAAAATACAAGGGGCTTAGTCGTTCGTTGCGGACGCAAGCGATTCTTCCTAACGTGAATGTCGTAAAGGTCTTTAAAAGTTGCAATTTTACGCGGCGCAAAAATCAAAGGTTCCGCACGCCGAAATGCTCGTTTCGATGTTTCTCGCGAACTTGCATTTTCAAGACGTCTTCGACATGCTAATATTTGGAAATGACTTCCTCTCCTTACCAAACACCTCGATTTCCGAGCGCTCAGAGTTCCAAGCTCTGCACAGGATCTTGCTTGTCTTGGGTGACCATGCAGCACGAGCGACTGAATGACTGAGCCATGATGAACCAGTGAATTACGCTCTTAACCTGCTTCATACAGTTAACCGCACTCAACTTATGTAACCATCAGGTGTGCGTGTGCGTGTCATGCATATATTTTTACATGTGGATCCACCGAGCATTAGCACCTCGGCACCACCTCGGAATAATGATACATACGTAAGCTCTGAACTTTTCCGACCGACAGCCATAAGGCACACAATCACGGCATATGTATGGCTTGACTACCTACACATGCAAGCCCTATCCTCCCACGTTACTAGCATGGCCACAGGAGCCAAACACGCCAGCGACGGAAAGCAATCGCAGCTGGCATCCCGCCATCCTTCCGCCGTGCAGGCGTGCGTCCGACTTCTTCCCGATGGGTGTAAACACAACAGCAAGTCCTCGCCCGGGAGAAGGAACAAAGTGACACCGACAGGGAGTGGCGCATGAGAGGGCGTGGCACAACGCTAGCCACGAGATCGGATATTCACGGTGGCTCAGTCCCTGCTGAACGAACAGACGCCCGCGTAGCAACGTAACAGTAAGCGCACTCGTCATCCGACATCTTGCGGCTTCCTCATCACTGAGTTCACGCAGGCTTTGCAGGCCAATACCGTTCCCACAGCCCTCGACACAGAAGCACGTCCAGCATCAATGCATCCCTCATCGTGCCGAATGTGACATTTCTGCAAGCTAGGATTATTGGCAAGTAACGTAAATGGCATATGTTCTGTCGCTGTATGGCACCCGCCAAACCATACGGTGAAATAATCTGAATACTCTTTCGGCCTCTTTGACGTAACTACGATTATTGGTATTCGTCATTGTCCACCTACATAATGAGTGAGTCCTCCAGCACAGCCATCCTCGCCAGTCCTTTCTCCCAATACCGCTTCACTCCACCGGTCTTTCCTCTCCATCCCCCGACCAATCGTCTCCGCTCACCCCCATCCTTCCCCCGGACCCGGGCCAGCAGCCTCCACCACCGCCTCCTTCCAGTCGCACCCATCATCTCCAGACCGCCCGCTCAGTCCCCGCCCGTCTCGGCGGCGCCGGCCGCCGCCGGCGCCGCGCGGAAGAACACCCGCGCCGCCGCCAGGTTGTAGAAGACGAGGTCGTACTGGCGGCGCGCCTGCCGCAGCCGGCTCAGGGTCAATCCGATCGCCTGCTGGAGCTTGTCGTCGGCCGGCTCGCCGCTGCCCTGCCGCTCCGCCGCCGCCCGCTCGCGCTCCCCGTGCGCCGCCACCTCCTCGAACCAGTAGAGCGCGTCAAACGCGCTGTTCAGGTCCAGCAGCTTGAGCAGGAACGCGACGCCCATGGCGAAGCCGTCCTCGGTGAACAGAGCGCCTGAGCGCGCGCCCTTCGCCAGCCGCTCCTTGGCGGCCAGCACATGCTGCACGTGGTTGAGGCAGAGAGGCGGCACGAGCAGGTGGAAAGCGCGCAGGTGGGCGTTGCGCGGGTCGCGCAGCGCCGGCGCCAACGCCTCCTCCAGCAGACGGAAGTAGGCCGTGTTCTGGTCGCCGCTGGCCGTCAGGTCGGCGAGGCACGCGTCCAGCGTCTCGGCGGCGTCGCGCACCGCCGCGCACAGGCCGGCCCGCTCCGCCGCCGCCGCGAACTCGCCGCCGCGGCCCAGGTCCGGCACGAACTGCAGGGCGGCGCTGGCGCAGTGCAGACCGCCCGAGCGCACGAGGCGCACGAAGCCGAGCGCGCCGCCCAGCTGCGTCACCAGCTGCCGACAGCGGTCCAGGTAGCTGAGCCCGTCGCCGCTGACCCCCAGTCCTCGGATGGCGCGCTCGAACCGCTCGGCGCGCTCGTACGGGTAGCGGCTGCCGCCGGAGTGCACCGAGCGGCGGCCGTCCGACGCCAGCCGCGAGCTGATCTGCTCGTCGAACAGGAACTGCGACAGCACGTTCAGTTTCTTGCGCAGGAACTGGTAGGTGAAGTTGACGGTGGTATTGATGATGCCGGCGCCGTGCGTGCGGATCGAGTTGGCCACGTGCGTGATGCCGATCGTGTTCAGGTGCTTGTTGTTGCTCTGTCGCTCCACAAAGAACTGGTTGGTCAGATTGTACGCATAGTGCGCTACGAACACGTGGATATTCCGCATCACCTCCAGCACGTCCAGGCCCTGCTCCAGCGTCTGGCCGGGCAGGTGCGGCTCACACGTGGCCAGGCCGTACTTGAGGCGCGCCAGGTGGCGCATCTCGGCGTACGTACGCCAGTCGTGCTGCGCCACCGCCGTCAGGTTGTAAAACGTGCGCTCCAGGTAGCGCTCGCAGTGTCGGCGCACGCTCACGCTGCGCGAGGGCAGCCGCAGCGGCGGTTCGGCCAACAGGCGGCGTCGGTCGCGCAGTCCCACCTTGAACGGATTGCGATCGTCCAGCTGCAGGTGGGCGTGCACGTCCAGGCGCAGCTCCGTCTCGACGTCGGCGCAGAGCGGCTCCAGCATATTGGCGCGCAGCGCCGCCACCAATTCGTCCTCATAGAGGCGCACCAGGCGTCCGGCCGACAGGTGGCGGCAGTGGCGCAGCAGCGCGACCGGGTCGCGCAGCGCGGCGCACATGAGCCGCAGCCGGCGAGCGTCGTCCGGTCGCGCGGCCACGTCGCGCAGGTACGCCGGCAGCAGCGACCGCGACCAGTACACGAAGCGGCAGTCGGCGGCGGCGCGCAGCCGCGCCGGCAGCCGCGCCGCCAGCTGCAGGTGGCGCAGCAGCTCCGCCACCTCCGCCAGCTCTCCGTTGCGGAACACGCCCGGCTGCGTACAGAGTGAGAGCGCCAGCCGCGCCAGCAGGTGGCGCTGGCGCGTCGGCGGGCCGGCCACCGCCTGCGCGGCCGTCTCCAGCGCCGACACCAGGTCCAGCCGCTCCGCCGCCAGCTTCTTGTCGGCGGCGACGCGGACGCGAACAGTCTCTATTAGCCGGACGGCGCGGAACTGCGCGTGCTGCGCTGCGCAGCGCGCCGTCAGCCGCACCCACGCGTCGCTCGATTCCGCCGCCTCCTGCAACGCCTTGAGTAACTCCAGCTGCCGGCAGACGAGCACGGCCGTCGTGGCCGACAGCGGGCGCGCCGTCGTCGCGTGCAGGTCCAGCAGCTGTCGCGCGCCGTCGCCCAGCTGCTCGGCGAGCGCCAGGCCGCGTCGCAGCAGCGCAGCGCCTTCACCGACGCTAGCCACCGTCACGCGCGCCAGATCGTCGCCGCGATGCGCCGCCACGGCCACACTCCAGGCGGCCACCTGCTGGCTCTGCTCGCGGACGGTGCGCGGCAGCGCCTGCGCCGTCTGCGCCAGCGCCGCGGCCGGCGCGGCGGCGGCAGCGTCGCGCGCGCGCCTATCCACGACCTGGTCAAAGCCGGGCAGGTGCGTGCCGAGGAAGGCGTCCAGGTTCCACACCTGGCCGCCCCCGAGCAGCACTGGCGGCCGGCGCCGTTGCAGCGCCCACAGCCGTTTGATGGCGCGCGCGTCGGCGTGGCGCGCCAGCCGCGCATGTAGCGCCAGCAGTGCGGCCACACCCACCAAACCGGGCATGTCCGGATCCGGGTCGGCCTCCTCCTGCTCCAGTTGCAGCATCAGGTTGTTGACAGTCAGCAGGAACTCATCGTGGAACGGCCGACAGGTAAGCACGGCGCGCGCCTCAGCCGAGCCCGTCAGCGGCTGCTGCAGTGTCGCGTGCAGCATGCCGGCCGCCATGACGCGCGTGTCCAGGTCGCGCAGCAGCTTCTCCAGCAGTGCCACGCGCTGTGCGTCCAGGCCAAATGGCTCGGGCTGCGGCCGCGCGCGACGCACCAGCAGCTTGTAGAGCGCGTAATGCTCGTGCAGCACGGCCTGGCGCGCCACCAGGTCGTCGAGCAGCGCGAGGGCGGCCAGCAGCTGGCCCAGGTGCTCGAACAGCACTTGCAGGTGGTACCCGGCCGTGGTCAGCTGGCGACGCGCCGGGTCGTGCAGCGCCGTCAGCTGCTGCAGTAGGTTGGCGGCCACCTGGCGGCCGCGCTCGGCGAATGCCAACAGCCGCTGCAGGGTGGGCAACAGGCGCGCAAGCTGCAGCTCGGCCTCGCCCTCGTCCAGCCCGGCGGCCGGCTCGCCCTCGCCGTACAGGAGCAGCGCCGGCGCCAGCTCGTCGTGCGCCTCGCGCTCCAGCTCGCGCACCTCGCCGCAGACGGCCGCCAACGCCAGCAGCACCTTGGTCAGCAGGCGGTTCTCGCCGGCGGCGAGGCGCGGCAGCACGCTGCGCTCGTGCGGCTCGGCGCACAGCCGCACGGCCGGCGCCGTCGCCGAGGACAAGGCGACCCTGGCGCCGGCCGACGCCGCCTCCAGCCGACGTGCGTGCAGCTCGAGCAGCGCCGAGTAACGCCGCAGCAGCTGCTCGGCCACGCGGCCGTGCAGTTCCGGCGTGGCCCGGAACGGCTCCATCGCGACACGAGCAACGCGCGGCGCGGGGCGGCAGGCCCACCTGCGGACAGGGGATATCTGAGCGGCTCACATGACCGAAGCAGCGCTGGATGGACCGTGCCTGACTGCCAGAACCAACTTTAAATAGACCTGGACAGCCATTTAAGAGCTAGTTGTGCAAAACGTGGCAGCGAGTACTTTTTTTTCTAAAGAGCTCATTAAAAGCTTATAATTCACATGGTTCCGCGACATGAGAGACTGGTCAAATATCCCCTGTATGGCACCGCCCACAGAACAAGAACGCGCCGACTCACTAACACACACGAGCATACCATGGGGGTAAGAACTTGTCTTATTGTAGAACAATGACAAGAACACGAAACGCCACCGATGTATCTTTACCAAAGCTGTGCCGCATAATTTGAGTCAACCTCGCAAGAACGCAACGACCTTTCCATCCATCTTGCCGCCCTGGCGTCAGCTGAAGCTGATCGCCAGTGGATGAGCAGCCTCACTCTGATCACATGCACCCAGCCGACGCAGTGTGGCTTCTACGACACCGGAGAGCTGACCCTAAGCAAAGCAGCGCTAAGCAACTCCGCGGAGTGCGGTGGCGCTGATGCATGCAAGGTCGTCCCAGCGTTATATGCGGGGCCGTTGTCGGGCGTATAAACCATAGACAAGGCCGTCCACTAGGGCGCGAGATCGAAGGTTATGCGTCGTCAGATTCCTTAAACGTGTAGAATAATGAAGACAAGTATAATCAAATAAAAAGGCAGAACCATACAGATTGGACATCAGGCAGGATGACTTGGGACTGGGGAGCTTTTGAAATGTGCAAATGGACTTTTGGCAATAACAACTAAGCAGACAATGTCACTTAATGGTGTGGAAGGCTTGTATTTAATTCCAGGATGATACTAGCTAGCACCCTGGGCACCACTCTGATAATGATGGTCACCAGTGGTCCAAAATGAAAGCAACTTTTTTTACAAATTGACCACTTCTAAGTGGCCCAGGTGTTCACATGCATTCACTTCCAGCTCCTCCAACACCCTCATGGAATCAGGAGGAAAGGTACAGCTTGCTGGGGAATTGGGGGACACTCATCCCTTTGCTTCAGTGAGACATGAAGGCATGTTAGGACATGGCAGACTGGGTTAAAAAGATGTATCAGTTGGAGATCCTGAACATAGTGTTTGTGTCATTACGCTAGTGGCTCAACAATGCATCGCAGCTCTATCATTCATTGTGCCCAACAGTTCAAAAAGCCAACATAGTTATAAAAACTAGGTATATATATATATATATATATATATATATATATATATATATGTTAATTATATTATATATGCTTACAAATGATGTAATGCATTTCATTTAATACCATACATAATATTCAATACATACCTTTCATACAATACAAAATAAATACAACTTACAAAATATATTACATCTGCTTACAAATGATGCAAATGATTCCATTTGTGTAGGCAGTTCAGTTCAGTTCTTGTCTTGTTGTCTTGTCAGTTCTTGCCTACACAAATGGAATCATTTGCATCATTTGTAAGCAGATGGTCATTACAGAGTCCTGGGCAAATGCATCTGTTCCCTTCCAACATCCTGGCATGATAAAAATATCATGCTTGACCTAGACATAGATCTCTACTGACATACAGGGCTTGATATGAATATAATGTGGTATTTGTTGTTGTATGCACTTGTGGTATTTCACATTATTCTGTGTCAGGAAAATATAAATAAACAAAAATAATATGTCTTGAGTGATTTTCATAAAACCACTACAATGATAAAAAATTGTATTTCTGAGCATTATACCAAACCATTGGGCTGGTCTATAATCTAGTCAGATACAACATTTTACTTAAGCATTCCTTTTCTATTTTAACCCCAGGATACACACGACTATGCAGTGTTGACCCATTAGTGATGTCATCTTGGTGACCCAGTGTGACTATGGGTCAGTGCTACTAAATCAAAATGCTGCTGCTCCACCACAGTTCAAGATGACAGGGAGGTAGAGGTATAGGTTGCAAAGTAAGCTGGGGCTCCAAGGGGAAATGGCTACCTCTACTCCTAATCATATCAAATGATGGGTTTCTTCTCAGATTAGACCCACTTGCCTCTCAAAGTAAGTGGAGGGTGCTGTTCACAAGAGAATAGAATATTAGACCACTGTGTGAGTGCATAACCAGTAATGCTCATTGAGTTTTAAGCCATTTCATGGACATGGGTCACACTCAAGCAAACTATGGCTCAAAATTTACCAGGCATTAATACTTGATCTGGCTGGAGGTCAAACATGAAGTCACTAGTCATACATTGACTTTATCAATGAAATACATGGTAGCAGCATACAGAACATGCTTATCTTCATTTCAACCTGCTATCTTCTACAGGGTTATGCAAGATGATTCTATTCTTAGCTGCCTGCCTGTCCCATAAAAACCTGAGAAAATATAGAACAGCTCATTTTATCAAACATCCAAGAAAATAATAAAGCAACTATCACATGAAACCTACTTGCTCTTGTGCCTTACAATGAATCTAGGGCATAAATTTTGCTTGGGCATATCTACTTTTAAGGACCTACTTGTAGTGTTTGACCCGTTCTAGTTTTTTAGCCTTAGACTAAAAAATGTGCTGGAACCAAAGCACTTGCAGCACAATACCAAAAATAAACATTATAAGAGATTTGTAAAGCATCCTTTTCTCAAATATAAGTTATCACTTCAATCTATTCCCCAAAATTATTGCACTTCAACTGTAACTGTCCATTCTGAGCACTACTTTGTACCATTTTGTATGACAAACCACCACTATTATACTGATACAGGTCAGCAGCCACCCAGAAGGCAGCCTGGAAGCTTGTGGTTTTGCTGGATGAGCTGAACTGAACCTGTGGTGTGATGAACAGCGCACTGAACCCCAAGCTTGCATGTGGCCAACTCAGCTGAGGCCAAATTGTGCTGAAATGAATGAGGTTGTACTGATGAAGAAAAAAAATTAAGGCACAAATGCATGCAATTACCATTGCCACATCACCATTCCTTGAAACATTTGCCTTTTTATGCTAAGATCTGTAAAGATAGGCACCATCCTCTGCTCATTATAGCTCTCAGATTTACAATGTACATAGGCTTTTGTTGTTGCTGCAATTTTGCTGCCACACCCTGGATGCATCTGGCTAAACATGCGTGTCTGCAGTCGGGCCCCAGTGGCCACAGGCCAAATATCTTAACCACCACCCCTGGTCCAAGAATACAAGGCCATCACCAATCATGATGGTTTTGCTATTTCTTCATTCAGAGTTTCTAAATGGCACTTCATTTAACTCCCACTGTTGGGTAATAACCCCGGCTTACGTCTCCTGTCCTGGCTAGATCCCAGCTAATGGGCAGGGTCTAAAAAAAACTTGCGCCGCCGTGGTAGCTGTCCCACGTACTTTAGAAGACAGCCACTTCAACGAAGCCATTCGCCAAACAGCGAGGCATAAATTACAAATATTAACGAATAATGCACGTACCTCAGCAACCGGGCGGGGCCTGAACCCTTCCACCTCAAGCTAACAGCGGCGCTTCAAATGGTGGGTGCGGCGAGGACGACTGCACCAAAACACTGCCTAAAATCCAATTAAGAGGTCATACCTGAAGGAAAGCAAACACATGGTACCATTGGGGTAGGAATAGAATCCGCAAAATACAAATGCTTAGTATAAATCAATAACAGTCTATGTTTAAGTTGTTTGCTGTTTAGAATATGAGATCAGATGTGAGTTCCGCTGGAGAGACCTTACAACGGGGCGAAGTGGTTCACAATTCACGACAAAGGCGATCGCGCCTGTGGTATGACCAAGAAGTATGTATTACACGTTTCCTGCCATAGCGTGCACTACGAGAAATGATGCATTCAACTTTTGGTTACAGGCGAGCCCCACGACAGGTCTTCATTGCAAGGCTCCAGCACCGGGTATTCTGCTGCACTAACATGACATGATATGGCAAGCAGCCGCACGGTCAAGGCGTTGACAAAGAAGAGGCACAAGGTCGACAAAAGGTCCTCTGATGGCAAAAGACCTCACCCCCAGCCCCATCCCCACCCCAAAAAATCACCGGATGGGTCCATTTGTTAAGGGCATGTTTTTTATATTGGTTTTCTTGTTATCAATGGAACAGAAGCCAGAAACAACCACGAGATAGCTTGATGGAAACGAATGAGAGCAGTAGACTCAAAATGGTCTGCCAATAATCCTATTTCATTTTTCAGGGTTTTTAATGCGAATCGCAGTTTTAACAGATCAATTACATTGAGAGGATTTAACAAGGAGCAATTGTCAGCCATTACTTCGATACAGTGCAAATTTAACTAAGACGAACGCGCGAAAAATACGTGCACATGGGTGCGAGATTAAGAAAACAGCCTTCATGTATCACGCTTCATTCAAAACATGAAAACGATCTCAAGAAAACAAGCGTCACGCATTATGCACCGACTAGGCATGCAAACGACCACCATTAAACATGCATCGCGCATCACGCGTCTGGCGTCACTCATACATGTAGACGACGCGGCAAGCGGGACATTTACCTGCCACGCCTGGGATGGTGCGCCGGTCATAACAGGATTTTCCCGGTGCTGGTGCGCTCGACTGAGGGAGTTTTGGATGAGGACGATAGGCTTACCTGACTGCCTCCTCAACCGAATATTACGTGTCAACCCGACATTGACGGACTCCTCAGCGACACACCATTGACCGGAGAGGTCGATTTGCCCCCCACCCCGTCGCCTTGCTTATCCTAAGAACGTCCGGACCGGGTTCAAAAATTAAAATAGTAATCGATATCGCCGTGGTAGCGCAGTCTCAGAACATTAAATAACGGTGAGTTTAAATTGTATTAAGGTTACAATTCAGGCTTAACTTGTAAAAGCTACTTAGGAATTTCTGACCGCGACTACAACGCATTTCATTCAGAATCGTGCCTTGTGGTTTGAAATCATTGCGTGCTGACCGAACATGCTACATAGAAAGGTATCCAATGTTACACGCGCCGTACCAGACCTAGAGCCAAGGTCACGTGCCGTGCAGATGGGAATTAAAACATTGGTCTGCGTGTCCCGTCATATTTGAACCACCTGAACGTGAGGTGGGAGACCTTGGCCACAATTATGAATATCAGACGCGTGATCAAGAGCTGTTGCTTGCTCATACACCGTCTAAGGTCAAGAACGTGAATTTATATGGTGGATCGTCACGAAGGCTGAATTTATCGTATATGCTAATTGCAGGAACTGCTGGGCCAAAGTCCAAATTGCTGAACCGTCGCATGCGTACATTTCAGAGCAATTCGTCGAGTCGTTTGTGTAGCGCATCTGACCAAGGAAATCCGGACAAGCAGACAGCCTAGCAGGCATATGCTCGGAAAGTAGTGATTTAGCAGTGTCCTAGAACTGCCGACTTTGGGTGTCAAGGAACACTCTATGAGGATAATTTTTTACTCCTTTTCCCCATTTCTCATTTGAATTTTTCACTCATACCTGATATTGTCTAAACACACATACTAAACCCTTATTTCCCTTTCAGAGATTTTAAAATGGCGTCCAAAACCGAGCTCGCTTGCAACCATTCAGCATAAACAAGGTTCTACGGAACCTGGACACCCAGGGCAATAGAACACTGGGTATTCAAAAGTTTTGACCACAATGTATCGACGCATATTACAAGTATACCAGTAACACCATGCTTAGTATGTTGTGCGAAAAGTTGGCAGCGCCATGCTAGCGGCATACTTTGTTTTTTTTTGTGACGATAAAGTGCAATCGCGTTTATCAGTCGTAAAACGCTTGAAGTGCGGCGCGGTAATGGGACTTGTGGTTGGAGGATCAGATTGTGTTTAAGATTGCCTTCAGGCTAATCTGATATATCTTGTTCTTTGCCAAGCCACGCCATGTCTCGGTTTACATATCGTGACCCACTTTAAACGTTCTGCATCATAACTGACTACGTAATGACTCAGTCACTGCACAGCGAGACAGTTATGAATATTGTGGCATAGGCTACCGGCTGTTGAGTGCTGCAAGCGAAGTGATTGGTCAAGGTGTTCTTAGGTATATTTATGCTGGAGCTGCGAATCTTGCTATTTTTAAAGATATGAATACTGGGATTGCTGTCCGATTGGCTCTTGAATATTCAACATGTGCAATGATAATCTCGCACCATTATCTGCAGAGGTGTTACAACCCATGAAATCGGCCAAGAAGCAATTATATCAATTCATCACAGTTGTACGACCGCATTAGATGTATTTATCGATAAATGAATGACACTTCAAGAGAATGGAGACATTTGTTATGGTGCAATGTTGGGTACGTGTCTAGTATGCCATTTAACCAAAGGAATTATCAGCCCGCAGTGTTGATAACAGGATGACATAAGGAAAGGCTTTTTTAGGTTAAGCTTAGCCAGGTTGCTTTCATCGAAATAAGCATAGTTAATTTGCAAGAAACAGTGACATTATGTTTGTATTTCCTGACCCCATCTTAACAAAAGCCAAAAGTATGTTGTTTATTTGATTTGGTGATTGTGCAGGAGTTCAATACTTTTTCATCGGGATACTTTATGCTTTTTGAAGTTTTGGTTATTGTTTTTGTTGTTGAATTCAATTGCTTTGTTTGATGTCAAGAAATCCTGCAGAAGGGAAGTGCAAAGTGCAGCATCAAAACATTGGTGTTACATAGTTTTTGGTGCTCATCCCACTGTTATGAAATAATTATTATCTAATGTTTTCTGCTTCAGTGTAATGACCTAGGATGAGAAGAAGCAAAAAAACGTAATTTGTCATATTTGTGATATACATCCATGCCAGCTTGAAATGCATGTATTTGTTTGCTGGAGCATATTTCACTGACTCATAAAGTCCAACTTTTGCTAATCGAATTTTTCACTCCTGTACGGTCTTTTTGCGATGAAATTTTTCACTCCCACCCTAGCCCAAAAACAATTCTAGCTCGCCATGATATAGTCATGGTGACAGAGGTCAAAAACACCGCTAAAAAACACAATTGTGGGAGGTTGCATGGTTGGAACCCGGTTCGGGCGCCCCAATCACGTGTATAAATCGCCGCCGCCACCGACGCTGCCGATGTCGTCTCTTCCTGCAGCGAAGCAGGCACGAACCGCTTGTAAATGTAGCCAGGGATGGTGCACAGCGGCTATCCATCCCCACGCCTTTTGTTTCTGGGCACACCGAGTTTTCGAAGCGCGTGAGTTTTTGTTTATTAGATGTGTGAGTTAGCAGCTGTGCACAGTCCACTGCTCGCTGTTCTGAACTCAACATGTGTTATTAAGATTTTTCTCAGTGACTCATTATCATATGCTAATCTTCTTTTATGGGAAGAGTGCCGCACAGATTTGCCACATCCCAGCGCATGTAATTATACCCGAGGAAGGTTCGCCAGAAACATGACGGTCCATTGCTGTCACCGAAGATCATTTATCGTCAGCACAAGAACTCGTAACTCGTGATGCTGAGGAACCAAGAGCTCAAGGCCTGTCTCGCTTATGTCCAGTTTCAGCTTTATGTCTATCATGATTTGATAGGGTTTAGTGGTGCAGGATAGGTGGACCCACATAGATCTCCCGGTTGCACTGTCGAACAGCGGGCAGTCCAACCGGAAGTCCCTCAGCGACTGCTGACGGCCGACGGTGTAACATCCACCATTGCGAATGTAATAAACCAGTCTCAGGCTCCCCCAGCAAAGGCGCGGACGCGTCGCCGTGGTTGTCGGCGCCGCCTTTGCGGTCAGAATGTCGACGTGCCCCGCGCTTCAGGCGCATCAGATGTCGAGACTGGGTTGAGATTTGCACCGCCGCAAAGCGATGTGCAGCATTACGGGCTTTTATGGACAGCAGCAAACGCCGTTGGTCAGGTCGGAGTTGATATAGACGACTTCAAACATTAGGTCAGGTATGCAATTTCGAAACGCCCAGGCATTGTAATTGTTGAGGGCGACCACAACCTTAATCAGTGATTATGGTCACCGCGTATGGGTCAAGCGGACTGCGGATGAAAGACATGCGACGACAGACTGCAACCACGCAGCCCAATGCATCCTACGCATAGACCGTGTAACTCGCCAATTTTCAGGGTTGCCGCAAACCGCTTCACTGCCGTGCTGCGTACTGGTGTGCGCGTTGCCCTTGTTGTTCCCATGGTTCTTTTTGAGTTTGCATGATAGATTATTAGAGCCAAGCCAGAATCGCTAGTTGTCATGTCCTGCTGCCTGAATATAATAGGTTTCGACCACCTCGACCAAATTTTATTTGCCTCGAGGTGGGTAATTTGCCCAGCGAAGTGGGCATTGGCAGCCGCTGGTCCCAATGTGAACACGGACGCATTAAACCGCCATTTCGAAGGGGTGGCAGTGCCCATGGCAACGAGCGTCCCCCCAGTTTTGCGAGATATGCCGTTCAGAATGCCACGACTTGCCGGCTGTTCATTCCGTGTGTCTTCTGTAAAGCTCCAATGCCTCTGGCACCTGGTGTCATCCAGGAAATCATCGAAATCGTCTTGTGATGACGACGAAAGTGTTCAGGTGTTTGAGAGGTGCTACAGTGGCTTTGAGTATGTCCTTTTAGACCTGTAAAAGACCAAATCAGACCATTAAACATCGCTCCAGCCTCGTGTTTGGACACGTCCCTGGAACGTGGTAGCACGCATACACCACGGCGCTTCCAAAGACAACCGATCTAGACGACCCACTCCAATGAATCAAGTTCCATAGTGCATGCAATCGCAATTTTTTTGGGGGGGAAATCCCACACAGCCAGCTTGCGAAATACTCTACCAAACACCGTTTGCCTGTCAACAATCTACACAGCTATAGACGGCACTTTTCAGGCGAGATTACTCTATTCTTTCCGTCAGGCCGTATTATTGCGTACGATGTCCTCAATGAAGAGCGGTAAAATTGATTTAGTCGTGTTGATGGACTTGTCAGTATGTTTTGACTTTATTGATTACGGGGTGCTTTTACCTAAACGTACGCGCTACAGTATCGCTACCCAGTGGGTTTCTAACTACCTCGCAGGTTATACCAAACAGGTCCAAGTTCGGAACAGCACAGGAAAGCTTACACATTCTACATCGCTTCCAATGACCATGCGGGGGTAACAAAACATTGGAATGGGACCAATTTTACTTAATTCTCACAAACGATCTCACGCGCTACTCTGATTTGGCGAGCAGTTGGCGATATGTTGATGATGCACAAATTTTATTCTGGAGCAAAAAGCGCTACATTGATCATTTAACTACATCCATGGAATCAACACTAGAAAACGTTTCCAACTGGTATTGCGCGAACTCCATCAAAGGCAATGCATTGAAAACCCAGATGATTGGGTTTCGAACCGTCAAGACACTGGGCAAATTATTACGTGTGTAGAAAAAATGACAATTTTGCTTTTTTCTCTGAAAGTAGAGCGGTTGAAATTATCGATACCATCATGACTCGCTGCATTTCTTTTGATGGCTATGTCAAGTTGCTGCTGGTTGAAGGAAGTGTCACATGTTTGGAGCACATTTCAAAAATGTACTCTAGCGAAAGGTCAGGACTGGTTATATGTAAGAACAATACTAATTAGCGCCGTTGTAGCACCGCTGTGACATAAGCAAAATGCAATTTTTCGTTATTTTCGAGTCTGAATTACGGTGTCAACGCCTCAAAACAGCACTTCAATTCTTTCTTGAAGTCGCGACCGCTGTCGTCATGACGACCGACGCGACACCCATACTTGTGCGAGGAATGGACCGTTCGTGATTGACCCACTGACCACATGCTCCAATTCCAAAAAACAGATTGCACTTCGGAAAGAGCTGCTGTGGTAAACGCCATAGGGGAGAAATCGAAGCCATTGTATAGCATTTCATTGAATTCGCGGGTAATAGCTTCATGTTCGCATATGTTTTTGTCTTAGAGTGTTTCAAGCTTTCGTGGCATTGATTACACAAACATTTTGACAAATTAGAGAGTTGCCAACATTAAAGAACACATACGATTGAGAAGGTGAGGCAAATGAACTGCATTATTGTCATAGTGGTGAGCAACGCATCCAAATGAAATCTCTCGCTCAGGATCGGCTTCTTCGAACAGAAATTCTGGACTATTCTGAAAGGATTTTGAGAAAACTGGTATTGCTGATCAAGTCTTACGCGTCCGATCTAACAATAGGTAAAAGTACAAACGTGGCATGCTCGCTTTACAACCATAGGCAAACTAATTCCGTCGTTGCACTTCAAGCCTCTTCTGCCATCTCTCATCACCATACGCATTGTAAACGTTTGAGTTATCAGCTCGTGAGTCATTGGGACTTCACGACGCAATCAGCTGCTGGGGCTGTAGGGCTTTGCCTGCCTCTCGCCCTAGCACCAAGGGCCGGGCACCGTGGGGAGTCGAGCCCCGTACCTGTGGTTTCCAGACGCGCAGTGGTTAACGCAGACGCGTCAACCACCACACCTTTGTGCCAATAGTGTAGCAAGAAGACATTATCAGTTATCAGCGCAATGCGCTATTGCACTTCAATGCACAGTGGATGGGAAAACACCCTGTTGCACCGCATCAAAAAGTGTAAATTTCTGTGCCCGTGTGACCAGTGCACGGAGCAACCATGAACGGAAGAACATGACGAGGAGCACATCTGTGATGTGTTAATGATGTGGATGACTTCGAGCCAGCAAATGGTGTCATGTCATCCGACGTGTCCCATGGAGACGGCACTCGACACTCAGCAACTTACTGACATAGCTGACATGCTTGCCATAGTCTCAAACAGTTCTAGCACGAGGAAAGCACGTCGGCTTCGTGGTGCGCGGGCAAATCCATTTGGCGGCTCGCATGTGCGTCGAGCAAGTTTTTTAGGGTGTCACCAGTGCTAGCGCAGCTAGGCATGCCACGCTTAAAAAGGTGCCTCACACAAATGATATTGCGTTGTATGGATTTGACCAGACCGTTCTTACCACTTATATCACGCGTCTCATTTTGGCCACCTGGTTGCCGTTTTCAAGATGTTTTGGATCCGTGTGCGCTTGCTTTACCTTTTGCTGACTTCGGTGTGAATCTGGGCCTTTCATGTTCTGCCTGTGCTCTCCTTTTTTCACAACTGACATGTATGTTGTTATTCCTTTTCACTGAGGTGTGTAAAACCACCTGTGAGTGTGGATGCACGTGCTGCCTAAACACAAATATAAATACAGTGCTATTACGCAAGTCGCGACTTATTCTAAGACTGGTTTTCGTATTCCCAAGGTTGGTATATGGGAGCCTGAAAAATGTGTTGTCACAGTAGCAAATAAATTACATATTTTCTAACATATTTGATGACTTAAACAATATTTGGCTGACTTAACCATAAAAATCATCCCTGCCACATTTCCTCCACGGGATTTCCCTGGGAACCGATGCCATCATGACGCCGTTAAGATATCCAACATGTCGAACACATGCACATCGCAGCATGGCTGCAACACGGGCAGGACATTTAACAGGCATAAAAAGACACGACCAGTTCTAGTGGAGTTCATTGTCAATGCGATTAAGTGGACCGGAATGTTGCAGCGTCAGAAGATGACAATGAACCAGGAGATATGATCAGACAACAACGCATTTTTGCCGGTTTGGGCATCTTGTCTGGTTGGCTCGCGATCAACTTAAGACGAATATCGTTGACCCTTTGAGAGAAATGTGTCAAGTTACTTTCCACCTTCCGGAATTTCCATGACAAATGTGAGCTCAGTGCCTTCCAGTTCCTTTTTTATCCACGCTTCCATCTTCTTGTCCATTTCTGGCGTGAAGTGGTTCTTCCAGTCTCCAGTTTGCCCTTTCCTCATAAAGCTCTTGTTCGGGTCGTCGCTGTTACAGACAGTCTTCGTCAGCCACTCCCAGTTCACCCAAGGGTTATTCTTGAAGTTTCTAAAGTGCAGATGGTCCTCCAGCTTGTCCAGATTTTCCTCGGTTGGGTTCTTGCCAAGGAAGCTGGCAACTTTCATGATACTTCCACGGAGGTCCTTCTTAAGATCCTCAAAGAAAAGGAACAGCATGTTTGGGTGGTTGCGCTGCCGCCAGGCCTCTAGAACGTGTGGGAAGAAGGGTAGCTGTAAGACGTTGCCCTCAATGAAGAGATCGACAAACTGCTCGAGGGTAAGGTCCTTGGAAGTCTCGTTGTACAGGCCAAGGAAGCAGAAGTACGATATACATACATCCTTCGGGTTACGCGCCACGTACACCACCTGAAAAAGAAGGTGGGTAGTTTTGGTCAAAAACGGAAGTATGAGTTGCGTGCAAACTTATTTAGATCCGAGAATAACAAACGCCAAACGACGCGTGCGTGAGATCATGATATCTCTCCTTCCATGCATACTGCATCAAGTCACTTAAGTAAATACGCCGCGGTTCATATTTAATTGAAATCGCTCCCGTACATGGGTCACGGCTCAATGCACAGCAAAACAACGCTTGGTCCATTGACGCCGCCACAGCACATGCATTCCCGGGTGCCGCACGCTCGACCCATCCGAGTCACTTCGGCGGTCGGTAAGCCTCGTCCACGCACCTTGCACGTGTCGAGCAGTTTGGGCGGGCACATGTGCAGCGGTAGGTGAGTCTTGACAAACCAGGGCTGCGGCCGCGACACGATCGGCTCGCACAGAAGTCGCTTCATGGGCTGGTCGTCGCCCTTGCTGACCATCTCGCGCATTCCCTTCTCCGTAATTCCCGCGGGTTCGAGGAAGTGCCAGCGGTCGGGCATCAGCATGGTTTTGGCGCCCTCAAAATCGCAGTCGTTCTGTAGCAGCCACACCAGCTCCTGCGTCCACGTGGTCCCTGGCGAGTGTACGGTTCAGAGGTCAGTAGTACCCAACGGCAAGTTATTTTCTGTTTATTTAGGGGAGCATCAGCAGTTAAGCTGTTGGTTGCGTGGTGAGTGATAGCTTTGAACGCCTTTAGGAGGCAGCGTTGCGTGCTTTAGGTTACGAGAAGCAACTCTCACATGAGTGAGAACAAAGTTGATCATGACACAGGTAAAGTGAAGCATGAATGATGAAGATGGATGGAACAAAACTGCCTGAAGACAAATGAACATCTGTCTGCGGTTGCAGAACAAGCCCATTTGGACCGGAGGTACCATCCTGGCCGCCGCGCGCAGCCGGCTATTTCAAAACGTCTACTTTCTTAAGGAAAACGGCAACCGTGTTATCGGGAGCGACTCGCTTTTAAAGCTCCGCTCATGAATAACACGGTCAAGGACTGCTCACTTAATCTTTAAGTAACTGACACACTGGAACCAAAGAACGAGCACGTCCAAACACCCGGAATGGTTCTGAGTCGTGGTGAGGCCTCGCACTCGCTGTTGGCGAGCGCCGCCTCTCACCGCATTTGGGCAGCGTCACGACCCAGGTATCTCCCGAGTGCAGCGGCGTATTGTAGTACTCCTCGAAGAACGGCTTCGAGTCTGGTACGGCCAGGCAGCGTGACGGCCCGAAATAGGCCATGCCACTCTCCTTGTGGTTTGGGAAGGCGTCCGTCACGCGCTTCAGGGTCTCCGGATCGAGAGACTCCGGGTCCCAGGGGAACGGCAACGGTGACGACATCTCTGCGGACGGAGCCCATGGGCGTCATCGGGTGATGTGAAGTCCTGGAAACGTCATTCGTGGGGACGTGGCCAAGGGGCTCTGCTCGTGGCGTGGGGGTCTCAGGGGACCGGTAGTGGCGACGATCACTCTGTGGACGGGGGCAGAGCCGCTGTGAATGCTCCGAGATGCAAGGTGCGACAGCTCGGGGGCGCAATAGCTCAGTTGGCAACGACATGTGTCTCCACGGGAGAAGTCTGGATGCGATTCTCGGTTGAATTTGTGGCCTCTGAACACATGTGGCCACCCTAGTCTCTGGTGTCCCTGAAATACTTATTTGATGACGTTCCTGGCAAGACAACAGAGATGATGTTCCTTGAAATAAAAACCGATACCATTGCAGACCAGAGAAAAGGAACATTGTGAGTGCGGCGTAGCCTGGATTAAAAAAAACAGTGAAACTAAACTATCTGTGCACTAGCCGAGTTAGCATTGTGGCGATGAAAAATCGTAAGTACAGACAACGGACCAATGCTAAGCATAGTTTCGTCATATCACCGTGCATGTGAAGTGTTGCATCGAGATCCCGGAAGTGTTGCGTTTGTTGTGGGTTAACACGCGTTCGGGTGGGGTCGGTTTGTCTCATACTTAACGCTTTCCTCCGCCCTAGGGATGGCAAAAAACAGCAATTTTCGGATCATGTGACGTAGCGGCGCATACTTTGTATAGTTGTAAACAACTGAATAGCTGTTCTGATGATGCAGAGAGATGAAAAGCACCAAACTGATCTCAAAAGACCTTTTGCCATCGCCCTTATAACATTCTTAAGTTCACATAAAAGCACTGACTTGAAGTAGCCGTGAGAGGCGTTTTGCTTGGAAAAGATATCGGGGTTGCAGGTCACAGCTCGGGGATGCATACATATCCCTCACATAACTTTTTACCATTCTTCACATAACTTTTAGTTATGAGTTCACATAACTTTCCTTTAACTTAATTTTTAGTAGAGTTCACATAACTTTCCACCATTCTTCACCGATGGGGAGTGGAACTGTCTCTCTTTCCGAGCCCATTGTGATCACCCGGCCATCTGTGGGAGGGATAATACTGCAGACTTACTACCTGTGAATCGGATACGCTTCCCTGTGCAGATTCCATCTTACTGCGAGGATTGCGGGTTTTACTGCTCCTTATGAACGGTCAGAGAAAACGACCAACATTTGAGGTCAGAGGTCCACATCGAGTGAAAAATAGCAATGCCCAAAAAAGAATGGCAATGCTTTTGTTCCAAACGGACCGCCAGAAAAGGGGGAGGGAATGGCCAGGTGCCTGGGACTTTCGGCTCTCTGGCGGGGTGTCCTGGCTCGGATCCTGGCTGCGCCTTGGCAACTAAGGCCTAAGGCGACAATTGTGGTCTTTGACCCTCCACCGAACCGCACGCGGTGATCTGTACCATGTTCCGCTTTTCTTATCATGTACGAACGATTAGATAGGTGACCCGAGCTCCTGATCCTGGCGAGCGCTCAGAGAGGTGACCTGTATCACTGCTCTGGACCAGCAGGCAAGACGAGGTAGGCGGATGCAGACACTGGCAGCTTCCGTGGTAATGTGAAGGTGCACCACCCACTTAGTGCATGTCAGCGAAAGCTGCACGGATATCAAACATTTTTTTTTGGGGGGGGGAGAGGGGCCGATGAGAGCTGGTAAAACACGCAATGGTCTGATCGAGTCGAGCAGGGCCTTTCACCGGAACGCTTGTATACAGCGTGAGACTCGCTCTGTGGACTCTTTGCTTCTGTAATCAACTGTGACTACTTGTACAGTCCGATATCTGTTTATTGTTACGGAGCATGACCGATAGCGTAACAGTGAAGCGTTTGCGGACTCATTCCACGAGAGATCGACCGGTATCTAGCCTTGCCATCTGTCCGATGCGTACCCTGCGACGCCATATTCTCGCGACGTTTGAAGCCGACGAGGCCAGTGCCAGCTGGGGAACACCACGTACCTGTTCCGAGGAGAGGCGCGGGCACCGGCGAGGCCAGCTGCTCGTCGGCCCGGCGACAGAGGACTGGCGCCGGCTGCGCGTGTGTGCGGTCCGTCTGGTGGCAATGACTGGCCCCAGCCGGCCTTGGGATGTTCGCAGCGATGGAGACGCTTGTTCTGCGGCGGGGCAGCAGCGGTGTCGTCTGGAGGTCAGACCCAGCCTGCAGAGCAGCGCTCCCTGGCAGTGGCGCGCCCACCGCGACATCCGAGAGGCTCCCATGGAGCCGGCCGGGCACAGTATTGGCTTCGTAAAGGGAATGTTCCACAGTCGTATGGGGTTTTAAGCTGAAAAAGCCACCCTGAAGATCAACCGGTGTAGTTCACAGTCACGCCCTTCTCAAGACCAAAACCCCTCTGGTTTCTGAGCCATACGTCCGCGAAGATGTGCAGACTATTTCGGGGAGACCATGTCAAGGTCATCCAACCATACATGACGCCATAATAATGTCATTCAAATTGTGACATTCCACTGTCCGTGCGGCGATCAAGAGCATAACATAAAGAGCCAGGACCGACGTACTGACCAAGAAAAGAACCAACGCACTCCCCATGTCGCGCTGCTGCACGAGCGCGTTGTCTTACCCTCATCGTGTTGCGCGAGACCTTCTTGTTAAAAGCATCCAGCTGTCGGCGAATACGGCACTTCAGCTGGTCATCACTCCTAGCCCGCCAGCAAACCCAGCGCATTTCAGCTGGTCATCAGTCGTAGCCCGCCAGCCAACCCAGCACACTTCAGCTGGTCGTCAGTCGTAGCCCGCCAGCCAACCCAGCGCACTTCAGCTGGTCGTCAGTTGTAGCCCGTCAGCCAACCCAGCACACTTTCTGTTTGGCTAATCCCAGAAAGTCCTCGATTGGCAGCAACTGAGACACATTTGAGACGTTTTCTGCTCGTCCCACTTGGGGGACTTAGGTTGCTCCAGCTGTCTGAGAGCTTCACCGGCATAATGTGCCACTGCCAGGTTCAACCAGAACACATATCCACCATCATGGTACAGTTCTACCTGGTGATCGAGTCACCGTTTCCATTTATGCTGATAGCGGTACATAGCTGAATCAAACTGATCGCTTCCGAATATACAACCGGTCGGGATGCCCCTTTTTGAGCAGATGCCAGTCACACCGGGAGCTTCCGTGCAAACTTCACAGCAGGTATCAATCTTGCTTGTCAGGGACATCTTCGCACAGAGAAAAATGAAAAGGGGCGTCAGATAGAGACGTGAACGAACCCAACCGAGGCCGGCGTGCTCCGAGTGTCCCCGCCCGACCGAGGCCGGCGTACTCTGAGTGTCCCCGCCCGACCGAGGCCGGCGTTCTCTGAGTGTCCCCGTTCGACCGAGGCTGACATACTCTGAGTGTCCCCATCTGACCGAGGCTGACATACTCTGAGTGTCCCCATCCGACTGAGGCCGGCGCACTCTGAGTGTCCCCACCCGACCGAGGCCGACAAGCCCTGTCTGCCCCGCCGCCCTCCCACGGAGCTCAAAGTGCGATGCCCGGCGGCACCAGCGCCATCTGTTGGGCCGTCGGCGATGCGGGGCGACGCTGCTGTCGGCGGTATCCGGATGGGATCGGAACGGTGGAGAGACAACCAGACCAGCAGGATTCATGTGTGGTGCGGGAGATTCCCAATGCCTTGGTCAGATTGTGATTGCTTACTCGCCTGTCTTTCATCACACTTCCAGATAGGGGCTCACTGATGTGGTGATCACCGGTTGATCTATGAAGTCCGCTCCATGAAGCTAGGCTAGCTATGGGTTTAGAAATTTATGTAACCAAGTCGTTTAAGAAGCATTGCCGCTCTTGGCGACCACAACCAAATTTCTGCCCCAAAAGCAAGTTATTTGGTTGAATATTGGCTGCATTGCACTGGACGGCACTCTTGTCATTTTCGTGGTACATCTCGCGCAGCAGCGCACCGGTTTCAAAAACAGCGACGATAGCTATTTTCTTGTCATGTGTCACACAGCACGCCTAATATGTTAAACACCATTGGGGTCAGTTAGTGACCTGCAAATGGCACATTCGCCGGCGCTATTTACCTGTTTGCAGTTTTTGTATGTCGTGGTTGCTGAGATCCGGTCCAAAACACGGGTGGAGCCATGGTCCACGCTCCAACGCGCGTAACCGGCTCCAAGCACAGAACCATGCTCTTGCAAATGCCACTGTTTGTTCCCTCCTCCATCAAACGGTGTTGGCTTCGTGCTGCTGCAACGTTGGGTCCAGGAGATCCAGGCCCGGTTTCGATCCTTGTTATGCATGTCTTTCGCAGTCAATTTGTTAACGCTCCCATATCCGTCGAATTGACAAGGCTGTAGTTTGTTGGTGTGACAGCCATGTTGGAAAATCGCGCGTGATCCGACAGCTTAAATACAACTGTGTTGTCATTTATATCATAGAGCACAGCTTTCTTCAGAAATAGTATTCCTTCTTGTTAAAGCCCCAAGTATGAAGTATCCAGAGTTGCCATATGAAGCTCCAGCCTGTAGTTGCAAAGATATCAGCTGTGTGGAAACGTGCTGCCCTTAAGACCGTTTAAAAATTCGATGTTCGAGTTGGACACGCTCACCCAAGGCGCCTCGCTCGTACTTACATGTTTAGTTCACAAGCAGATGTACACTCGTCGCTGTATGATAATTTGAGTCCTGTTTAACCTATATGTCTCGTAGCGCCGGTCCTCATGTTGTCATTCTTGGTCCTATACCTGCTACTTCCCTTTAATTCAGACTTAACCCTGTAGTAAACTTGCTTCTCAGCGTCTGTGACCTGTGCAGACCGTGTCCGTGCGGCATCGACCTGCCCCGTGGCGGTCCCTTCGGCCGCTGTGTCACTGACACCGGCCGTGACACCGGTAGCGGTGGAGCCTGAGCCGGACGTGGCCGAGGACGGGCGTGCCTCGGCCGTCATGCTGGCGCGCGTGCTGGAGCAGCGCAAGCGCGGGCGAGCGGCTGTTGTGCCCAGATGGTGCTTATGTCGGTAGGTAGACTTGCGGTGATACGTCGGCCGTGGCCGCGTGTCGACGCGCTGACGTCGGGTGATGTCAAAGGAGGTCATTGGCAGAGTGTCCCAGGCCTGATTCGTGTCTAGAGTTGGACGAGCCGCTCCATTGGCTGGATGGTGCCCGCTCGCGTTTCTGTGAGGATGCGATGAACTATATTAGCATGTCCTGTTGTGTGTCTACCCGTCTCACGTCTTGAAATCCCGGGCAAGCGTTATTCTGTCCCGTCAAATGATGGTCTAGTAGGCCTCTGGCGCTGACAGTGTAATGTGTATTGGGGCCCACCGCGGAAGAGGCATCAATGACACTCAAGGACCAGTTGCTGGGCTCGGTTGTTGTTTGACGAGTGGCTGCAATGCGCTTAAACATGCTGCGTCATGCAAATGTAAAACTCTGACGTGTCTAGGACATAGGTCCGCCATGCAGTTATGCTGCCTGCGTCGTTGATGCCATCAGGACAGAGAGTGCTTCCACACCGTACTTTTATTTTACCGTGTATTTTATTTCTTTATTTGTAATTTTGCGTGGCATGGCCGGCACCCAACTGCATCGTGCCAACGGAACGATATCGTGAATTGTGTCATCAAACCGGACCGACTACTTCACATACATGCCCATGCATATGAATGCCCATACACGTGGCAGCCGCAGCTGGCGCGCCGTCGGGGAGGCGGCCGTGGGGGGCAGCGGTCGGCGTCCTGCAGACGGCCGTTCCTGGGACAGGCCGGAGTCGACCACACTACACACACGTCACGGCCTGTCCCACACAACACACGAGGGCTGACGACGGCCCGGTGCCGCTACAGGGCCGGCTACGTATCACAGACTGCGCACGCACGCCATCAAACGGGTGCTCGGGTGCGCTGGGCCGTCCCCGCGGGAGGGGAGGGGCGCATCTGGTGACGTGGGGCGTTTGGCGGGCGGGCGCTGCTCTCTCTCCGCGCCGAGAGTGCCCGGAGGGGGCTCCCGCCGTCCGCTGACGCGGCCGAGGCCGGCCAGGCGCGAGGTCATACGAAAATAGAGATAACTAGGTCCAGTGGCACGCTGATGCAGATAAGTGGGCCCAGCAGGACGGCGTCCGGTCGCCGCCCAGCCGCCCCGCCGTCTCCGGGGAGGCCACGCGCCGGCCTGCCGCGAGGTCACACGGCGCCTGCTGAACGTCGCGGGCGGGGAGGCAGCCGGCGCCGGTAGGTCGGGCGTCGGCCGCCGCGCGGCGCCACCGTCGGCTCAGATGGACGGGAAATGCTGGAACGAGCCGCGCGACAGCAGACTGCGCGTCTCGGGGCTGCTGTGCGAGCCCGAGTGGCCGCCCGAGATGTGCGGCAGCAGCATGGAGCCGGACGTCGAGCTGGCGTGCTGCGAACGACGGGCGCCGAGGTCACACGTGGCGCCGGGACGGCACGGCGCTGGCCGCCGAGGCGCGGCTGCCGCGACAAGAGCTCGGTCGCAGCATGGACTGCGGTCCCAACCGAGCCGAGACACAGGCATGGACATGTCGGGTAAGGGGGCGCCGTCATCCATTAGGTGAGCCTGGCTTGGCTTGGCACGCTGGAACGATCGAGTGAGGTCTAGGCACAGGTGCGATTAAGTCGTGTTGTGCGTTCGGCAGCGCGCAGATCAGGTGGTTCTCAAATGGTTGGAAACGCGCTCATGTCGCGCCGCGCGACATGGGCATGTCCCTCCATTCGTGGACCACGCTCAGCTCGCGCCACTGACGCGCCGCCTGACTCCCGCGCCTTTGGACCCCTCCAGGTCACGCTTAGGCAGTAAAGTTATGAGACACGCTTCAATGAACGCAGCACGCAAGGAAGTCCATTCTGACATCAAAGCGAATTCTAATACACCACGTCACAGGCAGCTGTACGATTTCCGGCGATTATGAGTACTCCATGCTGTATGACAACTAAAATTAGCAACGAAAACAACTAGCTACTGTTAGTGTGGGGTTCTTATGCTGATGATGATTGACCTCAAATATAGCAGGGGGCTGGCTAAATGACGTCAACAAGCAAACGTCGGTTCTAAGGAAATTTGACAATGGAACCAGTATTTGCTTGATAGCGTCGTTTAATCAGCATCGCCTGATATATTCAGGGTCTGTTATTGTTGGCATAAGAACTTCAAGCTCATAACGTAAAACTCATGACCACGATAAGCCGGCAGCTCGAGACCTGTCTTGCTTTTATCAAGTATAAGTACTATGCTTGAGCCATTTCCCAAACATCCCAGTGATGGAGCCAGCCAATTGGACGGACTCAGACAGAACATACGCAAATTATATAGAAAAGGGCCTTCAGCTCCTGGTTTGTCGGCATTATAAGTTCAAAGTTCTTATGCTGAGTTAATGGCCTTCCATACACCACGAGATACTGGCTAAACATTTGCATAGTGCTAAACAACAATCATATTGGCGCGGTACACAAAACTGCAAGTAGCGCTTATCCTCAAGAGTAAGAGAGCCAGTGCAATCGTTGTTTATTTAACACGGGGTGTCGTTTAACCGGTATCTCCTGGTTTCTGGAAGGTTGTTCACTCAGCATAAGAATTTTGAACACGCGCAAATATTCGGCTTTGCCTGAGAGCGACACTACAAACATCGATTGCTTTGGCTGATCGTCAGGCTTGCCAGAGCACAGCTTGAGATGAGCATCCATGACTGAACACTGACGTCGGATGTTCCGGGATAGCACGCGGATCGCGAAGCTGGCTCTATGCCCCACAGAACAGTACAGCTAGTTATGACTGAAATGACTAAATTATTGTGTATGAGACACCGTGTGGAGAGGAAACGCACGGCTCGTCGACGAAAACGAGTTTCGTGGATGTAGTGCGTCTTCCGTCAAGCTGCTGACTGTCGTTTCGCGCACAGGTTTTGATTGTTCGCGCTGCATTGGTGTACGTAGGATGGAATTGCGTACAGAATGAAGATACAGATTGGATTGAATTGTATGCAAAGCATTGGCATAGCTGGACAGCAGGTAACCAAAAACATGTTAATGGTTAGTGAAAAATTGTAGTAGTATGTCCGTTGCAAACATAATTTGAGAGGGCACCGTGCATGAAATACCCTTTCCCATTTGCAAACTCACTTCCTAATCAGCACGTCCAGGAAACTGAAAGAGACGGCCTGCCGCTGACGAGTTTCCCGCGGCGCCTCCTCGAGGTACCTCGCGCCATATTCTGGCGCGTTTTTCCTCGCCAATACCACGCCGCGCCCGTCTCGCCCGGCGCCGTCTGACAGACGCAATAAGCGTTCGGGATATGGCCGCTGCATTCCTGCGACGCCGACCGATGGCTTCATATGGGCGCCACGGCTGCGGGACGGCGATTAATACCCCAATATCGCACCCGGCCGGCTTCATCTCTGCCGCACTAATATCGCGGCGGCGCGCGCTGGCGCACCTCGCGGCGCGGTGGCGGCGCCACGTTGAGAGTCAGTCGCGAGCCGCGCCCCCGGCCGCCTGGAGGTGCCGCTCCGCTCGCCGCATCTCAGCCCGGGACGACCTTCTGCCGCCTGGCTGCCGAGCAGACGTCGCAAGCTCCCAAGGCCAGCTGGGACCGGCCACTGCCGCCAGGTGGACCGCGCCGAGCAGCAGCCGGCGCCTGTACTCTGTCGTCAGGCCGAAGCCCCCGCAGACTGCACCGGCACAGGTACGTCGCGTTCCCCAGCTAACACTGGCTCCAGCGGCTTCCGAGCCGCTAGGATCTCAGGTCATCGGGCACATGGTGCAGAACATGAGAACACTAGCGGTCATCAGACTGGCGATCTGAGCGAGTCGGTAGATGAGGTCAGGGACCGAAGCGGAATCACCGAAGGTGTCTTGTGCATTGTCGTCCAATAAACGATTTGGGCTATTAACTGTAACAAGTTATTACGATGCCCAGCGTTTAGTCTTAAGCATTCAGAACGCTTCGTCACATCACCCAGGAGAGAGCCAGCAGCAGTAGCGCCTAAAACAACGTCTCATGCATAAGGCCTATCGATGTCAAACTAAGTGGATGGGATATGTCCACCATCCCCCTTCCTTCGGCCCACACTAATTGGGTACGTCACGCCCATCCTGTCAGGACACCTTTCGCAGCCACCACTTAAAACCTTTTTCAACCGTCAACCGAACGTTCACCGATGCAACCAATAAGTCATTTGTCATCTACCGTCCTAGCTACCCGATGTACACCGCCGGATTGAGAGGAGGAGTGTCACCAGGGGACATGAGCCGCCAGGCACCAAGGCACAAAAGGGATGGGAAGCGCTCTTGGTGAGAGAGCGTCGACCCAACTGATTTCTTCAAGCCTCGCGCCTCGCGGGACGGGCCCCCAGCTCTGACCTGACTCGTTCTCAGCTGTGACCGCGCTCCGGTCACAGACCCGTCCAGCCGAACCTCCGACCCCGGTCCCTGGCGCCGCCACTGACCGCGGGTCACCGCCGCCCGTCCGGCCTCCGGGGCGCGGATGTGACAATCAAACGCGATTAGCCGTTGACGAGCCGTCCCGTCCGACAAATACGGCTTCGGGACGCTCACAAAACGTCACACGGCGCCGCCGAGGCCGCCAGTCTTGAGGATGCCACCGCCGCCCCGCGTTCAGTTGCCAGGAGCGCGGTCGAGAGTGGCTAACACTTCGAGTTGTTTGGTTTGGGGGTAACGATTGATTATCGGCGCGTCAAGGACCTATGCGCAGAGATAACGGGTCTGTCTCCGGCTCGTGGTCAAGCAGCGAGTTTGGCACTCCAGATGGAGCACAGACACTCTTATTGGCACATGGGGCACAGATATTTTCATTTGCCTTCTAAACCGAAATTTCCAGAGGTAGCTCCAAGAAGGGGGGAGGGCGGGAACACTGGCAAATACTCTCCAAGGAAAAACGTTCGCAAGTCTGTCCTCCTCCACCCGGCAAACAATGATTTATGTCAACCTCGACATTACATTTTTCAAAAAATATTGTTCCCTCGCGCGCGATGTGACCGACACCGTTATCGGTCAGGACTGGATAGTTGCCGTGCATCGCCACAGCGGCTGAACCCGTCCTATGCACTAATTTCACGGTAATGCATGCCCCCGTCTGTGCTGTGCATCTGGGTAAAAAAGTACGGACGGACAGATAAACAGGCAGATAGACAGACGTACGCTCTTAAATTGATAACTTAACGCTGATGAAAATTATTGCATTGCAATTTAGGCCATGCATTCCTCCGTGCAGGCCACGTGCTGCCTGTGGGGGCTTGCACCTACCGCGAGCAAAACAGTCGGAATGTAGTCCATAAGGAATTCGGCTTAATCTCATTAAGAACAAAAACCGTTTCAAATCAAGATAGCTTTTGACGTGCCGTCATCTGATCTTGCTTGACTGTATGACTTGGCGTAATATGATGGCAGAGGAAATAATAATTGTATTCATATCCTATAACCCATCGTTGCTGCAGTCAGGGGCTGGTTCTTCCTAAAAATGGCGTTAGGGATTTCACGACTTCACTGAAACTATACTAACAAGGCAAAATTATGCTTGGAAACTTATGTTTAAAAAAGGTGCCACCATTCGTTTTAACCGTTTACCTGTCATGACATCCTTCGAGGCTGGAATATTACTGTTCCACTTTTATTTGCTTGCTTATCTCTGGCCGTTTGATAGGAACAGTAAAACGATCAGCCCTGCCAAAAAGATGGCGCCACCACGGGACAAACGTACTCGTGCAATGGTCAGCAAGTATACCGTACAAACCCGCAATTAGCCCGACGACCCCCAGACCGTGAAGACTGTTTCACATGTACGGTGGTGTGGCAACAGTATGCCCCTATTTGGTTCATTATTTTTTACGGCGATCCAATCTTTACCTTGCCATGACCATGCCTTTCGAGCTATGGAGGCTCCAGTTTCACTGTCTTTCTTCTAAGGCCCCACACCCCTAACGTCCCTTTTCTCCCATCCGTAGATAGGTTTCTTTTCAAGAGAATGACACTTTTTTGGCCTTGCTGGCGCGCATCATCCACGACCACCCAGAGATGATAGTCGAATCCAGACTTGTCTAGTGGAGACGCATGTCGCCCCCAGCTGAGCCGTTACGTCCCGAGCTGTCGTACCTCGCATCCCAGAGCATTCACAGCGACTCTGCCCCCGTCCACAGCCCGAGCTGTCGCACCTCGCATCTCAGAGCATTCACAGCGGCTCTGCCCCCGTCCACGAGTGGTCGTCGCCACTACCGGTCCCCTGGGACCCCCACGCCACGAGCAGAGCCCCTTGGCCACGTCCCCACGAATGACGTTTCCAGTGCTGCGCATCACCCGATGACGTCCATGGGCCCCGGTCCGCAGAGATGTCGTCACCGTTGCCGTTCCCCTGGGACCCGGAGTCTCTCGATCCGGAGACCCTGAAGCGCGTGATGGCCGCCTTCCCGGACTACAAGGACGGCATGGCCTACTTCGGACCGTCGCGCTACCTGGCCGTACCAGACTCGAAGTCCTTCTTCGAGGAGTACTACAACACGCCGCTGCACCCCGGAGATACCTGGGTGGTGACGCTGCCCAAATGCGGTGAGAGGCGGCACCCGCCCGCAGCCTGTGCGAGGTTTCGCCTCGACTCAGAGCCGTCCCAGATGTTTGGACAGGCCCGACCTTCGGTGCCTCTGTATGTTTATCTGTCGGTTACATAAACGGTAAGTGAGCAGTCTATGGCTGTGCTGCTTATTAGTTTTGCTGCCACGGTGAGCTCACTCCCGCAACAGGATACCCTTTTGCATGTCTGAATAAACTGAGATCAGAACAGTGGACTGTGCACAGCAGACAGGAAAACATGAACAGCAGGGCTGAATTAACCTGTTCCACATCCGTCAACGGAAATATTTCCTTAAAGGACCTTTTGTCGCTTTCCAGTCACATTTCACCAATCTTGGTCAAAAACGGATCGCTTCTTCAGCATGCCTCATTGATCGCTTGCTTCATATTTTGTCATTCAGGCGTAAATTCTTTTTCCACCTTGTGAGAGCTGCTTCTTGTAAACTACAACACGCAACGGCATTTCCCGAAGCAGATCAAAGGTGTCACGCACGACGCAACTAACTTACCAGCTGATATCGTCCAAATCCTCAGTCACGCCTCGTCGTTGGGGGCAATTGACCTCCGAACCGTACACTCGCCAGGGACCACGTGGACACAGGAGCTGGTGTGGCTGCTGCAAAACGACTGCGACTTCGAAGGCGCCAAAACCCTGCTGCTACCCGACCGCTGGCACTTCCTCGAGATCACGGGAGTGACGGACAAGCGGGTGCGCGAGAACATCAGCAAGGAAAACGACCCCAACTCGAAACGGATCTTCTTCGAGCCGATCACATCGCGGCCGCGGCCCTGGTTTGTCAAGACTCACCTACCGCTGCATATGTGTCCGCCCAAACTGCTCGACACGTGCAAGGTACGGGGACGAGGCTTACCGACCACCGGGGTGGCTCGGATGGGCGGAGGGCGTGGCGCTTGGTATGATGCATCGGATATGGCGTCGTCAATGGGCCACGTGTCGTTATGCTGTGTCTTGAGCGATGGTTCATGCACCCGATCTATACTAATTGCTTATGGACTGTAACTTACTTTATGACCTGCTGCGGACTCCACAGACAGACAGGAGCCATGACACCACATGTGCATAGTTGCGCATTCCTTCCATGCTTCGATCCAGATGTGCTTATACGCAAATCGTCATTCTGCTTTTGGTAACAGCTGCGCGTATGTTCTATTCCAGGTGGTGTACGTAGCTCGCAACCCGAAGGATGTCTGCATCTCGTACTTCTATCACCTAAGTCTGTATAACGAGGCGTCCAAGGACCTCACCCTCGAGAAATTTGTCGATCTCTTCATTGAAGGCAATGTCTCACAGCTACCCTACTTCCCACACGTCCTAGAGGCCTGGCGGCAGCGCGATCATCCGAACATGCTCTTCCTCTTTTTTGAGGATCTTAAGAAGGATCTCCGCGGAAACATCGTGAAAGTGGCCAACTTCCTTGGCAAGAACCTAACTGATGAAAATCTAGACAAGTTGGAGGACCATCTGCACTTTAGAAACCTAAAGAATAACCCCTGGGTGAACTGGGAGTGGCTGTCGAAGTCTGTCTGGTCCAGCGGCGACCCGAACAAGAGGTTCATGAGGAAGGGGCAAACTGGAGACTGGAAGAACCACTTCACGCCGGAGATGGACAAAAAGATGGAGGCGTGGATGAAAAAGGAGCTGGAAGGCACTGGGCTTTCATTTGTCCTGGAAATTCCAGAAGATGGAAAGTAACTTGGCACATTCCTCTCCAATGAGAGCCCGATGCTTATCTAAAGTCAATCGCAAGCTATGTGAGACAAGATATTCATACCAGCGAAAATGCGTTGCTCTCTGATCATGTCTCCTGATTAACTGTCATTGCACCATACCGCTGCATTTCGTGTCCGCCTTATTGTATTGACAATGAGCTCTTCTAAAGCTGTTTGTGCTCATAGCCGGTGTACTAAATGTGCTCACAGTTGTGGTAAGCATGCTGCTCTGTATATGGTGACACAAATGTTGGGTGTTGTAACGACGTCATGTTCGCATCGGTGGGTGTCGCAACGACGTCACGCTTGCGTCGGTCTCCACGTGCGAGTGGAGATATCTGCGGACGGTTTGTTGTGGGGCATGTAGATGTTTGATTGGTTGTAGCTTTTCCAGTTACCAGTGGATACATCAGCCATTTGTTTGCAAGAGTCATACATTTACAATGCCACTCAAATTACCGTTTGAACATCGGTAAAGGTCAGCGTCTAAAGAACATGTATCATTATGTCAAGTGTTGGAATCTATTGGTGAAAAAATAGAAGAGACGTAATAATAAATGTTCAACCCAAAAAAACTTCGGTACATGCGTGCAGTCACAGGCGCCGACATATTGATGTAAGTCAAGCATGCCCTATGAATATATGGGTGAATAGGTTACGGACGTGGCGAAAGGCCTGACTTTTAAAGAATCTGTAGCTGACTTACTGAACTCACTCGTTTCATCCTTTCGAACTCCTCGATTTCTGCTTGCGGCAACTTGAAGTTGAACCCATCAAAGTACGGGTGCTGGAGGAGCTGTTGGCACGTGAGCCTCTTCGCCGGGTCCTTTTCCAGACATTTCTGTCGGTGGGAACACAACCAGTCATCGTTTTGCGGTGCGATATGATGTCAATGACCCACAGAAAGAAGCACGGAGATGAACAAATAGTGACTCGCGCGAGAGGTTTTCAGTCCCAGTAAACACCAAGCCGGGGAACTGCTGCAATTTTTACTTTTTTGTCTTCGGATGAATGCGTGTTAAAGCTAAAGTATAACGCACTGCCGTAATGTCAGTTCAGGTAATCGAAGCAGCCTACCACAACATCCGTGCGCACGCCAATGCAAAACATGGTAAGAGTTTCGACCCAATTCGAGTCATCGGCAAAAGAGAACGAGGGCAGCAATTGAAACAGAATAGTGTGACGCAAGTTCAAGTTTTGGACATTCGGTAATTACCCTCTCACAAGCAGCGAAGGGAAAATATAGGGTCAAGGGCGGTGACAAGACATAAAAATTCGCAATGCAACGTGAGCAATCCGCTCACTTGCAGTTTCAATAAGCACTGATCCTCTAACAAACCGAATTCACTTTCCTAGGTCCTCCCATGCATGATTCGTTCTGTACGCAGTCCAGAGTAGGGTCGCACGCAAGTCTGGACCACCTCTGAATCATCCTGTCGATGCCCCTGTTTGCAGGGATAGGTTTGGGATCTGAGTCCTTGCTAAGCATAGCTGTGGCGAAGACTCGGGCTGTCAAAGAAAAGTGACAGGGACAAACTGCGTCTTACTTAAACTCTCGCTTAAAGATGTCAAGCTGCGCAAAACGGTGAATGCCAAAGTAGCATCGAGTGATCCACACGGCCTCAAGATGGCGTGAACTGATAGTCCTATTTTAAAGTTATGCTAATTCGCACAGTCCTCGGCTTCCCGTGTCGTGTCCAGCTGGGAGTCGGATTGATCTGCTACACAGGTGTCAATCGGATGAAAGCGAAATATGCGCAGGACGTAGCAAACGTATTGCCTTGAAACTTCTGCCCACGAATGTTGCGTGTAGGAGAAACTAGATGTGGCGTTAGTGACCAGTTAAACGAAAGCCTTGGAGACGAACGTTTACTCAGAGCGTACAAACCTCTGAGTGAACACGTGGTAGCTTGAGCCACGGCAATAGATCATGATTCTATACAATACCAGCTTATAAAAAATAGATATATAGCAACAGCAAAAAAACACGGATTCCAGAATCATACAATTTCGGAGTATTGTAGTGGCCATGAGCGCTCATTTTGGGAAAACTTCGGGTACACATGGCCGCGTGATGTAGCTCAGCGTTCTGAATGAGGTCCTGCACTTTTACTCGCTCACCATCACGAGCCTTACTAAGTGTTACAAAGTGCCTTACAGTGTTTCATTGTTGAAAAATTGTGGGCCTCTTTTAAGATTGTGGAGAGTGAATTCCCTATGTTTTGAAAGCTGTGGGAGACGCGTCGCCCATGTCTCCCGTGGCGTCGCCACTCAAACATCGAATGGAGACGAAAACGCGTAAGGTTTTGCTTATAACCAAAGCTTTTCGTTACCACCGATAGGTGGCTTAATGTGCCCCTAGGTGGCAGTCAGCTGTGGGTCAGCTGATCCAGCCGCTCCCCTCCTCTGGACTGAATTTTGTATGTCTTTGATCGATCATGTCCCTTCCCTCCACCCGCCTTTAATGTTGAACCAGACCTCCAATATCACAACAGTATAGGGGTCAGCATGTTATTGGTGGCCTGGCTCAACATTAGGGGCGAATGGATGGGACATGATCCCTCATGAGATACAAAGTCCAGTCCATAGGAGGGGGACGGGCTGGATCAGAGGACCCACAGCTGACTGCCACCTAGGAGCGCATTAGGCCACCTATCGATGGTAACGAAAAGCTGTGATTAGAAGTAGAACTTTAACCGTTATCGTTTCCATTCGATGCTCGGGTGGCGATGTGGTAGGAGATGTGGGGGACGTGTCTCCCACTGTTTTTAAAACGTGGGGAACTTACCCTTCACAGCCTTAAAAGAGGCTCACAATTTTGTAATACTGAAACCCTGTAAAACGCTTTGTAACGCTTTGTAAGACGCGTGATGATGAGCGAGTAAAAGTGCAGGACCTCATTCGGAACGCTGAACATCACGCGGCCATGGGTACCCGAAGCTTTCCCAAGTTGAGCGCTGATATCCATTAAAATATTCTGCAAGTATCTTATTCTGAGATCCGTGTTGTCTTATACTGTCGCTAAAATTTATTCTTGAAAGCCGGTCTTGTATAGCACCGTGATCCATTGCAGCATCCCACGCTACCAACCGTTCATTCAGAGGTCTGTGCGCTCCCCCTAAACGTTCGTCTCCGAGGTGTTCATTAAAGTGGTCGCTAACGCAGTTTTTAACGCCATTTTAACGTTTAGTTTCTCCTACATTTGACTTCCATAGGCAGAGGTTAGGAGCCCAAATGCAACATGCCTAAAAGCTTTGGAGAGGGGACTCGGGAGAAATCCTGGTCTTCTCCATTCCAAGTATGGGTTTCAGCTTCCATTGTTTTTTACGACGGCCAGCCCCTGATCCCTCCACGTCCATAAGTCGTGATAAGACGGATGTTCTCCATGAAGATACAATGTATTAACCGTGTACACAATACGGTGAGCAGTCTGACCTCTCGTCTGCCGCTGGTCAGAGCACAGACCTGTGCCGCGCTGCACCATCCGCTCCGGAAGCCGGTAGGGGACCACTCTGAGCGTGTTTTAACATTGTCAGTGGAATCCCTGGGGGAGAGCGGGGGTGGGGGGGGGGGGCAAAGGCGACTGCTGCCTCGTCTCTTTCTGTGTGCCACTATAGGCCAATGCTGAATGATACCGGGGCTTGTGGAAGCCGCGCCCCCTCCCCGCCGTTATGTGTCAGGCCCGCCGCGGACGATCGGTGTCGCGCCGCGGCCGTTGCTGGGTCGCTGAGGGCACCCAGCGCCTCAGGTCGATACCGTTACTATATGCACGGCAGCCGGTGCCGACGACCATGGCCACTGAGCACGGCAGACAGGTGAAGGAGGGGCTACATCGCCGCGGCCACCGAGCACGGCAGACAGGTGGGGGAGGAGCTACATGGCCGCGGTCACCGAGCGCAGCCGATATGTGTGTCTGTATGTATTTGGCGGAGTGGGTTTTCCGCTGTGCAAAACGCGCTCAGCCATGCCATTCTGAGATCAAGTAAGCACGGTTAGTAAATCGGTTGACAGATATCGTTTCCACCGAAAAGCTTGCTTATCGGATCTTTACTAGAGCCACCAAACGATTATAATTCCAAGAACTTTTCTGAATTCCAACGAATAGCGATCACAGAAAATATTACCACTTCAGAGTTTTGTATTCCACTGTAACGCTATGGACTGAAGCGTCGCAATAATGCAAGCATCGCCGGGTGGTAACCCGCGCACTGACTCAGCGGTCAGGCCAAAAACTTGCACCATCATTGTAGCGTAAAGAGAAACCTTTAAGCAAAAGGCATGATGACAAGTGAACAAATAGTGTAAGTTGCGACTTTCGGCATGCGAAACCAACCCATAATCTCTCTTAGGCCCAGACCCTCCAAAATCTAACGTATCATTAATGCGTTGGGATCTATTTTCACATAATATTAGAAAAATGCCGAAGACATTTAAGCACAATGGGTTGTGGAACATGTTGAACATGAATGCGGGCCTTTTAAACGCGTTTAAGCCTTTTTGAGCTATAGAGAAATAGAAGCTATGAACACATGCAAGCGTACTTCAGCTGTTACCTGGGCGTATTGGAGAAAACATGTATTTTTCAACCGGCCCTCAACATGTTCCACAGTCCATACGGCAGCGACAACCAGGTGCAGCAGGGGCGGGGGCCAGAGGGTGCAGTTGCCCCCCCCCCCCCTCCCTGCCTACCGGCAGGCAGAGCGTGCAAGGGTTTGTTTTTACCTCCTCATATTTGTCGGAAGCCCTTTTTCTCGAGCTACATGTTTCGTAGCTACCCGTATGTTAACAAAACTTGGATCAAAGAGGTCCCATAACTGAGCCACAGAACAAAAAATCAGACTCGGAAGATCCTTTTTCGCTTTTCTGCATCAGGACGCCCATTTCTGCATCATGAGACCGCCTTTATGAACAAGGTAATCCATGCTCTAGATCTGGAGGCCCAATTTTCTGCTAAGGAAGTCCTTTGCTGCCCCGAGAGGCCCTTGCTATGAACTAGGAGGCCACTGTTCTGGGTTAAAAGGCACCCTTAAGAGGCACCCCCCCCCCCCCCCCCCCATTTCATGTATGAGATCACCGCGCTCCTAGATCAGGATGCCCTGCTTTGTAATAGCGAGAACGTTAGCTAAATTTGGAACCCCCCCCCCCTCGTCAATGGGCAGGATCCTGATCTGGATTAGCAGGCTGCCCTAAGCATCAGGAGGCTCTCTTCTAGAATAGTAGGATCTGTTTTGTGATAGGGAGACACTTTGCGTCCATTCTAGATTTTTTTTAAATTGCTGGCATGCATTTGCATGAATATGATGCATGCCAAAGTTTCATAGGAACAACGCACGTGCACTCGAATCCCCCTTGCCCCTTACATACGACACGGTGCAGGAGCCCCCCTCCCCCCCCCCTCTTCCTTTGAGAAGCCCCATGGCGTCCAGGGGGCCTTCTGGAAAACCTTGCCCCCAAGCATTTTCAAATTAAAGTATTTTCGTTTTCAAAAGTATTTTCAAATTTCAAACGACATGGATTGCGGGACATCATTTTGAAGGAGGCACCCCGGTCAGCCGTGTTTCTGAGTCCGACAAAACTCTCGCAGGTGAAACAAATATGGTCTCCTATGGCGCAAGCGAAGGTGAAAATCACTTATATCGATGGACCAAAACATGAAAACCTCCACGTAGCCTTGAAAACCTGAGTTGTTCAGGGCTGATTGGGTTTCGTGCAATGAACCACTCTGGCCCAGCGAAGGCCTCACTCATGCGAACTTCTCCTTAAGCACGAGCCTCTGGCGGCCGTGGATGGAAGCGGCGGCCTCGCGTGCACGCGTGAGGCGCCGACCTTGGCGCGGCCAGCGCATCGATCGCCGCGTAGCGAAGACGATTCGGTAAACAGGGCTGCTAAATTGCGGGCCCGTGACGGCGTCGGCTGCACTGGTGACGTCACTGTGACAGCCACCGTCGCCACCACCATCACCGGTGTCGCCATGACAACCGAGTGTAAACGTCGATCAGCTGGTGAGCAACGGCCGGTCTGGCCTGTGTAGCGCTCAACGCACCGAAGGGACTCTCAGCACGACATAGTGTTCTGACTTCAAAAAAGTAGAATATGGTACATATACAGAAGTTTATTTGGAACCTACCCAGAAATAGGGCCAATATTTTCTGGAGCATGTGGCATGCACGTGCAGCATCTTTCTCGGTAGCTGTTGGCTTCTTATGCTTACAATATGTATGGAAACTTATGGCATTATCAGGGATCCTACACAAGGCCGGTGTTAAATCTCTGCTTCATTAGTATCGTCAGTACGGCAGCGCTTTCGACAGTAAAGGTACAGCATCAGGAGCTGAAGTAGCAAGTTTTAGGTCGAACAAAGTCCTGTCTCCCGCTCTGGGAGATTCTTGGCTGTAACTTTTACTTTCCAAAAAGGACAACTTTTTGGTAGCCTATCCTGTTAAAGTCCGCGTCTTAACCATTTTTAGCAGTATCTCCTTCAGTATCAATGCGGATGAAGGTGGCCACGCAAATGACCAATAAGAATACTTGCATTGGCTTGGAAACAGAATGTCCGCGATCAAATAACTTGTGGATATTGTACACGTGGAAGGCTGTGGCGTATTCGCCAAATGCGTAAGATTTTTTCGCCAGCTGTTCACCATGTGCGCTGCGACATTTTCCCGAAGTTTTGCCCTTAACCGTCACCATGATTTGCCGTTTTCACGACCCACCCTGTTGACGCGCGAACTTATGACTAATAACGCGGACTTTTCATGACGCACCGGCCGTGGATCGCCGTGCAATGTTTCTCAAAAACCGCCGCTGTTCCGAAACCACAAACGCTAGGAACACGTTTTCTACTTGAATAATACTAAAATGATAAAAGAAATACTGATTATAAGAAAACAGATATGAATGTGTACAATATATACAAATACAGAACCATTAGAAAATTCTAACTAATAACAAGTGGTCCTGAAAATTTTGGCACGACTGCGCAACATACTACAGAGGTATCCTCTGAACCTTACGGTAGTATGCTGAGCTTTATCGTTGTGGTGCAGTCAGCAAAGCAAGAAATGTACGGCTTTTCATTTCTTGGGGTTGAAAGTCTGCTTTTTAAATCCTTTTTGTCCTAGACCTAGAAATCGCAGAGCGAAAGCTTTCTTGGGTAGATCCAATTTCCTTATTGAATCTCAGTCATCATTCGATTTTTCGGGATTGTTCTCACACTCGCTTTGATGAGTGTCCCCATAGGTGTTCTATTTTCATTTGGCGTAATTTACCTAAATTTATACTGAATGACAAGACTTGCCTACTTTGATTTCAAGGCATCACACTAACACATAAAATGGTGATGTACAAATTTGCCTTTGGAAGGTCACTTAAGACGGATATTCTAAGACAAACGTATGCCATTGATTCGTGTGCACACAAAAGCTTTCTCATATTCTCCTCCTGAAGTGCGTATCAAGCACGGAAAGCGCGGAAAGTTCAACGTGGAGACGCAAAGCCACGAGCACACTAGTCGTGTTATTCAGCCATCTCTTCAATGTAAAAACATCGCAGCTCCCCGTACAACTGGTTACCTGTGGCGTCTCTAACTAAAGTTTTCGTGACGGTGCATACCTCTCCTCACACCTCCACTCAGAACCATGTTTTACGTATCATTTGAATCCTGCAAGCATACACAGATGCGTTTTAAAGGAAAACCAAGGGGAAAACGTTCAGCCTTGTAGGAATATTTCCACATCATCGCATCCTCTACCCTTAGCCCGTTGTCAGTGCAACAAAATTTGTTTGATCAAGTGAGCAATGGACGAGAGATCGCAATGTTCGAGAGTGTACGTCATGACACACCGGTCAGCCACCGCCCCGCCTTTCCGTGCAGCCCCAAATATTCTGGTCCAAAACTGCATCGCGATAGAGAACCAATGCGTGCTCATTAGGACGACACGCTGTCCACACCACAATGCTTTGTGCAGCAGCGGTCGATGGTATGCAGGGGCCCACTGGCAAGTGAAAACTAATAACGTCGTCCTCCTTTACGATACGGCGTCTAGAGTGGACCCCATTGGCGTAGGTGTGCCCCATTGGCGTAGGTGTGCCCCATTGGCGTAGGTGTGCCCCATCGGCGCAGGTGTGCCATTGGGTGGCGGCGTGACGTCCCTCCACACCATTTCATCGACTTTTCATTAAGCTGAAAAGTTCGTACACAAATACTCTCCATGCATTCGCTCCAGAATGCTCGACACCATTTAGTTGGGCAATATAGCATATGGAGTAGACGTTGTTTTCGGCGTTGGCTGAGGCACGGCTGGCCGAGGCTATCAACAACTATCCAGGCACTCTTCGTGCATACCAAAATTTAATTCACCATCAATCATTGCAATTTGATTGCAAAGAGTTTTGCACGGTGCCGATGAGTTCGATGAGCCCGCGCTGACGGGGGCAAATTTTCAGGTGTTTTGAATTGTGCGAAACAAACGCTTAGAAATAAAGAAACTCTTGTTTCTTGCTAGCACATCAAAATCCAAATGCCTTTCGTCAGCCCAATTCCTTAAAATAGCACACCAACGCCCAAATCGTGTTGCAACCATAGCTGCAGCCATAGCTTTGCCTTGGCTTCAACGTCCAAAAGTAGTGAGTCCGGTTTCGATGCGAAGTGCGGCAGACCCGAGAGTCGTGCCGCACGCAGAAGTCGGTCACGCCGTCAAGGTCACAGGACTGTCTGTGGACGCGACGTAGCGGTGCCACTGGCGCACCTTGAGGAAGTCCATGCCGGTGTTGTTCAGGGTCTTGCCCATCTTCTGCTCCAGACTCTGCTGCTCCTGCGGCTCTGGCAGCGCCACCCCGCAGAAGAACTCGTTGGACTTGAACACCTGCATGTGCCGTGACGTCAGGTCGCCTGAAACGGCGGCCTTCTTGTGTCAACCAGGTTTCTCGACGCTCGCGGTTGAAGACGACGTGTGCAGGGTAATCAGAAACCATCAACTGATTCCTCGAAAATGAAAAACGAGCTTCGTTGACTTAAGCAGCTCATGCTGCAATGCCTCCACCCCCGTTGTAGCATGTGGCGGATGCGCAACAAGGGAACGCCACGTGTGCACCTGAACAAGTCACAGCTTCTCATACCAAACCTGTACGCAAGGTCTGTCAACGTAACCCTTGGTCATGACGGGCCTTGCCGGAGGTCGCCCCACGCCCTCACCTAGCCCGCGCCGGAGGCCGCTCCACGCCCTCACCTAGGCCACGCCGGAGGTCGCCCCAAGCCCTCACCTAGGCCACGCCGGAGGTCGCCCCACGCCCTCACCTAGGCCGCGCCGGAGGCCGCCCCACGCTCTCATGAGGTCGCTCCACGCCCTCACCTGGGCCGCGCCGGAGGCCGCCCCGCACCCCCTCATCTAGCGCCGGAGGCCGCCCCGCACCCCCCCCCCCCCCCCCATCTAGCGCCGGAGGCCGCCCCGCACCTCCCCCCCCCCATCTAGCGCCGGAGGCCGCCCCGCACCCCCCCCCCCCCCATCTAGCGCCGGAGGCCGCCCACGCCCCCTCACCTAGCGTTTTTCGGATGAGGTAGAGCTGATCAACGTCCGATTTGCCCGGCCAGAGGGCGTCGCCCTTGACGAGCTCGGCGAACACGCAGCCCACGGCCCAGACGTCGACGGGCGGCCCGTACTGCGTGTCTCCCACGAGCAGTTCGGGCGCCCGGTACCAGCGCGTGGCCACGTAATCCGTGTATGGCTCTCCGGGGCCTGCAGGTCACGGCTGGCACCGGTCAGCCGATGGAAGGGCAGCAGCTCGCGGGGGTCTTCGAGCTGAAGAGGTCATCGTGGGTTGCAGGTCATGAGCTCAGTGCTAATGAAAGGTCACAGCTTTGGTGAGAGAGCAACACCGACTATGCTGTGGGTGGTTTCTTAGGGCTTTCTAGGAAATGCGCGGTTGCCGCGACGAAACGAATACAGGTGCTTGCCAAAGCCACACAACGGGTAAACTTTCAGCCACATCCTTGCCGCATCCATGACCTAGGGAAGAGGTACTGGACTGGTAGCTCAGTAACACTGTGTCAGAGTCCCAGAGCTGTACAGTGTTCAGCGCAAGGGACATGGACAGATCAGCTGGCAACTGGCCAAAGAGAGTGACCTAGGCCCGTCCTGATGTGACGCAGGGACGTTTAGGACGTGAAACCGTTCACAGCGCTGTCTGCCAACAAGGCCAAAGGTGACTGTTGAACCGGGTCGGCACACAGTGGGTGATGACTTCAGGTCACACGCAACAAGCTGCGCTCAGCGAGTGCTCCCAGCTCATAGTTGCTCATGCTATAAAGAAAAAAGAAACAAATTTCATTTCATATCAATGACCATGCATGACCCATTTCCCACACCTGCTCCTACTCACCGAATCCCAAAAGGGGAGAGCAGCCGATTCCTCACTTCTTTTGATACCCGTACCCGTATACGGGTTCACGATATACCCTGGTCCTGGTCGGGACTCACTGAATGTGTTTTCACATACATTCACCCGTTTATGCATGCCATATTTCCGCCATGAACGTTGAAACGTAAAGGTCCTCGATGTTTCCTTTGTAATAAAACACAAATCCGTGTGGCATATAAAAAAGCACTAAGGCGTGAATCGATACGATCAGTGTCTTACCAGTTCAACAACACGAACAAGCACACGATGGCAGGCCTTGCCAGCGCATTCATGTAAAACGACAAGCAAAACCTCTTCAGACATGCGTACTCATGTTGCGGGCGAAGCCGAAGTCGCAGAGCTTGAGGACCTGGTTCTTGGTGAGTAGCAGGTTCTCAGGCTTGACGTCTCGATGGATGCAGTTGTTGGCGTGGCAATAGCTGATGGCCTGCAGCATCTGCCACGTGATCCGCTTCGTCAGCTCCTCCGGCACGCTGTGGCGACCGTGAGAGGAGGTTGGTCACGTAAAGAATAAGACATAGGTAAGACAGACCAGGTCGCAGGCCAATGAACACTGAGAGCCATGAATTAAGGTTAGTGCCATCATTGTGCGGTACCAGTAGGCGGTTAGGTAAACGCTGCTAACGTGTAAAAAAGACAAGGGCAGAATCAATAGCTGCCACTAATCCTGGGGATGCATGAAATGTGCTTCAACAACTGGATTCATTTCGTTGCCGAGCCAGTCATGTTGACTGGTACCACCAGAGAATCCTTCGCCATGCACGATGTCTCTAACATAAAACCAATGTTCTGGCACTAAGGTATACAGATCCAGGTCTCAACGGGTGAGTCGTTTCCTCGCCTGTGTTGGTCGAGTGAGCCCCAGAATTACCTGCCGTCTTTAAAAAATAACCATGCCAAAGTCCAACAGAAAGAGGCACCGTATCTCTACCGGCGAAGCTACAGGCAATATAGGGGCCAATGAACAACCGAGTCGGCAGACTTTTGCTGGTCAAAACAGGTCATTCGAGGAAGCTAGTGTATTTAAACTCCTGCTCAAATCCCTTTCTGTTCAGATATCTTCTCAAGACCGGTACCCGACATGAAACGACCAAAATGGCGACAAACAAAAGACGCATGACTTCTCAGAGAACGAAAAAGACAGCACCCAGTGAATACAGCCTGTGATACGGCGAATCAATGAGCCTGAGGGGCCGCGCCCGCTATCAGCGCTGTAGCTCGAACACCGCTTCTGCAGAACCAAACGCTTCGCTACAGAGGAAGCAGGCGACGCTAGATAACTCTTGTTGCGCTGCATCACAAAGTCGTTGATTTGTCCAGTGATTGTCGATTCATAAGGTAGAGATAAAAAGGAGTTTACCAGGCATCTCGTCTTTGGTACAGTTCGTGTAGGCTGACCTTCCATGAGCTAATCCTGACCCATGCTTGAGATCACGGCACCGACATTCAGCCTGGTGCAATTTAACCGAAAATTAGTGACGGTGTCTTATAATAAATTTTCGACGAAGCGCATTGATCATCAAGAACATGAGCACCGATCCTAACTGACATTAAATGTATAAAGAAGTCATGTCGCACAATCGACCAAGGGCAGGTAAAGCAAATACTCTCAGGCTGCGTCAGAATATTGAAGACGTAACCTTCATGCGACTCCTGCTCAACTCAACTCCAATACCTGCAACGCCGGGCTGCCTCAGGCATTTAAGATTGTCACAAACGCCTTCAATATGACTTGAGCTCGAGTACAAAAAAGGAAAAAAGATATCGTCATGTAGAAACTGTTCAATATTTATTTTTCAATGTCATGGAGATTCTGAGAATGCCGTCTCATGAAGGTCATTGTCTGGCGCCGCTAGCGCCATTATTTCGGTCTTCTCCGAGGCTATCGACTGTTCGTGGACGCAGGGCTCCGCTGATAGCTCATGGGGTGATATTACTTTGCTGATACCGCCGAGTGGCGGAGCCAATCAGTGGGGGTTCCCTGCACAATACTGCAGTGGTTTCTCTTTCGTCGCATCAATGGACTTCTTTGGAAATTGTTAAGGTCAGTACGGGTTAACCAATATGGGTGGTGTATGTAACTGAAACAAATATCGCCCACATAGGTCTGTGTTTGAGCAGTGCGAGAGGTACCAACGAATCAAATGATATCGCAACTGTGCTTACAGAAATGACCATGCACTTCAACCAATTTAATTTCAATAGATTAGATTTGAAAGGGATTGTAGCTGTTTTCTTCATGAAATATAATGTAACATTGTGCGTTTCACTCAGCTGAAAGCACGTCAGGACACGTTTAAGGTCAGCCAAATGCTCGTGGAGCCCGAAATCTTGGTAATCATTATGGTCAGAGCGTAGGCAGGTTACAATGTCTGTCGACGAAACTGTTTGTTTATCATAGGGGCGTTACGAGACACCCATCAAGCCTTAATGATGAACTCAGGCAGGCGACGTCATATAGCCCACTGTTGAGGCTATATGGCGTCGCCTGCCTCTTAGCCTGGCAGGAAGGATGAATCGAGCCCCGTACCTCTGGTTTCCCACACGTACAGCATAACTTGAAGAAAACGAGTCCGTGAGCAAGATTGGTTTCTCATACTGCAGTACGAGTCGTTTAACTTCACCGTCACTTTTTTCAGAAAAATGACGCATTCTACGTACCCAGCAGTCTATATAACGGCACATCCTGTTAAAACGATAACAAAAAATCATACTATCATACGTTAGATTCTGTCAATTCAGTTTAATAAGAAAGCTGCAATCATTTAGTGAAATGGCGCAAAATTGCCTCAGATAAATAAGACAAACATATTACGACACATCTGAGAAATAAAATAAACACAATTATTTCTGGGCAGATTTAATTGCACCGACATTCATCGCGTAAACTCAATATGGTACATGGAATGACAGACAGGGTCAAGGGTATTTGTGTTTTGTAGTGGAGCGTGCGCAATATAACGACAAAGATTGCCCGTGCTTTGGTACAATTAATATGACAAATTATCGACAAAAACAGAGCCATCACATTTGTTATAGATGGAAACTACTAGGTCGATGTGCTTCTACTAAAAAAATATCTTAATTTTGTGTACGTGAAGCAATTTGTGTGTTATATAGTGGGAACGGTCTTTGGTTTTTGCAACATTGCATGTGTCATAGCGAGAGCAAACCGCTGAGAACTCCCTGGACGGTCAGCTTCTTTCCAAGCACCAGAGCTATGCAATCCGGCGTGGTGATACTCATATGTCTGTGAAAATCTTACTAAACAGAAACAAAACAACGAAGAACAACCGAAGGCGTCCCTGCAAGTCAGTATCAACATCAGTCCGGTGGATTAGGTGGCCAAAGAACGTGATAATTGGGTCATCCAAAAGGCATATCATAAATATGCAAGAAGGAACGTTATTTTAAGAATGCCATTTGTAATTCAGGTTGAAAATGTCATAATACGTGATTAACATATTCCAAATCTGGCTTAGTGCGCAGCCTTACGTATAATGGTTGGAAGCTAGATTCAAAGAAACCGCTAGGTGCAAAATGCCTTCTGGCTATAGCCTTCGTCACTTAAAAAGCATACGTAGGTACCTCAAAGTTATCATCTGAAACATTCTCAATCACACGCTATGAAAGATAGCCATGGCGTACCAGCCTTTTTATAATTGATGAAAGATAAAGGCTACCTTCTCCTGAGTTGCCGCGACAGGGGGAAAGCCGGTGACATAAATGTTCCGCAATATTTGGTGCTCCTTTATCTGGACGTACACGCCGCGTCAATGACTGGTTGCGTTGGTTGCAGCAAAATTTAGGTAACGAGGAAAATAACCCACCATGCTCCGGTCGTCCTTACCCTTTTGGATGCTTCTCAAGCTCACTAAGCACGGTGTGGTCACAAAATTCGAAGACTAGATGTAACTTCTTTTTCCTTCGAAAAACTTCTATTAAGTTCACCAGGTTTGGATGCTTCAGTTGCTGTAATAGAAAATCAGCATTTGAAATAGTTTGAACAGATTTCATTCCAGCGCGAAGGCCCCCATACTTTAGGTCTACCTACACCATTTGCTGTACGGTCTTTGCATTCGGAATCTTGGAAAGCTCTTTAAGAAATTCAAAGAGGAGAAATGCATCTTGGGGAACGATGGCGACATATTATTAAAAACAGGGAAACCAAAAAAAACGAGTGCGTCGTAGTAAATGCCGACAAACTCGTATCAGAGACCGTCCGGGGTGACACGGGCACACAGCTCCACTTTAAGGAAGCATCGGCTAATATCATCTACACTTAATACGGAGGACGACAAAGGCACCTCTAAAAACTGTTGCACCTGCCAGGAACACAGCCGGACAGATGCTTAGAGGAAAACATCAGAACCCTTCCCGCGACTCAAAGGAACGGTCCAACGCGCAGCCCTTTACTCTGGAGTAGAGCAGGATAGCGCAAACCCCTTTCAAAACGCGCACTACACTCACCTTCAGCATGCGAATTTCTCTAAGGGCGATTTTACGTATGAGCGGGTCCTCTTCGGACTCCATGAACTTTTTGATGGCGACCAGCTGACCGGTTTCGGTGTTGCGGCACTTGTAGACCGCGCCGTACGAACCCTCGCCGATCTTACCCAGCTTCTCATACTTCTCCATGAAGTGGGATGACACGCGAGGCCGCCTGCGGACAGCAGGTCAGGTCAGAGAGGCATCTTCCAGGCCAGACAGGCGCCTGCCAGGTCAGAGAGGCTCCTGCCAGGTCAGGGGGCACCAGCCAGGTCAGAGTGGCACCAATCAGATCAGAGTGGAGCCTGTCAGGTCAGAGAGGCATTAGTCAAGTTAGAGTGGAACCAGTCAGGTCAGAGACGCCCACTTAGTTCAAAATGGCACTGGCCAGGTCGGAAAGGCACTGGTCAGGCCAGAGAAGCCCCGGTCAGGTCAGGGCGGAACCGGTATGACCGAGTGACACCGGTTACGTGGCCATACACCACTGGGTCACAGCAAGGGGCACTGAGGGAGTAGGTAAAGCGGATCAGGTGAGGACTGGACGCGCGTGGCGGGCTATCAAATGACTGCGGCCAATGACTGCTGGGTCAGTTACCAGCACAAGTACCGGCCAACGGATTTATCAGCGACGTCCTCTTACGAACCAATGTGAGCCGGGATTCACGATCGTAGTTCTGACGTCACACCCAATCGCCGACCTAAGCTACCCAACATATACGGTCAGCGACTTGAAGACCAGTCTGTGACGTAACTAGAGTCAGCCATATTAACACAGCAGTAGTTTTACAGATGAAATGGAGACGTCAGGGGCACACGAGATGAACACGATAGACAACACGACGCTGACTTTAATGAACAGCTGAATGCAGCATCTTAAACGTTTGGCTCACGCGCACAAAAGGAAATGTACGAAACCGAGCAGATCCCAACGATGAACACCGCACCACAGAGCCGCATTCGTTATCAAAGGGCAAGAAGGAATGTCATCTGCTGGCTGCCTGCTGCTGCATTCAGATATGTGCCGGCGGCACCGGAACGGTATCTCAACGGCGTATACCGAGCTCCAGTGGCCCTCCCTCCTCTGCAGAGAGCCTCGGCAGCGTGGCCGGTCCGCCGGAGTACGGAGTGCGGTCTGAAGCCGCTCTGAACTCGGCTCGGAGGACGGTCCGGCCGCAAGGAGCCGCAAACAGCTGCCGGATGCGCTGCCAGGAGCCGCAGATAGCTGAACTGCGCGCCGCCGGCTCGCTTCAGTGCCGTCCGGTCCGGCCGGCCCAGTTCTAAGAGGGCACGGTCGATGGGGCAGTGGGCCCGGGTCGCGGCGGCGGCGGGTCCCGACGCGAGCCGCGCGCCCGCCAAAGGTCAAGGCCGAGAAGATTGGCGCGGCGCCAGGGGCGGGGACATCGCCGCCCGGTGTCCGGCCCAAGTTTGTTTCATGGTCATTCTAAAGTGGTGCGATTAAAGCGGGAATTTACACCGTTAAATGTTGCTCGAGTTGTGAAGGCAACACTCACGGCGGGCAGTTATCGTGCAGCCCTTTCTATGGGGATACCGCCATAAAATGTCAGGACCAGCACGTTGTCGTCGGAGGTGAAACCTCGCAGTTCGTGCATGCCAGTGGAGCGGTGTCCGTGAGCAGGTCGGCTGGGGCTGCGCCACGGGACCAGTTTAAACGACGTTAAGCACATTTAGCTAGAAATCGCTGCGGAAGACACCAAAGAGCACATGGGCAGGGCTGTCGATAAGGAAGCACGCACTGTGCGCCGACCCTCACAAGCCCATCCCCGTCAGAGGAGCCGGAGTAGGCGGGAGGGCCCGGGTCTCACCTCTGACCAAAGAGCAGGTTCATTCCCCCGAGTGCCGGCAGAGCAGTGCCGCGCTGAATCTCCATCTACGGACCCATCCTGCGTCACCGACCTGCCTCATCGGCCCAGCCGGCTGCCTCACGCCCCAGCGGTCCCCGGCGGCGGCGCACCCGCCCGCCGCGTCTCCCCCGGCGCCGCGCAGGGCGAGCCGTCGGCGTGGTGCGGACGGCGCGGCGCGGGCGCGACGCGGCGCTGCTCGCCGGGCCTCTGGGACGCACCGCCGACCGCTCCAGCCGCGGCCGCCGACTGCCGCCGCCCTCCGCCACTGTTTACCAGTATTTGGCCGCGGTTACTATAGGCGACTGCCCCGGCCGCACCGGAGTCGGTATCGACCGGCGGCGCCGGGTACCGGGCCGCCGCCGGGCCCGGACGCCGCGGGCGCACGCACATCCGAGCCGCCGGCCGCCTCCTCCCCGGCCGGCCAGCGGATGGCGCCCGGCGAGTCAAGCAGCAGCGCTGGCCCACTGGCCGCCTCCTCCCCCGGTCGGCCAGCGGACGGCGCCCGGCGGGTCAAGGCAGCAGCGCTGGCCCACTGGCCGCCTGCTCCCCGGCCGGCCAGCGGACGGCGCCCGGCGAGTCAGGCAGCAGCGCTGGCCCACCGTCCGCCTGCTCCCCGGCCGGCCAGCGGACGGCGCCCGGCGAGTCAGGCAGCAGCGCTGGCCCACCGTCCGCCTGCTCTCCGACCGGCCAGCGGACGGCGCCCGGTGAGTCAGGCAGCAGCGCTGGCCCACCGTCCGCCTGCTCCCCGGCCGGCCAGCGGACGGCGCCCGGAGAGTCAGGCAGCAGCGCTGGCCCACCGTCCACCTGCTCCCCGACCGGCCAGCGGACGGCGCCCGGCGAGTCAGGCAGCAGCGCTGGCCCACCGTCCGCCTGCTCCCCGGCCGGCCAGCGGACGGCGCCTGGCGAGCCAGGCAGCAGCGCTGGCCCACCGTCCGCCTGCTCTCCGGCCGGCCAGCGGGCGGCGCCCGGTGAGTCAGGCAGCAGCGCTGGCCCGCTGGATCTACAGCGGACGGAACGGCGTGCGACGCTGGCATCGCAGAAGAAAGGCCGCTTACCGTAACTCCAGGTGGTGACAGGCCGCTACTGTCGATGGATGGAAGTCATGGTCTCTTTGCGCGTTTACCCGCAGCGGCCACGTGAGCTCGAGGCGCTGGCATTTAAACCGGCAGCGATTCTTAACAAAGTGCTCAAGGAATTTGTAAATAATTGGAATTTGGGCTATGCATGAATCTGGTGCGGCGTGTTCGAAGCCCTCCGCACCTTAAACTGCACCTTTCTCTGGAATCGGTCTCCGGTCTTCGTAATTGCCCGCAGCAATCATCTTTCGTTGCTTTTAAGACTCGATGGGTCAGAAATCAAGCAATTTAACATTTTCACACGCCTGATTCTATATTTGTTGGTCTAAAGAGATAACAGACGCCTTACTGATAGGGGCACGGGGTGGTGTCTCTCCACATTGCTGGCATGTATATCCGTGATAGCGTTCAGAGAACACCGACAAGGCACTTTGTAAGATGTGATCAACATTTACGTCGACTAATTTTGACGATGTGCTCATACCCCATCCCACTGACAAGAAATATTCGCTCACGTCACTTGTTCCGTGACGGGGGGTCCACTGGTCCAATGACCCAGCCAGTGAGGGGTAGCACGTTGGCGTTAGACGCGACTCTTACGTTTAGAGCACAAGCGAAGTGTAAATTTACGATCAAGGACACGGTGCGCATGAAAATGTCGAAACATGGCGGGTAAGACGTGTTGGATATTTTGGAGCCTGTCGTGCCAAATGCGTCTTGGTATGTTAAGGTGGCAGAGGCGGTGATGTCTTAAGGGCGTCATGCCTGGCAACACAGTTCGTTAGCTATGATTTTCTCATAATAAGCAGGTAATCTGAACTTCAGTAAGCAGTTTGTCAACCTGAGCACGCCACGACATGACTGACACATTGGCTGACACATTGATTGACGTGACTGACTTTTTCAACTTTTCTCCGGCTGTCACGCTAAGGGCTAAATTGCTTTCATAATGAAGGCACGAATAGGCGGTATAGCCCGTATCGTTTACCAATGGCCTGCGTTGAGGTAAAACACTTCTCAAAAAAGATTCCACTGCGAAGAGATAACTCCTCACAAAAATACCGCATATGAATCAGGAGGGTTTTGCCAACTTCCCATACATTTTCCACAACAACGATTGCATAAAAGGCCCCCGCCCATTTCAGCTTGCAGCATTTGATCCCTAGCAACGGTCGCAAACAAGACATCAAAAAGTAGGCCTAGCCCGCAAGTAATGGAGCAGCCACGTTGGTGATGTGACCACAACCATTAAGGAACTTTCAAAAGCAGACTCTGATTTAGATACTACATTTTGATGGCCTTCATCGATCTTAGTACTGCACATTCGTGACTGGGCCAGGACGTGCCCAATTTTGCGGACATACACATGCAAACGAAAGATCAGGAGCAGCTGCCTTTCCGATTAAATACTTTTGTTTCATGAGTTCTGAGAATACGTAATGAATAGTTTGTTGGTTGAAGTGAGCTTTCTGATGCTCCCTAGGCCGTTCGCAGGACAGTTGCAGGACATTTTAATTATACCGATCTGCAAAGACAACCGCAGCGAGGAACGCCAACGTATCAAAAGGTTTAAAACGACTTGATTCAAACAGGATGGAATGGAGCTACCCATCATGACGACTGGCCGGCGCGGTCTCTATGTGGGCGTCGAATGGGAACGGGCTTTCCAGCACTCTGAAGTGAGCCTTTTGTCAGCGTGTAAGCCATCGATTTTAAATGTGACATGCATCAATGTATTTTGAACACGGTATGGGCTGTTGGTAGATAACAATGAACAAATATAACGGACTCACCTATATGCAATCGCTTTAGGTGCACATCCGCCGTCAAATGTTATCAGAATGCCAGTGTTTGTGCATTCTAAAACAGCGTCCACACCACAATTAACAAACCTGAAGAAAACCAGGCATAGAATCAGTCGGATTAAACGAAACGCAACATAACCCATTCTGAGAAGGAAGGAAACGCTTGAACACAATGATGTCATTGCCGAGCCATGCGTTGAACACGTGGTTGTGCTTTGCGCCACTGTCAGGGCCGTATCGGCCGCAGGTTACGACAGTTGAAATATGGCTGGTGCTGATCTGTCAGTTAAGACGTGGGAACATCAATGCTGGACCGAGCAAAGTCAGGTCTAGACGCCCGTGGGCTGACGGGTGGAAGGCAGCGGTCTGGTTTGCGTGCTGCTAGGGAAACGAGCTGAACCGCCGTCAATATTTGTATATTGCATGGTAGCAACTGTGCGCTCCGCTCTTTCGTTGGGCTAGAACTTCGTAATTAACTTCTTGAGCATGTTATTTGTTATGAGGTCAGTGACGAAGCATCGTAATCTTCGTTGGGGGAGGAGAATGATCACACAAAATTGCTTCACTTACCCTCAAAATGCATACAACCAAAATTTTACCGGATTTAAGCTATTCTCCTCTCATGTTTTTTTCGAGGTGTTGCTGGAGTTACCCAACTGAAAAGAAAACACAGCCTTGTATGAGGCGCTTGCTTAGATGAATGCTGATGTCAAATGTCGTGCCTGCTACGTGCTACAGTTCAAAGCAGTGCGGCACCATACCGTGTCTCAACCAAGATGGTGGAGCGTTTAAGGATACCAGCTCTTTGGATAAGGCCGATGTGTCGGGAGCATGTTCCTGGTTTCCATTAGCTTCCGAACGGTAGTTTCGGAACAAATTACCATCCCAGAAATAATCGCTGGGTGACTGCTTAATCGCTTAATGTCTGCTCGTTTCCTCTGCATACGGAGAGTGCCGATTTTGAAGTGTTTCTGTCGCTTCTCAAGAAACAAAAACTAACTTTGGCCCAACGGCACCAAATCATTGCCCGGGCAACCTGCTCTGAGAGACTGTGTTCCTGGCACGCACGGCTCTGCGGTGATGTCGGGAGACATAGGTACTGACGTACTGTTTTGAATAACTACATGACTGGATGAACGCAGTTACATGACCGCCGGCACAATGAAGTGCACTGCACACTCCGTCGTACCATCCAGGCGCCGGGTGCTGACTCAGCTGAGTGCTGGGGCTCAGCTCTGCCACAGCCGCGGCTTCCACACCGCTGCACTCGTGCTCAGCAGCTGGTCCAAGGTTTGCGGGATCAATACGCCATTTGCAGCAACGCACCAGGGCCGGCTTAGCCTCCCCTCCCCGGCACCGTGCGCTTGAAATGCAGGACGGGACTAGATAAGTCTGAACTTGACACGAAATAGAAAAGTTGACGGAAAGTTGAGCCTTGCAGATCATGCATTATTAAGTTCTATTCCTCACCAGCCCACCACGAAACGAACTTGTTGTTGGAGTGCAGGACGAATAGAAAATGGCCAAAACCGGTGAGTTTTATTAGTTCTTGTTGTCTGAAACGACGTAAATCTATAATTCCAATAATATTTCTGTCATACAGATTGACATTATGGAATGCGTCGGCTTCTTAGGCCATTTTGCTGTATCACACAGATGCACTGTAACGGAAATGGTATCGTTTTTCCTATGCTATGCTGCTATGCTATTTGAAGTGCCGGCTCAAAGATACCGTGACCAGGCCATAGGTTCGCAGAAATGCGTCAGCGCGGAGAACAGGCAGGTAACGAAGAAAGGGGAGGGAGCTTATCAATAATGAGGACATGCCGCGGCTCTTTATGCTTGTAACTCAAAAACACCTTCAGCGAACGGTCTCTTCAAGCAAAAGAGAAAAAAAAATGTGTAATGAAAAAGGAAAGTCCAGGGCAACAAGCACCAAAGTACAAATTTATGGCATCTTTCACATTTTTAGCTTTGAGTTACGCTATTCAGGTTGACGCCAGGGACGACAAGTATCTGAAGTAGTCTCGCTCGATTCGGCGTGCATTTTTAGCTGACTCCAGACACACGACGTTTCAGAATGGCAAAAGCTCTCCAACATTTGGCGCCCGGCCCTGGCCAATGCCGCCGGCACTGCCGCCGCCGCCGCCGTCAACGCCGTTCCGGCCGCCACTGCCGCCGCCGTCGACGCCGCTGGCGACGCTACCGCCGCTGCCGCTGGCGACGCCGCCGTCGCTGCCGCCTGCGAGCGCCATCGACCGTGCGACCGGAGGCGTTTGCGGCGACCTGCAGAGCGTCTGCAGCAACCGGAGGCGTCTGCACCGAGCGGCGGCGCGTCTACGGCGAGCGACGGGGCGTCTGCGACGACTGGCGGCGCGTCTGCGGCGACCGGCAGCGCACTCACCGGTCGGGGGTAGACCTCGGGCCCGGAGAACCCATGAGGGAGCCGGGGGACGGCTGGTAGCCGTCTCGGGACGGGGCGTCTCGTGGGTGCGCCGCGAGACGGCCGCTCGGTGCCGCTGGCCGTCGCCTCTGGCGTGGGCGCGCTGCCGTACACACCCCGGAGCGCAGGGTACGTGCCAGGGGCGGCGCCCGGTCAAGGTCAGGTGGCGAACGCCGGTGGCAGGGTCGCGACGTGACGGGCGGCGAGAAATGCTGTCTGTCTGCCCTCTTTGGGGAGGGGCTGTCGGGAAAGAAGCGACACAGCGGTGTCCGTGGGGACGCCCCTGGCCACGTTCAATACGGACGCCGGCAGCCTTCGGCTAACTCGTCATCGTAATCTGTCGTACCTAGTGACGCACGTCATATGACGTCACGTTGCCTAGCGACGGCCGCTGGTGCGGCGTCGTCGATGTCTGCGCGCGTGTCTGCGTGGTCCGAGGTTGGGCACCGGAAGGGTATGCTAATCGGAGCTTTCACGCGAGCAGCCGCCTGGCAGCGGCAGCCAAATAGCCGTGGGCTCCAAAACTGCGCCGCATCGATCGTCGATGTGGTCAACAGGACCCTACCGGACGTCTCCTGCATCTGACGCACGCTTCTGGACGGAAATGAGGAAACGGCACTGTTTCGTCACCACTGGTGACGATGCTGGGATGTAAAGGACTAGTGCCTTGTGCCATGACGCCTGTCAGCCTGAGTAAGGTGGGCTGAAACAGACACACAGTGGAGAATTACGTCTGTGGCCGCGACCAGACTCACCTCTTTAGTACTGAACGTTGCTCTGTCCAAAGTTTGAGGCGCTGCTCCCAGAAGGCCCGGTCCATGGTGTCATTTTGACTTCATTTGACCTCAGGTCGCCTTGTACCTCGGAAAGACCGACGATGCACCTGAAAAAAACACTCGTTGAGCTGTATCGCCCCTTTTTCATATCGGCAGGCACACTGTTTCAAAGGACTGCGCATGTTATTAGTTCAACTTAAATGCCAAAGTAGACTCTTGTGACTACTTGCTCTGTGAGCCTACCATTTAAAAAGGTATCCCAGATGGCTGGGCAGGATGTAACGGAGCGGTATTACTTCAGTTTACGTTTTCTCTTTCCAGAAAGAAATATCATCAATAGCGGTGCAAGAATATCGTCGAAACAGTAATGAGATCCGTATTTATGAGTTGTTTACCAAACGGTTTCAAAACGCTTTCACAAACATTTTCAGCATTTTGCCGGCTGCGCTTCTGTAGAAAAAGAGCGTGAGACATCAAGCAAAACAATGTGAAGAAGAAGCAACCATCACTAATGACATACCCCGTGTGGTGAATTTCACAGCTACTTAGTAGGTTGGGAAGCATAAAAGTTCAGAAGGTACGAGGCATATCAGGCCCATGGCTCTGACAAAGCACATCACTCACACCTGTCGTGCCACACGTGTACGAGATACTGGTCATTTCCTTCATGTAATCCCGCCTCTTATCACAACGTGGACGTGACGTGCCGTAAAGCCACAATCCCATTGAAGGCAAAATCGGCTGGTGGCCCGTTGGCATCGCTGTTCCGCGGCGTGTTTGGCCAACAGCGCGCGGCCCCGCCGCCGCCCCGGGCCGGCTGGGTCGCGGATCACCCCGGCGATGGCCCCAAACACGGTGGCGCTGGCCGTGTGGCCGCCAAGCCGCCGCCGTTGCCCGGCGGCACCAGGTCAAACCGCCGCCAGGCGTGAACCCCGTGAACCCGCCGCGCGACTTGTTTGTTCCTCCACCAAACAGCCCGCGTCGAATGGTCTTCGTCTATTGACATGGCTGTGTTGGCGAAATGGCCTTGCTGGCTGTAACGAACGACCCACTCGGCTGGCGACGGCGTGCCTATGTAGGTGGTGGAATGAAGATGGTGGGAGGAAGGTGACGTCGGTTTGATAGTCACTGCTGGGCTATTTTCTCATTTCCTGATGGTCAAAAATGATGACGTTCGTCGGGGTACCGCCCTTTGCTGGGAAGCCGTTCACGGTCGATGTGTTGTACAGCAAGCAGCGCAGCGTGACGTCCGTACAACGGGTGCCGGCAGTGTGGTGGCTAAGCTGCGTGCCTGGGAAGCCAGTGCGGGGCTCGGTTCGCCACGGTGCCCGGGCTGATCAGCTCCGAGAGTCCGTCGGCACTGGGAAGACCGTTTTCTCCCCGGCGACGTGCACTTTAACGCGTTGGATATCAGCTCGCCCCACATACGTCTTTATTCCGGCATCACCAGCGAGCTAAACATGGTGCAGCTGGCGGATGTTCCGACTCACCTTGATCCAATCCATCAGCACTGGGTCACATCATCACCAACAGCGTAACCCCACACCTAAGGTCAACGTCTTTCCCGACGTCATCAGCGAGCATCAGCCTGCCGTCATGAGCGCACATCTGAGTCGTGTCCGGAGGAACCCTCAGTGGTATATTCTGCGCAGCTAGAAACGCACAGACTGGAGTGCCACATGTCTCGATTTTCTGTCATCTGACTGGAGCTAGGTGGATGACGCCATTGACGTCAACGCGTCCCTGCAGCACTTCAGGACTGTGTGGAACGCCGTGATGAGCCTCGACTGCCCAGTTAGAATACGCGCCTCCAAGCCGCACTGCCCCTGCTTGACCGACGACCCGGCCGTGCCAGAGCTCATATCCGAGCGGGACAGCGCGCGCGACACCTGGCTGTGCCTGCGCACACCAGAGACCTGAGTCGGCGGCTTCGCAATCAAATTAAGAGCCGCCTTATTGCAGCAAGGCGCGAGTTCCTTTACGGTGATATAGCGCATGGTGGCTGCCGCGGCCTCCGGTCTGCCTTCAAGAGGTTTGTCATGGCAGCTTCGACGCCGGTCGAGGCCGCGTTTGCGGTGAGCCCCGAGGAGGCCGAGACGACGGCGGACAAGCTTAACCGCCACTTCGCTGCCGTGAGGCTCCGCATGGCGGCCAAACTGCGGAGCGCAGTGAACGCCAGTTCCAAGAACTCCGGACCGCCCACCGTTTGCGCCGCTTCTCGTTCCGACCTGCGACGCTACCAGAGCTGTCACGGTGTGTTCAGCGCATGAGCACGTCGCAGGTGACGGGCCTGGATGAAGTCGCACTCCAGGCTGTGGGGGAATGTTTTTTAGCCGTCGGTCCCCATCTTTTAAAACTCATCAAACTGGCTCTCGTGACCAAAATTGTCCCAGATAGCTGGAAGACATGTGTTGCATCAGTTCCAAAGTCAGGTGATCTGGTTGTACCGTCCAATAAAAGGCTCATATTCCTACTCAGCGTGCTATCTAAGATCTTAGAAAAGGTAGCTTGCACACGAATAACGGAATAATTGAACGTGACAGCGCTGCTGCATCCATCCCCGTATGCCTATAGGCCGCGCCACTCGACCGAGGATGCCGTGCTCGCCGCAGTCGAACGCCTGGCCACCAACACCGACTACGGTCTTGTAAGGTCGGTAACGACGAACGGTTTGTCAAAGGCATTCAATATCGTCGACCGCAACGTTCTCCTCACCAACTGCCTTGGTATGGCGTTGCCGATGTGGGATGGTTTAGAAGCTATTTGGGTGTTCGAGGACAGGTGGCGCGTGGAGGGCGGCTCACTTTTCCCATGTCGTGCGGCGTACCCCAGGGCTCGATCATCGGTCCAATTTTGTTCATTTTGTTTACCAACGATCTATATGGATATCTGACTCGTAGCCGCCTCATCTCTCACGCTGACGACACCAAGCACGTGGACTGACCCTGACGGACCGGGTCTCGCAGACCTCAAAACCAGACTGGGACTTTCCATGCATGAGCTTCAGAACTGGTTCAGTGTCAATTCCCTCTAAATGAACGAAACGAAAACTGTTTTTACGCTAGTTGGGTCAAAACAAAATTTTACAAGGTCAGCTGAACCCCTCTCAAGCTAAACAATTTGAATGTGCATGCCTCATGTAGCATCAAAATCCCCGCCGTAATAGTTGACTCCGGTCTATCATGGAGTGCCCGCATCACGAGCGTCGTGAACAAATACGATGGCGTCATCATTTCTCTGTACAAATTCCGTCATTACTTTATTTCAGATCTTCCCAAAAGCGTCATCCAGGCGCACGCCTTCCCTCATATTACGTACTGCCTATGTGTGTGGGGTGGGGCGAACAAAAGTTAACCACACAAAATTCAAAAGTAATCACCTTTGTTGCAAGAGTATTTACCGGCTCCAAAAAAACACCATCATCTAACTCCGGCTCTGAATTCCCTTGGATCGCTAAGGAACGAGGTCATGGAGGCGCACCACGCCGTGATAAAAGTGTTGAAGACGCTGAAGGAGGTCAGCGCACCTCAAGTGTCGAAGACGCTGAAGGAGGTCAGCGCATCTCAAGTGTCGAAGACGGTGAAAGAGGTCAGCGCATCTCAAGTGTTGAAGACGCTGAAAGAGGTCAGCGCATCTCAAGTGTTGAAGACGCTGAAAGAGGTCAGCGCATCTCAAGTGTCGAAGACGCTGAAGGAGGTCAGCGCGCCTCAAGTGTCGAAGACGCTGAAGGAGGTCAGCGCACCTCAAGAGGTCCGCACGCCTTTTGCCCCAAGCGCCGCTGTTTCGAGTCGTGAGACGCACATCTCGGACAAAGGTCATCTGCACCCGCGCAGACACCGACTGACCGTCACACATAGGGCGTTGTGGTATCGAGATGGAGCAGCCTGTAACCGGCTGCCTTTGTGCGTCCGGCATGGCACAACACTGAGCGCGCTTAAGGCCGCCATACGCGATGCGATTTTAACCACTGATAACTGATCTGATCCGGCCCATAGTGCATTGACAGGTCTGTTTTAGCTCTTTGACCACTGCTCGTATCATATGTGTATACGTTTTGTGTGCGCCTTTTCATACTGCGCCTGTATAACCTGCAACTGCAATAGCCACCATGTGGGTGGTTTCCAGTACACTTACGCTGATATTACATTCCGCCTTTCTGTCAGGGAACGAGACTGACGACGCCATAAAGCCTCATCGGCTGAGTGCGTCGTAAAGCCACGGTGGTGCAGTGTCCATACAATGACTGGATTCAGGCTCACCGCCCACACAAGTAGTGCGGATATCATTCCCTTAATCCCTCTAAAAACTGTACCTCATTATCAATTATTGTGAAGAAGGTTACGTTTCAGTTTAACAACAAAAACACAGCTGTGTTGTAAAACCACAGGCCAAGCGAGCGCGTGCATTTACGCTCCTTTGACCACGCTATATCGACGGGGATCGACATAAACGCTCATCGGAATTCCAGCACAACAGCGAGTCGCACCGGATATCTCCCCCCGCCCCCTCCCATATCGCGTAGCTTGTGCAGCAGGACCAGCGTAAGAGGGGTATTTGGGCCGCTCGCTCGCGACATGAGGCATTGGTTGAGCGCGCAGATGGGCTTCAGACTGCGCGCAGATGACCCGTCAGACTGCGCGCAGATGACCCGCCAGACTGCGCGCAGATGGGTGTCAGATTGCGCGCAGATAGCCCGTCAGACCGCGCACCGAGCCCCGACACGTTGGGGGTGGTTGAAGCCCCGAGGAGGGAAGCAGTGAAGCATGGCGAGGCTGCCTCTTCCATTCGTCAAGAAAGCATGCAGCGAAAGAAAACTGGGAGGTGGTGGCTAGTATTAGACGTCCAAGACTTCGTGAGAAGTCTCTTTACAGTAATAGCAAGAGAGATGTCCAGGTCCTCCACGAACAGTGTCATGGCCTAACAGTCATCAATCAAGTCAGGCCTTTGCTGCTAGTGTTAATCTTCGAGCTCAGTCCGGAGAAAGACGTGAACAAAGCGACTGCATCAAACGTCCCATTGTGTCGCTACACATTTTAGGTAAAGCGGTCGCAAGAATGCTTTAGCATTGCTGGAGTTAACACGTGATGCACAGGTGCTTGCGCTGTTTGTTTAGACAGCTGGTCACCATGGCCTGCAGCGGGGTCTGCATGTTGACCTTTGAATGAAAGCAATGTCGTCAGCCACCGCGTATAGTATAAAGGCCTGCATATTTCCACAGCAACTGCACGCGTGCGCCTACACCTCTGTCCGCCACCGAAGACGGAGACAGCGTCTGCCTGTCCGCACAGCACCTGCGTGACGATGCACTCCTCTTCGCCGCAGCAGACGGCGACAGGGTCTGCCTGTCCGCACAGCACCTGCGTGACGCTGCACTCCTCTTCGTCGCAGCAGACGGGGACAGCGTCTGCCTGTCCGCACAGCACCTGCGTGACGCTGCACTTCTCTTCGCCGCAGCAGACGGCGACAGGGTCTGCCTGTTTACACAGCCCCTGCGGCCGTGTCGTCCGCACCGCGACAGCGGACCCACATCGACCGGTGTCCGCGGCGGAGGGCGCTGAAGAGCACGGGCGCTGAAGGTGAATGGCGGGCGGCGGTATTATGCGGGCCTCGGTCGATAGCCGCACAGCGTTTGCCTTCCAGGGAACTGGCGCGCCCGAGTGCAAAACAGTTCGGCCCAAGGGGCGCGCCTATTAGCGGGCATCAGGCGGAAAACCGAGCCGACGGGCCAGGGGCGGAAGCCGGACGGGTGCCGGTAGCCGACAGGCCAGGCACGGAAGCCGGGCGGATGCCCGTAGCCGACGGGCCAGGCACGGAAGCCGGGCGGATGCCCGTAGCCGACGGGCCAGGCACGGAAGCCGGGCGGATGCCCGTAGCCGACGGGCCAGGCACGGATGCCGTGGGGATGCCGGTTTCGTACCACGTGTATTGAGAGTGGCATTGGGAAATGGTATCACTCTGGATTCCGTGCACTGCACTGCTGGGCGAGGACCTGTGCAACAGCTTGCACAGGTATTCAGGCGATATCTGGCCTTTGACATCAGTGCAATCCAATGGGAGTGGTGCTTAAACGGATTGGTCCTGCCAAAGAAGGTGTCAAGCTTTATTTCCCATGGGTCAAACAAAGATGGTGATTTAAAAAGCGGACTTCGACCATGCAAATGCCAGCAGCGAAAAGGGCCATATTAGCACGGTCCCTTTTCACAGACCGTCAACTTCTGGACAAAGGTATCGCTTTAATCAGAAGGGCCACTTTGTAGCATTATAGCTCTCCATGGCGTTCATGTCCAAACTCAAGCCCTGTCCACAGATGACAGCGTAAAGAGAAACGCCAGATCACTTTGGAAACGTCAGATACCAGAGCGATAGTGAGAGCTGCGGCAGCTTTCTGTGCATGCAAAGCGAAGCTATTGTCTGTGGGTCCAATCCCTTTGACCTCACACATGCCAGTGTGAAGGAGCATTTTCCAACGTGAGAACAAAATGCGGAAGGTTCTAGCTAGTCTTTGATACTCTGATTAAAAACCAAATCAGGTTTATATTGATCAGATTTTACCCTAGTGGATTGTGAACTAATATATTCCATCTCTCCACCGACTTTCCTGTTTTGTATTCCAACACAATTCCGCCCAAAAGTTGGTTTTTATTTTACTAACATGAAGTTAGGGCCACCTTTTCGCCTCTTTTTTGGCTTGGAACATTTTCTTTGCTCTGGTTACGATAGCAGTTTCCAGAATGGGTGAGGTTCGAGCCGGGCTGGACAGGACCCAGCAGGACTGGACCCCAGCATGGGACCGGACAAGACAAGACATACAGGACCTCAGGACAGGACAGACAGGACCCCAAGACGGGACAGACAGGGCCCCAGGACAGGACAGACAGGACGCCAAGACAGAACAGACAGGCCCCCTCAAGCGGAAAATGCTCTCATATTTCAAGTAAGACTAAAACGGCCTGTGGGTTTGTTTGTGTCTTCCAGAATACATCAACTTAGCATCCAGCTCCTGTCTCAATGCCGTCGCACAGAGGAGGTCCCCGAAATACAAGCGCACATGTGCTGCGTGACCACCGGGCGCCACCTGATTTGGGTGTTAACAGTCTATGTAGCACGATGAAGTTCATGAGTTCATACGAAACTGTAGCAGCCAATAAAACAGCACAAACACGTTTTTCACATGCCTAGTAGCTTCCATGAACAGGAAACCTATCGTTTCTCTGTTGTCAGACGAACAGATGGTTTTTTGTCGTGTATCAACGCATTTGACGACTTCATAAAGTGTGACACCCGTTAATTTTGGTCACTGTAGTAAAAGCGACGTTGACTAGCTCAGCTGTATTCTGCTTCTAATTCAACCCTCTAGAACTGAAGCGCAGTTACAGAGCTTCGTTCGGTAAAACAAATGAGTGAGATGCATTTTTAGAGATCCTCTAATATGGTGTAGGCTGGCAGCGAGACGCGAGTGTTCGTGTGCTGCTGTCATGTCCAACTGTTATGAGGCCAACCCCAAATGACAGGCATATGAGGCTGGTTAGACTCGTGCGCGAGCTCAAACGGATGAACGCGATGGCTTCTGCCAGTGCACTCGCCCACAGAAAGTGCAGCACACCACGCCAGATGCCCTATAGTCACACCTTCACCGGAACCACCGTGCCCCCCCCCCCCCGCCCCGGTCCTGTGTTTGGGCAGCTGTCTAGCAGCGCGCTCGTTAACAGGCCTGACGGCGGCCGCTTCCGGCCGTCTCGCGGCTGACCTGCGCCTCACCTCCGGCCCGGCGTCAGAGACTGAGCCCCGCCGCCGGCGCGCTGACGGCCCTCCGCAGCCGGCCGGCCACCGCAGGTCGCTCCCCGGCCACTGGGCGCCGCTCCGCAGGCCGTGCGTGCGGCCCTCCCACCGTCCAGCGACGACTGCCGGCCGCGGCCCCGGCCCCGGCCCCAGCCCCAGGCGCGCCCGTCCTGACCTCTGGCGACGCCCGCGGCGATGGCGCCGGCGGTGGGGGCGGCCCGACTGCGACGGCATTCTCGTCGTCGGTGCCGCCGTGCATGGCGTGGGTGGAGGAACGCCAGTAGCGAGGCCTGTTGCGCGGTGATCTGATGGTATGCTGATGCAAATTTAGATTTAGATTGGAGACGCGCGAGGCATGACTATCTGAGAGGTGGTTACACCCGACAATGCTGCCATGTCCGACAGTGCTTGGTGGGGTATGGGGTATTCGGCGGATTTGTTGCTGTCGTATGCATGTACTGTGACAATACACGTGATCGATATGACACAAGTTTTCTAATATAAGCCGCTGCTCTCAACTTTTGCGCAGGCATATTTTTGCATTGTGTCTTAAAAACATTAAACCACGTACGTTACCATGCTTAATGGCACAAAGCCCAAGAGTTAACACAAGGCGTAACCTCGCTATGTACGCTATAAGCAATCTAAAAAATTATAAGTTTGTTTCTACACAACACCAAGTTTGAACAACTTGAAAGTGTTGTACCTAATCATCCCGCTATAACGCAAGGATGAGCAGTGCGGTATCAAATTCAGCGCAAACTCTGTTCTCAAAATGGTGTAAAAGCCGCTGCATCATTACAGAGCCCTACAATGCTCGTTCACAGTCTTAAGCATATTTTACAGACGACTTTGCCAGCTTTCTCGTGATTCTGGATCGGGTTTCTCGTTCCTGTTCTGTTTCCCAGGCATGCCTGAGCACGGAGGCCTCCGGCAGTGTCCATCACAGGTCGGAGTCTCGAAAACGAATGAACGGCTTTGCCTGTCGTGGTGCTTTAGAAAACCTCTCACGCAGGGACAGGCTTTGCCTGTGCGGACCTTTGTCCAGTGCGTGACATGTGACTTCGTGCTGCTTGTGTCCCTGTTCGCAGCGCCTCTCGCGCAATACAGTCCTGGACGACCCCAGCGCTTATCATTCCCACCCAAACGGCCACGCTCCTAGGAGCTTGTGTTATGCAGATACCGGACGTCAGGTTCCACGCACACCTTTCCTTTAAAACTTTCTGTCATCGAAACATTCGAAATGAGCACCAGAAATTGTCCGCTACAGTAAGCTCTAGAGTAATAAGACAGGTTGTTTTTTACCTAGGTCTGCCTTCATATCTGACCCTAGGTCAATGGAACTTTATCTTCGATTGTTGTGTTGTTTACGAAACTATCTCAAAGGCGTATGGCTTCTCCTAACACTCCGTTGTCACATCAGATTGAACTGTCGCCTAGAAATTGACTTTGCTGAATCAATGACCTGACTTTGACCTGCTGCAGGTCAGCGATCTCACAAGGTACATCTGGATGTCAAACGATCTGTTATTTAATTGTCTACAGCTAAGCAAACGTTGGCGCGGCTACGCCGCGTCGCTCGGAAACCATTCCGGAAAAACCTCCGGGGATTAATTCGATCTCCACCTCCACCCGAGCGCGTGTTAGTATAGCACATCTAGCTTCGGCTCCCAAGCTGGCTCCGGTACATCTGGACGTCATGTGCAAAAATTATTTCTCCTGAGTACATTTTCTTTCGCCTCTCAAACGGCTTATGCGTCGTGCGTCTTGAGGTCTTTGGGGACGACATTTAGATAAGAACTCTTAGATCCGCCTCTGAGGACCACAACACCACACCCAACCACATGCGGTATTATTGCCCTCGCCGCAACGCGGCACCCCCTGGTGACATGGCTGTAGACCCCCTCCCCTGCCTTATCCACCCTCTGCCCTCCCACAACACTTCCTGGAGGTAGTCCGGTGCCGCCAGTTATGAGCTTTCTACAAACAGCGCGGCGTGCTTTCGCACCCTCACGCAGTTAAGGTGGGGTCACTGGCCGCGGCCTCACAACGCAGTAGCAGTGATCACGGCTTGGCGTTGTCATGGCAACCGTCGTTTCGTTTCCAATAACGGTGGTGATGTTAAAGGTAATCATTATGCGTGAATGTCCGTGAACTCGTTTGTGTTTCGCTAGTTTTGTGATAAATTTGTCACGTGGTTGTTCTAAGGTGATAATGTTACTTTAGCGCGGTTAGCATATCCAGGTTATTAGCAGTCATTTCATAGAAAGCCACCAAATCAATGTCCTAGCTCAGCTAAAGCACAACAGATGAACCACAGTAACAGGTGCTGTTGCTGATTGCTCTCAAGGGAATGTGCAAGTGAGATGACCACGTGGATCGTTGTCTGTCGGGAATCTGTCTTAGTGGCGTGGAAATCATTTGCTCTAAGGATGAGAATGACTGAAATCCAAACCCATCCCCTAATTTCCCTTCAACAGCTGAAGCGACCGCATCTTGTCCCCTTTGAGAAAGCCACACATCGGCACGACGCAAGGCTCTCAGGATCTCGCATATGGCACGCACTCTGAACCTGTATGGATTTCCGATCTCGAGTTTTGACTGTGCATAGCGAGCGCTGGGCCGGCCGTAATTACAGCCGGGCACGACACGCTACTCTTTGTCTGTCGCTACGCCGAACTGCGGCCCAACACCGCGCTGGCCGAATGACTTTAATGCGGGGTTAATGGACAGGCACGTCGTGCGTTCCGACCTACAACAGTCACCTGTGGTGGGGTGGAGACCACTGTGGAAGGGAGGGAGCATGCTGCGCAGGCTGGGGGTGGGGGAAGCGCCGCGAGTCGTCCCACGCCGCGTCGGACTCGGGACTCGCCCCTTGAACCTGGACTCACGGACACAGACACGGACTCAACGTGCTGACGCTGGCTAGGCTCGGCGTGTGACTTGAACGCAACATCTTTGAGCCCTCCATTCCAACAATATCCGGGACCGGACACGAACCCATGCAATGCTGCTCGTTGTTCACGGCGCCTGCGCGCCTCAAACGAGGCGTTTCGTTGTCAAGAAGTCGGTGCATACAGTGGGCCGGTCCGTGCCCCGGACTTTGGGCGCGGCCGGGCGGCTGGGCAGCGGGGGTCAGGGCACAGGTTTGGGATCGGGGTAGTCAAACTCTGCTCAAGCTATGCGTGCGCTGCCGTGTGCAGTGATGGCGACACGATGCGCCGGACGATGAGTGATGCTGATCACCGGCACTCAGCATTCTCTGTTGCTCCGGAACACGCATATTGTGCAGTAATTTGGACTACAGTCTTTGGCAGCTGGGTACAAACAGCACTTCATGTTCGTTCAGAACAAGCACACTGCACAGACACACAATGAATGGTAGCTTTTCCCCCGAGTTTGTTCGTGGCTGATTCGCCTGTGAACGTGTTTGCTCAGGTGTTATTCAGGGTTTACTTACAGTACACCAATAATGTTGCATTCTATGTGACGTCACATAAAATTTTTGCTGAAAGTGTTCACAGTGCGACAGTTTTCTATTTACAGCTGTGTAATTGTCGCGATCATAACTGCACATGCAAAAATACTAAAATTGTTGTTTGTTGGTGTTATGCGTGCTCCTTACAATAGAAACTGCGAATTGTGCTATTTGAAACGCCTAAAATACGTCTTTCTCATCCGTGGTTGGCCTTGGACATGCAAAGTAAGTTGTTTATCATTGATTCTGTTGTGTCCTTTTGTCTCACTTTGATCAAGTTACGGAAAAAATGATGTGCCTCCGGCAAAGATTCTACGTGACGCCACGAAGACTCTTGGTTGTCCGGGTCGCTGCGAACAACCGAGAGGCGCAGAATCAATGGGGTATGACGTCATGACTGACGTCGGCGGCATAGGTCCCTTGTCGTTCGGGTCGCCGCGAATACACCCTTGAAGGGAGTATCTCTCACATGTTTGCACTTATTATTGTTACATTATATATATATATATATATATATATATATATATATATACTCACATTATTGTTACATTCGCCACGTACTATTTCATCAGCAGTGCCAGGTTTCTAAAAACCCTTGTGAATAGCTCAGAATTTCGATTTGAATTAAACGACCCTGAGGAATGAATATCATTTGAAACCGGCTCACCACTATGAAAGTGATGCATTTCAGTTGCCTTACTTTTCCAACGTATGTGCTCTGTAACGTTTTCAATATAAAAATGTTTCTGAATGTTTGTGTAATAAGTGTTGTAAAAGCTTAAGATATATTTTTAGACAAAAAAATATGCGAACATGCATCTGTTATACCGCGAATTTAACAAAGCGTTACATTACACCCTTTCTCCCCTATGGCTTTGATTCAAATGGCGTCAACCGCAGGGGCTCTTTTCAACACGCACTTAAGCTTTGGGAATGGGATCATCACATGTTCATGTGACGCCCCGCTCCAAACATCAACCGATGCTCTCTTAAGTAACAGATCCATGCCCGCTGGGCAAATTGCAAACGTTCTTTTAATCAGTGTAGGTGCGTACGGCGGCTGTGATGACGACGGTGGTCGCGACCGCAGAGAACAGGCGTAGTGCTGTCACAAGGCGTTTTACAGCGTAGTTTGGATTAGAAAATTATTAAAATTTATATCTTTATTATGTATTGACGGTTGCTGCAGTAGCGCAACCTAGTGTTATCTTAAGACATGAGTAGTGCTGAGGTTTCTCTAGAAAGCTCCTGAGGTTCCTGTTGATAGCCCCATGCTCCGAGTCTTTTGCACCGATTGACATGAAACCTTCATCATTTAACACCGCTTGGTCGATAACCTATCTTCTCCAGAACATGGTGACCTTAGGGCAGGTCAAAGGTAGCTGAAAATACAAAAGTCGGAAGAAATATGTTTGTAGGCAATTCCATGCTTCAAGCCTCTGGCACCGATCACCATGAAACCTTCACCAATCGACGCGCCATAGTCGAATCCCATCCTTTCCAAGTACATGGTGACCGTGAGTCAGGTCAAAGGCACCAAAAACGGCCCAAGCCACCAAAGTTGGCTGCAGGCAGCTCCATGCTCCGAACCTATGCCACCGATTGGCATGAAACCTTCCCCAATCGATGCGCCATATTCGATATCCTATTCTCTCCAGAACATGGCAACCTTGAGTCTCATCAGTCGGTACGTGCATTTGCGAGAAGCATTGTTTACACACATAAGACAGTTGCTTTATTCCTCGGAAAAACACGCCAATGGAGATTTAGATGCGTTGATATTTCGGCAATATGCCTTTATCGAAACGAATAGCAGAACTTGTTCAGAAGACTTCTGCTATTCGTTTCGATAAAGGCATGTTGCCGAAATATCAACGCATATTTATCTCCATTCTCCTGGTTTTTCTCACAGGAATAAGACTGTTGCTACTGCCTTAGGACCCTGAGTCAGGTCAAAGGTCACCAAAAACAACCAAAACAACCAAAATTGGCTCTAGAACCACTAACATTGACTGTAAAATCGACTATAGCAATCGACTGCAGGCAATTTTGGTGGCTTTGGCCGGTTTTGGTGACCTTTGACCTGACTCAGGGTCATCATGGTCTGGAAATATCAAAATATCGACTACAGGGCATCGATTAGCGAAGGTTTCTCGGTGATTAGTGCCAAAGGTTCGGAGCATGGGGTTGTTGCCTGCAAACCTATTTTTCCGGTTTCCTTATTTTTGGTGACCTTTGGCCTGACCCAAGGTCACCATTCTCTGGACCGGATTGGTCATCGACCAAGCGGAATCAAATGGTGAGGATCACATGTCAATCGGTGCAGCCGGCTCTCAGCATGGGGCTGTCAGCAGGTTTGGCCACCCGTTTGGTCCCTTCCGTCGTGAAGCCCTAATGACGCATACACAGTCACCGTGAGCTCAGCGACTAACAACATGCGACTTTTTGCGGGTTGCATGTTACGTAGGTTATTGTGTGCTGCGTTCAGCAAACTTTTTTATTTCCCAATCTTGAGTACCTACAAAGTCTCAAATTATCTTTACTTCAAAAATTGTATCGGTTATCGGGACCCACGTTCCACATTGGGAAGACCCAGTCCAATATAGGAGCCCAGCTCAATATTGGGGGCCATGACCCCACAAAGAGGTGCAAAGCTCCACCCCTAATCAACAGACCACATAACGGGAGCGAAAGTCGGATGGAGCGGCGGCAGGTTGACATTAATGCATATGTCAACGCCGATCACGGTTCTTATGCAAATCGTACCACAGCTGCCCTTTCCGCCTGACCGCGTCGATGCCGCACTGCATTCTGCAGGGGTCATCAGCTTCTGCCCTTTCATAAAGTTTATGTCACACCTCTCCTGTCATGTTGAAGACCATGTGCTGCCGCCACCACGGCAGCTTCCTGGGTACCCTTCGTCGATATGACAACGTCACCGCCTTTTTTGCACAAACTGTGAACCTGCCCAACTGCTGGTGCCACGCTGGAGGTAGGCTCCATCAAATATGTAACTACACCCCAGTTACACGTGATTGTTGTCACCTTCTGAACCATCTTTAGGAACTAGATTCTGAGTAGCTTGTGCTAAAGATGCACACGCCTTGGAAAGTCTAAAATGTATTATTGGCCTGAGATTATGGGGAGGTCGATGTTGATTGTGCAGTCCGTTTTTGCTCCGTGGTGTAATAATTCCTTACATTCAAGATCAGATTCATGAGTTCTAAATCCCAGATTCCTGTTGATTCGTGGTTAAAGAATCGTCCAAAATGCATTATAGAGGGTCTTTTTCACATTTGTATGATTGGAATAGCCATTTGTAAGATAATGCCTTGCAATTCACAGTTATTACCGTTTCAGAACCTCATACCATCTCGTTCCTTAGCCAGGCAAACGCATCGTTGTGCAGGTTATTTCGCGTCACCTTATTTGAAGCCGCCCAGAGATGTGTAACGCTGTGGAACCGTCGCACGAATTCCGCCCCTTCAACGGCCACGTGGTGTCCGAGGTGATGAAAAATATGGCCATTGATTTATTCGTGTTTGGAGTGCGCCAGCACGAATCATAATCGTCATCTCCAACATAACTCTGAGCGGACTCTCGTGTCGGATGACATGGCTCGCGCCGCCGCGTTCAATGACGCTTTCGCTATGAAATATGCTTATATCCGTGTGCAAAGCCCTCCAGATGGGCCGCGCTACCCAGTCAAGTCACTGAGCCAGTTGCGAGTCTCAGAGGCAGCCGTGCGATCTGCGATTACTGTGGTCGGTCCCAACAAGGCCTGTGGGACTGACAATAGCAGTGACCGCTTAATCGTTGAGTGCGCGGACGAAATCGTCGCTCCGCTCACCAATATTTGTAATGTCCCGGTGAGTTCCGTTGTCTTCCCGGGGAGGTGGAAGCAGGCGAACATTATACCAATTTTTAAGAAAGGCAATAAAAAGGAGCCGGCAAATTACGGAAGCATATCCCTGCTTCGTCTCTTCGGAGAGATACTGAAGCGAGTTGCCTGCGATGAGCTGTTCCGCCACGCCTCGCCTGTGTTGCGCCATCTTCAGCATGGTTTTATTCCATATGGATGTCATTTATACTGATTATTCGGCTGCCTTTCAGAGCACTAACCGTGAGCTCCTGATCCACAAGCTGAAGCAATGATACCACTTGAGGGAATCTTTACTATAATTATTTATATCGTATCTGTCCGACAGACGCCAGAACGTTATCGCCAATGGAAAAGCTTCCGATTGGAAACTTGCGACTTCCGACGCCCCGGAAGGATCACCCTTGGCTCCCCTCTTTTTTTCACAATTTGGTAGCGATCTTCCGTGCGTCATTGAATCTGGTTGCCTTTTTTATGCTGATGCCGTAAGAATTTTCCGCAAAATTACGTCCTCGGCTGACGGACTGCTGCTGAAGGATGATCTCGATCATCTAGTAGCGTGGGCGATCAGGTAGGGGCTGGCCCCCACCCCCATAAGACGTAAAGCGTTCAAGATGACCCTCAGGCACGCCCCCCTCCAGACCAAGTATTGTATCAATAGAACTGAGCTCGAACATGTGTTTAAAATAGGAGACATTGACGTAAAGCTGGATACCAAACTAAGCTTTGCTGCACATGCCTCTGACAAGGTCAGTAGCGGCAATCGAGTCTTTGATCTCCTTATTCGGTCATTCGATGTCGGCACCAGCTGGTCAAAATTTAACCGGATCGCCGTGATGGCTGCGTATTTTGCATACGTACAATCGGCTGTAGAATATTGCAGCGTGGCCTAGACGGGGGCGGCCAATTCCCACACAGTGGGTGTAGATCGGGTGCAGCACAAGTTTTTTTTTAATTTGGTTACTGACTCACGCATTTTCCGGGCAAACAGATGTTCGTTGTTCTACCGACAGCCTTCCGCTTCATTTCAAAATTCCATTCCTCGTAGCATGAAGAGTGCAGCACGACTTACTTTTTCTGAGAACCTTCTTCCAAGATAAACTGGACTCTCAAATCTTGCTCAGCTGTTTCCCATGCTTGCGCCGCCTCGATCGACCCGCACTCGAAAGCTGCTCGCCGTACCTCGTGCTCGTGTGCAAACAATACAGAGCGGTCTGTTTTGCAGGCTGTCAGGCTTTGGGAACACTTTCTTAGCGAACAACACTAGCGCGGATATTTTTCATGACAGTCTTGGCATCTTGAAAGTTCAAGTGATCAAGTGTGCTTTACTTCCGCAGCATTTTCACTTAACCTTGAAATGCTATCCTTTAATCATGTCTATGCTACTTTTTACTGCATATTTTACTGCATTACTATATATTGCATTTTATTTAAACGACTTCGCCCGCGAGTGGAGTATTACTCCGTTGGTGATGACAGAAAATAAACAAATAAACAAACGGACAGCATCTAGGTATCCACCAGCAGAACTTTGTGCAGTGCCACTAGCTATGACGGAATTATGCTGTGAACCGATTAACTCAAGCGTCGTAACCGAGAATGCGGGTGCATGAAAATATTACAAAATAAAAAAACACAGGAACGTCAAGAGAAAGGGCCAAAACAACCGTACATATGGGGTGAGCCCGGGGTTAACTAAGACATGGACTGAGGAAGCAGTGGTCTGAAGAGTTCCGTTTCGTCCCAAAAGCTTATTCGAGTTTGATAAACGCGGTTTAGCATTGGATGTTGGTGACATTCAATGAAAGCAAAATTTTCATGCGACAGTGTAAAGTGTAGTACCAAAACTGCCTAAGAACATAGCGAAAACTTTTGAGAACTTTTCAGTGCAGTAATCCGTTTTAAGAGCGGTCATTATCAATCAAAATGGTACAGGTGTATCAAAGCCAAGCTTGCGTTCCAAACGTAGTAACTGCATTTTAATTCGCGCAAAATTCCTTATTCACGCAGGTCATTATTTCCGTTCCCCAATTGGCCGACGCCTAGTGTTTACCGCAGGGCTGAGGCCGCGCGGCCTATAGAAGATGCAACGCCGGGTGGGTTTGCGTGCGCGCATGTTCAAAACCATGTTGCGTAATTGTTATCGCCCGTTGATTCTGGCTCAAATTTGAACGTTCCCACAAACGTATGGGTTGGTCATTTTAATACAATTTATGACCCCATTTCGACCTACGATCAACGTTCACGGTGTCGTCTATATCCCTGTAGAACCCAGAAAATAATTCATAGAAAAGAAATAAAAGATCCTGTGCGTTATACCGGTTTGGAGAGAGTCTGTTGAACCGCTGTTAAATAAAAGATGTTGGAAAATTATTCCACTACAGCTATTTAACACGCACTTGGGTGGGGGTCAAATTGACCCCCCAAGGGTTTTTTTCCAGAATGGTTTCCAAACGACGCGCCGTATCCACGCCAAACTTTGCATAGCTGTAGCAAATTGAATAGTGGATCGTTTAGCATAAACAATTAGACGTGTCATGTAGGTCGCTGACCTATGACAGGTCAAAGTCAGGCCATGGTTTCAGCAAAGGCAATTTCTAAGGAATCGTCCAATCTGATAAGATAACGGAGTGTTTGACGAAGCCATACATTGCTGAGATGATTTCTTAGGCACCACAAATATCAAATGAGCAAATTATGTTCAACTTAGATCAGATATAAAGGTCAGACCAAGGTCAAAACCAACATGATTTATTTATCTAGCACTTGCTGTATGGGGTAGGTTTTGGCGCTCATTTCGAATTTATTGACAGCAGGAACCACATTATACATCTTGCATTGACTTCTTCGAGGTCTGAACAGGTCATTGACCTGAGATGACCCGTATCGACATTTGTTTTAGGAACATACTGCCTAGCGCTATCTTTGTCGCTTATTCAAATGCAAAACTCAGAGCAGTCCTGTATAATTTTGGTCACCATGTCCTTCAAGAGGTCAAACAAGGTCACTGGCCTCAACTGGGCTTGTAACCTTTTGCTTAGAAGCAGTTGCCTAGGTTCTGGGGGCACTTTGGAGACCACCCTGGAATTTTACCTTGTTTGACCTTATTTGACCTAAAGGTCATGGTACTTAGGAAGCTCACACTTTGAACGAAGTGATTTCACGTACAGGTCAACACGCCCTGATAATTTGGTGTCTCCAGCTCTCTTAGTTCTCGAGATCTCGGGGGGGAGTCAAATTGCCCCTCCCCACCTCCCCCCCACGCTCCAGCAAAGGGTCTCTAGCTGGCCACCCGGGCGCGTGTTAACACCTGTTGCCTCCAGTTTTTAGCTTCAAGATACAAACAAGACAACTGCATCTTCCGGGAGCCTCTGGGTTCTGTTCCGGTAAACTTATGGAAAAATGGAAAAAGGGGAAAGGAAAGAGTGTCCTAAAAACAAATGCATGAAGCCCGTAAACACAACCTTACAGCCAATGGCCCTGGTTTTTCAGCTGCGTTCTTTGCCACAGCCAAATGCGTCTGCCGCCCCATATATGGCAACCTCATCACACCGTTCGATGACCTATGCGTGTTTGCATCCTCAGGCTATTTTGGGTCGTGTGCAGTCGTAGTAATCACATGACTTACCCGCCGGTCGGGATGGTCGTGTTGGCAGAGGCGATGCCCAAGTGCTGATTGTTTGCCCCGCAGTGGGCTGTCGGAATCAGATTTATGTCGATATTGCAGACGTCTGAAAGTTTCAGTTGTTGAGTGATGCATGAAACTGGCACCGGTCCCTGATGCGCTCACAAAGCACATTTAATTATTTCCCCATACGCAATTTAACGCACGCTGGAGGTCAAAGTGTGTTGAACCCTGGTCATGACCACTGCATCTGCAGCCCCTGGTACCTAAACACATCCCCATCAACATCATCGGCATATCGTATTTTATCATTATCGCTACCACATCGGCTTCAAATGAGAAGTCAGTCCTCAGCATCAAAAGTATTTCTGAACTGGTTAATTTTTAAAGCTTAATCTTTATATCAGCGACGCAGATCGGAGTGATCGAAGTCCGGGGATAAATAAGACTTTGTGGTAAGATGATGTCAACTTTACAACCTCACAGCTCCCCCCCCACCCCCACCCCCACCCCCCAATCAATTCAGGAAAGTGACATCCCTTGTCCCACGAGTTAAAATACTGACGTTGAACGCATACCTTCGCCCGGAACTGATCGTGCAAAGACATCTTTATGGTGTTTAGGAGCCTCTAGACATTGTCGTGGCACTTGGTCGTGAGACGTTTTACCCGACCCCGACGCCAGAACAGTCGACCGTTGGTCGGACGCACGCCTGCTGTGACGTCATTGGGTCCATCACCATGGCTACTAGGCGCCTAATAGATCCGTCCCAAATGCCTTCATAACTCTCCATTATCGGCGAACCGTTCACGCGGATGTTGTTCCTTGTTATTGCTCTCATCTATTATGGGAGTCAATATGGCTGCATCGTTAGATTGGGTGGTGTGGTTAATATATAAAAGTATACGTGATGGAATGAGGGTGCCCTTTAAAATCATGTCACCTGAAAGCGTTCTGTTCGTTTTTCCCACCAGGCTTAAGGGCAGAGAGGTGCGGGTGGGCTGTGGGTGGGTATGCCGGGTGGGTGAAGGCTGGTGACCGCGTGGGCCTACCCACCCTCCGTCAGAGACTCTAAGGTTATGACAATTTACAAAAGAGATCGCCTTTAACTCGGCGGTTCCTTGGCATTTTTCCCCACGGCAGCAAAACGAATCGCCAGTCATTTCCCCACGACGGACCAACTATTGATCACTACCGCCATGCCTCAGACCTTGATGAAAATTAAATGCCCGTCTTATATAATAGCCTGAATCTAGCTGTACTGGTTTCACTTCAATCAGATCCTTGGTGCACACCTGAAAGCTTGCCGCATTGTGTAGGATCATGGTGCATGGCTATCTTCGGTGTGTCACATCTCGCACGAAACAATATGAAGATTTAAATACCAGGTATTACTGGACTGGCCTCGAGATAAGTTCAACTTCTTTAGTGCACATTCTTGACACAATGACGTCGTAGGCGCATAATTCATTAACTAGCACCCAGGGGTGAAACTTTACGTTGTTCATTGGGGGTGGGGGACGAACCCATGAATCTCGTCAATACTATTTGGGAGACGCGTTTTTTCACTTACTTTGTCCACGTTACTCTGCAGTCATAGCTTGGACTTAATACAAGAGGGACGATCCTTCAGCTGCTGTTTTTCGGTATTATGCGCCAAAGCTTTCACGCTAAGTTAAAAAAACCGTTGATATATCGGAGGGTACTGATCAAACGGCATGGTAGTGCCTCACAACGAGTTCATTGACGGTTCTCAATATTACGAACTGTGCTCATCCTCAAGAACTGGGATCCTGAAGATGAGCACGGGACAGCAGGTGGACGTCTGCATTTTAGTAGTTTTGCTTTATAGACGTCTCAAAGCTTCTGAAAAGTTAATACACCGACTTTGCATCCTGTCTTGGTTCAAAGGTGGATCATTTCCTGGAGAAGAACCAACCATTATTTGGCCTGCTTGACAGGCAGGCCAAACCCAGGCCAGGCCAGGCACATAGTCATAGTGAACACCGCACGTGCCCACAAATGGTGCCGCCTCGAGGCCGCGCCAGGGGTCGGCGGGAAGATAGCGATTTTAAGTGACTGTTGGGCTCCTCCCGGAAATGTCACTTACTGGGGCTAACAAAGACACTTCATCGAATGGCGTGATGGCAATGCTCAAGAACTGACTAAATTCGATGGTGTCATTCTGCTTGTGCTTGAATAAAGCAGACAGGGATGTATCCTGAGGGCGGGTGGCAGAAACCATGGGGCCACAGCGCCTACCCCTTGGGCCAGTCATGAGCCACCCCCTTGGCTGACACAAAACATTCATTTCGAAACCACATCGCCTTTTTTCCAAGAAGCACCAAATTCCAGAGACACCGCACAGGTTCCCAAATTTCCATTATTGGGAGGCACCAAAATTCCAGGCGCACTACTAAAAAGTGACTTGCCCGTTCGACAAAATCCTGGACCGGCCCATTCGGCAAAAGGAGCAGTAAAACCATTAATGCTGCACCAAAACCATTATTTTCAAGATGTGACAAATTTCCGGGACACCACGAAGGGCCGTAGACATTCATTCTTAAGAGGCACAATAATGTTGTGCTTCCCACCCCGGACGAAATCCTGGAACAGTTCTTCAAAGGCGGGGATTACCAAAACCTTTATTTCCAGACACCATAACCTTTATTTTCAAGAGGAGTTTCTGTGCATTTCGCCATGATGAAATTAGTGATCGTTCGTCCTTCGACGTCCGTCATAGTGGCACGAAAATCTTTCATTTTTGGGAAGTCATGACTTATATTTTTCAGAGATATCCAACCCCAGGGGACACCTCAAATGGTCCAAAAGCCTTTGCTTTCAATAGATGCCAATGCCTGACACCATAAGTTTTATTTTGAGCAGGCACCAAATTCGAACGGGTCCTCATTTTTAAAAGGCACAACTTATGTGCCTTTCACCCCAACGAAACCCTAAGTCGGACCTCTCGTCGACGTGATACAGGATGCCGTCATTTCGGGCATCACGACCTGTATTTTGAAGAGACATCCACGACTAGGGAGGCACCTCGGAGGCCCCCAAGCTCTTAAATTCCAAGGAAGTTAAACTCCGCAGTGCACAAAATTGACCCATTTTGCATTTTCAGGGGTAGCTGAGAGCGCCAACATCAGTGGGATAGAGAGGAGTGAACTTCTTTGGGTAAGGTCCCGCGGTCCCAAGCAGTCCTTTGGGCGGGGGACGAAGCGACCTCAGCCAGAAGACAATATCGAGCACTCCGTCCCGATAGGTAAATTTCGCGGATTGCTTCCAGACCACTTCACGTGGTACTTCGAACAGTCCAATGACAAACTGACCCGTAATTTGACGGACCTGTTTCTCTTGTTTCATTTTTTGAAAATTTGAAACTGAGATCATCCTCGTCTAACTCCATTTTCTCTGAAAGACACCGGTAGCCCGTATCGACACAGACGGGTTAAATATCTTGATAAGCATAATTAGTTTCGGAGACACTTCCAGATCTGGATGGGGCACCAGCGCTTGGCGTGGCTCGTATGCTTAACATGGCTGGTAATTTGTTCGACCTCATAAATTTGTAGTCTGCAAAGGTCTTTACAGCCTCCATCCGGGAAGTGACAGTCAGCCCCCGCTACTGACACATATGCGCATGCGTCCTGAAAGGTTATGGTATTTGCGCCCCGCCGTTCCCGGTGCAGGTGACCTCTGTTCACGTGGGCGTGGCTCTCCTTTAAAAGACGCCCCCAACCTGTTCTCCTCATACGGGCACGATGAGGGCTGTAGCATTGTTGGGTGCGTTGCTGCTGCTGCTGCACTGGCCAGCTCCGCTGCCGCCTGGCGCAAATGCTGAGGCACTGCGCGTCCCGCACCCCGTTCCGGGTGCCAACCCGCAGCCTCCACCCAAAATTAAGTAAGTGTCACACTACCCTGGCAGCGCCGTCGAGCATCCCAATGTGAGAATGGGATGAAGACTGTGTGTTTATATCCATGAAACGAAAAATAAGAGAGATTTTGCACCTGCAACAAGGTCTATGATTGCAGTCAGAGTGATAAATGTACATTTCTTATTTTTTGATTGAGCGTTATATACTTTGATTTAAGTGTGGAAGCCTTTGGTTCGGCGAGAAGAAACTAATCGACGTCGTGAAAAAACGCGTCAACTGGCGGGAGTTGAGCATAGCAAATTGGTCTCGCATCTGGTCGTGGTTCGGAGAGTAAGTAATGTCAGAGGTTTTATGAACCACCAAGCTGCTGAAAAGTGAATCTCATTGTTACGAACTGTCCCCAAAGAGCGTACTTTAACGTGTCGACAGTGTGTCGTAGCCTAGACAGTGTGGGAAGCAGCAGCTTCTCATGACCGACAGAAGACTGGCGCCCCCGTCTGGCCGTCATCAGGGTACTCGTAACACCTGTTCTCGTGTTTCAGGGCGCTCATGATAGAGATCGGCCGCAGGTGCCAGCAGTCAAAGGTCTGCGTGAAGTTGTATGCGCAGGGGAAGGACCTGGGCGAACTGGCCCGCCACCTCGGAGAGTGGGGCAAGCGAGCGGTCAAGCAGCTCGGCAGATGGGCGCACCGAACCGTCAAGCAAATCGGAAAATGGCTGCGGGATACGTGGAATGGCTTCAAAAATGCGTTTAAATCGTTGACTAGGAGGATCTTTAGGAGAAGACGCCGGAGGAGGAGGCGGCGGTTCGGGTAGGCTGTAGTCTACGGGAGGGACGAACGGCTGTGATGAAATGACGAGGATAAAGCAGTGTCTATCATCATAACGCTGCTTATACTAATTGTTTCGGAACAGTCGCATCACCGGGAGCTGAGTGCAAAAACTCCTTCATTACGAACCTCTGGCACGAGCTGAGTATTGCCTTGTTGTCTATCTCTGCGAGAAAAGGAATTGTGTGGTTGGAATTCGCACTAAATATAAGAGAGTTCAGTGAATTAACTAGTTACATGTCTGCGACAACGAGCAAACACCGCAAACGTTGCGTTCTCCCATCAGACGTGAAAACAAGGTTGTGCTAAGCTTTTATGCGTAAAAGGTTGTACAGGCTACACCTGTTCCTCGGTTAATTTTATGACTCATGGTAAAGTGTTTGGGTTGGTCTCCATAAACGTCCATGAAGCACAGAGCGCCTCAAGAAATGATTGTTGTCACTTTTGCGTTGAAGTCTCCGTGCCTAAACCATACGTGACAGGAAGCTCATTACCTGATCATGGTAACTGACCTCGCGGCTGGAACGGTCCAAACACAGTATTTATTGGTGTGTATGATATTTGTGCTCATAAGTGCGGGCGGGCGGGCGCACGCACATGCGCATGCTGCGTGTGTTTGCGTATGCGAGTACGCACGTGTGCAGTGTACAGGCACCGTGCACATTCTGCATATGCCTCACCAAACAGCCAGCAGGCTCTGCCCCGTGACCACGCTGCGCGGATGGAGTGCGGAGCCTCAAGCGACAGACTGTGACTGACTGCGCGGCCTACATTCACCAGAAAAGATGCGTGCCGACCCAACGAATGTGGCCATCTAGATGATGATGATATTGAACAGGCTGCAAGTCTGTATTTGTTATCCACGTACGTCTCAGCGTCTAGCTGGTTTTTTCAATGTTGTGCAAGGCAGCACGAGCCAGCTTAACCCCTTTTGGCCAGCTGCCAGCAAACTGTTCTCATGGTCAGGCAAAACAGTGCAGCCACCCCGGTAGTGCTGCTCGGACGCAGAGTTGGCCGACTGATGGAGCATGACCGGCTGGCAGGTGACCAAGCCGGGTCAGCTAGGCGGCAGTGTCAGAGTGCTGTACGGCTCGTCAAACTCTCCGCTGTCAGAGGTAATGTACGGCACGTCAAACCCCCCGCAGCCCTGTCTGGATAGGTCGCTGGTCAACTGTCCGATGAACTGCGACAGCACGCCCTTAGTCGTGGGATCATAGGGTACACTACAAGCACCATCTAGCAAGTGCTGTGAAACCGGAAACCATCCACGCAAAGCATTTAAAAGGAGTTTGCGTTTAACCGGGGAGGAGCAGAGCAGGGAGAATTCCTAGGAACACGGCAGAGGTGGAACAGTGGAGGGTAGAGAGAGGGAAGCAGTGGAACAAAATGACACCACTTGGTTGGACAAGGCGAGTCCTAATGCGTCCCTGTGGCGAAAGTCTGGCTGCAGCACTGAACAAGGGCACACGAGTCTTATGTGCGCAGCACGCAGTTGCACTACACGCGGCCCGCCACAGCACTGCTCTGTGAGATCGACCCACCCAGTACGCCCTCAAAATACTAATTTCGCTCAAAGTACGGTTATCAGGAAAGCTCAACCCGAATCTGATCGTTCAAATTTGATCAATGCGAAGAGACAGAAGCTTTATTCTGAGGCAAGTTGAAGGTTGCGTGCGACATGGGCTGCTTCAAATGCGTGCCGTCAAAGTAGTAAAGCCAAAAAACTACATATTTTCTGATTTCCTACAAAGCAACAAAAAACCAACCCGGCATACAAACAGTGCTTAACAGGGATCCTGTGGTTAAAAGTGGCCCCAAATAGGCCAGGAGCGGTATTTGAGAGGATCCAGAGGGGCCGGGGGCTCTCGAGACCACAGGTCAAGGGTCTGATTGGAGGCTGAAGGGCCCGAAAGGCTGCAGGTCACATTACGAACCCCGTGCGTAGGGCCGTGATCTCAAATGTCAGTTAGAGGGCGCCTTGCACCGATTGGGACCCCTGAAACAGAGCGTTTCTCTATTTGATCACATTGAAGCAATAGAAGGGTTCTGTGCTGGTCAGGGTCCCCAGTACCTAACAGCGGGACTTCCAACCCGATTCCAGCATGGGCCTGTTAAGCTAAATTGGGGTATATGTGTCAGTTGTGGGACCACCTGTGGCGATCACGGATGTCATGTCGTCAATGTGAGCTCCCGCATCCATCCGAGTTCTACTGCGCCGGTCAGAAGGCCTCCCGCGCCAGTGAGGGGACCAAAGTGGCATGATGTTACTGAACCTTTACGGGCCTGTCACTGTCGCTGTCACTGTCACTGTCTCTGTCACTGTCACTCTACGGGCCTGTCACAGGTCACTGAACCTCTGCGGGCCTCCGGATCGGCCAGAGGATGTCGTTCGGTGTCGCCATAATGGTATCCGGAAGACACCCTGCGTTGTGACGGAATGACACTTCAGCCCTTGACCGGAAACAATAATGTGCCCCCAGTGTCCTACTCAGGGGGTTCTCTTTCCGGGAAGGAAAAAAAGAGGCTGATAAGTGTTGAATAAAATGGGTTGAAATAAGTTTAGAAACGAACAAAGCCATCCCATATTTGCCTGAGAAAGTTCACTCTTTTGCGGAATCCATTAGTGACACAAATTATATCAAAAGGTTTGAGCCAGCGCCCGCAATCTCGGGAGCAAGCACAGCGATGGTCTGGGCCGCAATTTCCGTAATCCAAAAGGCGTTAGCTTCTGCAAGTTACACCAGGTGGCGAGGGCAGCGCACGAAAAAGCTACCGTCGTGGAATAATAGTTCTGAGTGTTTTTCAGCATTAGTTTGCACCGTTCAAAGATTAGACTTAGCGTATCTTTTTGCAACTTAAAAGTTATGCTATGGACAGATTAATAGTAACAGCAACACGAAGAACAAAGATTCTACCTTAACTCTCCCAGTTCCACCATCCTCTTCCCGGAAATCAAGCATAAGGCATCACTTTTCATCACTTTTTCCATCCATCATCACTCCGCGGTGCTGTGAAGGTCAGCCCGTTCTTATCATCAATCCAAACACGGCACATGTGAAATATACGCCAGGACTACCTTCTAAATGCATGATCTGATGTCCAAAAGTGTTCAAAGGTATTTCTTTCAGATACATCATCATTTGTGTCTGACCGTTGGTCACGGCTTTTACAGCACGCGGCTGTTAGCCGCGGGCAGACCGAACGCCGCCGAACCAGACTGCAACGCCTGGGGTCGAGGTTTTTGTTTATACGATTTGCGAGCAATTATGCTCAAAACTACGTTACGTAAGTTTTGTCACTTATCGATGCTGGCTAGATGCTGGGAATTACCAGAAAAACATGGTTTGGCCATTTTAATGCAAATTGTTCATCCATTTCGACATTTAGGCTTCTGGTCTCTATTCCAGTCATAGGAGGCGAACACGAAAATCAATCAACTATCAAGGGGCCCTCTGTAAGTCCTGTGCCGTTAACATGCTAAGGCTCTAGCTGCGCACCGGACCGCCACATGATAACCCAAGTTGAGCCTCTGGACGAATACCTCATCTCGCCGAGCCGCGGGCTTGGCTTTCTGACTCATTATCACTATGCCGCTGACAGACTAAGCGTTGCTTAAAGCGCACGTCAAAGAACGAAGAGTATCAGATAAAAAGCTGTGGCAAAAGGGTTAGAATGATATGTACACGGACAAGAAAGTGCGTTTGCTTGACGCGATTTTTGCACATATGCGTAGGATCTTGCACTTCTGGTGGCAGCGAGGTTTGTATGCCCCGCACGCGACTCAGAGTTGCTTTTTGTTGTTGCTGTTGTCTTGTTGCAGAGTTGTTTTTTAGCGCATGCTGCTAGCTTGCCTGCTATATTCAATGCGTCGAACAAGAAGAGCTGTTTCGAGTGTCCAGAATATTCTTGTGCATTATGCGACCTTTTGCAATTGAGCTTGTAATTTAATTTCTAACTCATTGATCTGATCAACTTGAAATAATCAGATCTGGCTTGCGCGCTCAAGATAAAGCTGTAAGCAATTCTGAGTAAAACTCGTGATTTGAGGGTCAAAATTGGGCGATGAATGGGTCGATCTTAAAGAGCAGTGCTCAACTGGCAAACTGCGCTCATTAGGGCCGTGTCCACACCTGGTATTTGCACGCACGCACGCACGCACGTACATACGCACGCATGCACGCAAACACGGACGCACACAGCACGCAAGACATACACACACACAGATCTCTCTCTCTCTCTCTCTCTCTCTCTCTCCTCTCTTCTCTCTCTCTCTCTCTCTCTCTCTCTCTCTCTCTCTATCTCTCCTCTCTCTCTCTCTCTCTCTCTCTCTCTCTCTCTCTCTCCTCTCTCTCTCTCCTCTCTCTCTCTCTCCTCTCTCTCTCTCTCTCTCTCTCTCTCTCATCTCTCTCTCTCTCTCTCGCTCTCTCTCTCTCTCTCTCTCTCTCTCTCTCTCTCTCTCTCTCTCTCTCTCCTCTCTCTCTCTCTTCTCTCTCTCTCTCTCTCTCCTCTCTCTCCTCTCTCCTCTCTCTCTCTCTCTTCTCTCTCTCTCTCTCTCTCTCCTCTCTCTCTCTCTATCCCTCTCTCTCTCTCTCTCTCTCTTCCTCTCTATCTCTCTTCTCTCTCTCTCTCTCTCTGCATGTATGTATATATTCAACCATACACGGACGAGAAGGACCCATTCAACAACACTTAAAAGAAAACATCACAGACAAATCGCCCGAAGAGGCCTCAGGTCAACCCCAAAATATCTTTACCTGTTCCCGGCCGGGAACAACTAAGAGAGACAACTCTGAGACAACTGGGCCCGGCTGGGGGCGGGGGAAGATGAGATCTCCAACTTTCAGGTGCTGACTGAGAAAAACAAAGATACCGTTGTAAAAGTTTCGTCAAACTATGAAGAATGTACACCAGACGATCGTCGTGAGAGATGCAGTTAAAACGTATGTTAACACGTCAAGACGGATATTGAGGGCACGAAAAAATGCGTTGAGACCGTGTGGATCCCACAGCCAACAGATCCCATGCCTGACTCGCTACACTGCTTGCCTGTATCCGTTAACGTTTTCTAGCGTATTGTGCTTGCTCATTCGTCACGAAAGACGGCGCGACCATGAAAGAAGGGCAGCCCCGTCCTGGGGTTTCCACAACAGGTCAGTCGCAGGAGGTAGAAGCAATGAGAAGATACCGGGATAGTGCGGGGGAAGAGATCGGCAGTGCCAATTTTGTTGGGGGCTGAGCTCTAACCGTAAATAAAAAGCGAATATCAGTGCTACGACATTGCGTGGTCCAACTGATTTCAAGGATCATTTCCGCCCCGCCCCTTGGGAGTTCGCGCATCCATGGATAGATGGCGCTGCCAGCAGTGATGAAGGTGGCGCTACTGCCGCCCACTCCGCTGCGGTGTGCGCCATCTCTTGCAGACGGGCTGAAGTGGTGCGGCCTCAGGATTGTTTTGTCAATGTCAAGTTACGCCAGATGAGCGCCTTTACGCACTATACATGCGAAAAGGCGTCTGAAAGAAACTGCATTGTCTTGTATGACGTGAACGTGTATATGCACGTTCTGTATATATTCTTGCTGTATTGCTGGTTTTATTGTATTGCGTATTGCGTATATTGCGTTATGCTGTATATATATATATATATATATATATATATATATATATATATATATATATATATATATATATTAGAGCGGAGGACAAAATGGTATAGTCTAAATACTGCTATCGTTATGGCAAGTGCCCACAGGCTTTTTTCGCTACGCGACACGGCTGGCCCTTCAAACATGCGTGTTCAGGCCTGTGCCGTTCTACACACGATTTTTGTCTGCACTCTTTTGGCATGCATTCAACATCATTCATAAGGTTTCCTCGCTGATCAGACCGCTGGCTTTTGGGGATGCCCGTCGAGAATCAGGTGTGGTGGTGCTGTCAGATGTGATGCTGCTATCAGTTTTGATGCTGCTATCAGGTGTGATGCTGACTACCTACCGGGTGTGATGTCGGCATGTTGGCCGTGGGAAACAAACTTCATCTCTCTAAATTTGTCATGCAACGTCATGGGACAACTTGCTTGCAACGTTGACGGAAATCCGTCAATGACCGCTTGCCCATCCCCTTGTCCCCTTCTTGCACGTGTGCGTGCTGGGAGATGGCGGCTTCAAATGCTTGAATTGTTCCGTCTTACCTTTTTCAAGAAAAATCGTTTGCTCATGATATGATGCTAATGTGCCAATAAAAATGTCAAAAATGTTATTATAGCAATAATCTGAGATAAACGCTGCCATAGCGCTTGCCAATTTCGTGCCATATAATGACGTGTCGAAGCCGATCAGGCACACCAGAGGGGTAAAATAAGCAGGCTGAAAGTATCATTTGAGGCGTTCTTTTATCATTGGTCCACGATCTGCTGACTAGGAAAAAATAAGCGATTTTCAGCCCTGAAATATTGCTCTCCTGGTTGCAGCGTTGTTACAAAGGAGGTGGTTTTGTCATGCATTTCAAAACATTCAAGAAAACCGCGCTTCCTACCACTGCAAATGTCGCATCTCCCTATTTTCGCCGCAGCAATTTTTCGACGTTGCTGCAACGTTCTTGTGCCATGGCACT
>NW_023596420.1:28033316-28115816 GCF_011947565.3 Pollicipes pollicipes
ACTACTTGTGTGGGCGGTGAGCCTGCATCCAGTCATTGTATGGACACTGCACCACCGTGGCTTTACGACGCACTCAGCCGATGAGGCTTTATGGCGTCGTCAGTCTCGTTCCCTGACAGAAAGGCGGAATGTAATATCAGCGTAAGTGTACTGGAAACCACACCACATGGTGGCTATTGCAGTTGCAGGTTATACAGGCGCAGTATGAAAAGGCGCACACAAAACGTATACACATATGATACGAGCAGTGGTCAAAGAGCTAAACAGACCTGTCAATGCACTATGGGCCGGATCAGATCAGTTATCAGTGGTTAAAATCGCATCGCGTATGGCGGCCTTAAGCGCGCTCAGTGTTGTGCCATGCCGGACGCACAAAGGCAGCCGGTTACAGGCTGCTCCATCTCGATACCACAACGCCCTATGTGTGACGGTCAGTCGGTGTCTGCGCGGGTGCAGATGACCTTTGTCCGAGATGTGCGTCTCACGACTCGAAACAGCGGCGCTTGGGGCAAAAGCGTGCGGACCTCTTGAGGTGCGCTGACCTCCCTCAGCGTCTTCGACACTTGAGGCGCGCTGACCTCCTTCAGCGTCTTCGACACTTGAGATGCGCTGACCTCTTTCAGCGTCTTCAACTTGAGATGCTGACCTCTTTCAGCGTCTTCACACTTGAGATGCGCTGACCTCTTCAGCGTCTTCAACACTTGAGGCGCTGACCTCTTCACGTCTTCGACACTTGAGATGCGCTGACCTCCTTCAGCGTCTTCGACACTTGAGGTGCGCTGACCTCCTTCAGCGTCTTCAACACTTTTATCACGGCGTGGTGCGCCTCCATGACCTCGTTCCTTAGCGATCCAAGGGAATTCAGAGCCGGAGTTATGATGGTGTTTTTTTGGAGCCGGTAAGATACTCTTGCAACAAAGGTGATTACTTTTGAATTTTGTGTGGTTAACTTTTGTTCGCCCCACCCCACACACATAGCAGTACGTAATATGAGGGAAGGCGTGGCGCCTGGATGACGCTTTTGGGAAGATCTGAAATAAAGTAATGACGGAATTTGTACAGAGAATGATGACGCATCGTATTTGGTTTCACGACGCTCGTGATGCGGGCACGTCCATGATAGACCGGAGTCAACTATTACGGCGGGGATTTTGATGCTACATGAGGCATGCACATTCAAATTGTTTAGCTTGAGAGGGGTTCAGCTGACCTTGTAAAATTTTGTTTTGACCCAACTAGCGTAAAAACAGCTTTCGTTTCGTTCATTTAGAGGGAATTGACACTGAACCAGTTCTGAAGCTTATGCATGGAAAGTTCCAGTCTGGTTTTGAGGTCTGCGAGACCCGGTCCGTCAGGGTCAGTCCACGTGCTTAGTGTCGTCAGCGTAAGAGATGAGGCGGCTACGAGTCAGATATCCATATAGATCGTTGGTAAACAAAATGAACAAAATTGGACCGATGATCGAGCCCTGGGGTACGCCGCACGACATGGGAAAAGTGAGCCGCCCTCCACGCGCCACCTGTCCTCGAACACTCAAATAGCTTCTAAACCATCCCACATCGGTAACGCCATACCAAGGCAGTTGGTGAGGAGAACGTTTGCGGTCGACGATATTGAATGCCTTGACAAACCGTTCGTCGTTACCGACCTTACAAGACCGTAGTCGGTGTTGGTGGCCAGGCGTTCGACTGCGGCGAGCACGGCATCCTCGGTCGAGTGGCGCGGCCTATAGGCATACGGGGATGGATGCAGCAGCGCTGTCACGTTCAATTATTCCGTTATTCGTGTGCAAGCTACCTTTTCTAAGATCTTAGAGAGCACGCTGAGTAGGATATGAGCCTTTTATTGGACGGTACAACCAGATCACCTGACTTTGGAACTGATGCAACACATGTTCTTCCAGCTATCTGGGACAAATTTTGGTCACGAGAGCCAGTTTGATGAGTTTTAAAAGATGGGGGACCGACGGCTAAAAAACATTCCCCCACAGCCTGGAGTGCGACTTCATCCAGGCCCGTCACCTGCGACGTGCTCATGCGCTGAACACACCGTGACAGCTCTGGTAGCGTCGCAGGTCGGAACGAGAAGCGGCGCAAACGGTGGGCGGTCCGGAGTTCTTGGAACTGGCGTTCACTGCGCTCCGCAGTTTGGCCGCCATGCGGAGCCTCACGGCAGCGAAGTGGTGGTTGAGCTTGTCCGCCGTCGTCTCGGCCTCCTCGGGGCTCACCGCAAACGCGGCCTCGACCGGCGTCGAAGCTGCCATGACAAACCTCTTGAAGGCAGACCGGAAGCCGCGGCGGCCACCATGCGCCATATCACCGTAAAGGAACTTGCGCCTTGCTGCAATAAGGCGGCTCTTAATTTGATTGCGAAGCCGCCGACTCAGGTCTCTGGTGTGCGCAGGCACAGCCAGGTGTCGCGCGCGCCGTCTCGCTCGGATATGAGCTCTGGCACGGCCGGGTCGTCGGTCAAGCAGGGGCAGTGCGGCTTGGAGGCGCGTATTGTTCTAACTGGGCAGTGGCGGTTCATCACAGCGTTCCACACAGTCCTGAAGTGCTGCAGGGGCGCGTTGACGTCAATGGCGTCATCCACCTAGCTCCAGCCAGATGACAGAAAATCGAGACATGTGGCACTGCAGTTTGCGCGTTTCCACCAGCGCAGAGTATACCACTGAGGGTTCCTCCGGACACGACTCAGATGTGTGCTTATGACGGCAGGCTGATGCTCGCTGATGACGTCGGGAAAGACGTTGACCTTAGGTGTGGGGTTACGCTGGTTGGTGATGATGTGACCCAGTGCTGATGGATTGGATCAAGGTGAGTCGGAACATCCGCCAGCTGCACCATGTTTAGCTCGCTGGTGATGCCAGAGTAAAGACGCATGTGGGATAAGCTGGTATCCAACGCGTTAGAGTGCACGTCGCCGAGGAGAAAACGGTCTTCCCAGTGCCGACGGACTCTCGGAGCTGATCAGCCCGGGCAGCGTGGCGAACCGAGCCCCGCATTGGTTTCCCAGACACGCAGCTTAGCCACCACACTGCCTGCACCCCTCGTACGGACGTCACGCTGCGCTGCTTGCTGTACAACACATCGACCGTGAACGGCTTCCCAGCAAAGGGCGGTACCCCGACGAACGTCATCATTTTTGACCATCAGGAAATAAGAAAATAGCCACGCAGTGACTATCAAACCGACGTCACCTTCCTCCCACCATCTTCATTCCACCACCTACATAGGCACGCCGTCGCCAGCCGAGTGGGTCGTTCGTTACAGCCAGCAAGGCCATTTCGCCAACACAGCCATGTCAATAGACGAAGACCATTCGACGCGGGCTGTTTGGTGGAGGAACAAACAAGTCGCGCGGCGGGTTCACGGGGTTCACGCCTGGCGGCGGTTTGACCTGGTGCCGCCGGGCAACGGCGGCGGCTTGGCGGCCACACGGCCAGCGCCACCGTGTTTTGGGGCCATCGCCGGGGTGATCCGCGACCCAGCCGGCCCGGGGCGGCGGCGGGGCCGCGCGCTGTTGGCCAAACACGCCGCGGGACAGCGACGCCAACGGGCCACCAGCCGATTTTGCCTTCAATGGGATTGTGGCTTTACGGCACGTCACGTCCACGTTGTGATAAGAGGCGGGATTACATGAAGGAAATGACCAGTATCTCGTACATGTGTGGCACGACAGGTGTGAGTGATGTGCTTTGTCAGAGCCATGGGGCTGATATGCCTCGTACCTCCTGAACTTTTATACTTCCCAACCTATTAAGTAGCTGTGGAATTCGCCACACCGGGCATGTCATTGGCGATGGCTGCTACTTCTTCACATTGTTTTGCTTGATGTCTCACGCTCTTTTTCGACAAAAGTTCAGCCGGCAAGATGCCGAAGTGTTTGTGAAAGCGTTTTGAGACCGTTTGGTACACAACTCACAAATATTAACCTCATTACTGTTTCGACGATATTCTTGCACCGCTATTGCTGATATTTCTTTCTGGAAAGAGAAAACATAAACTGAGATAATACCGCTCCGTTGCATCTTGCCCAGCCATCTGGGATGCCTTTCTAAATTATAGGCTCACAGAGCAAGTAGTCACAAAAGTCTACTTTAGCATTTTAGTTGAACTAATAACATGCGCAGTCCTTTGAAACAGTGTGCCTGCCGATATGAAAAAGGGGCGATACAGCTCAACGAGTGTTTTTCAGGTGCATCGTCGGTCTTTCCGAGGTACAAGGCGACCTGAGGTCAAATGAAGTCAAAATGACACCATGGACCGGGCCTTCTGGGAGCAGCGCCTCAAACTTTGGACAGAGCAACGTTCAGTACTAAAGAGGTGAGTCTGGTTGCGGCCACAGACGTTATTCTCCATTGTGTGTCGGTTTCAGCCCACCTTACTCAGGCTGACAGGCGTCATGGCACAAGGCACTAGTCCTTTACATCCCAGCATCGTCACCAGTGGTGATGAAACAGTGCCGTTTCCTCATTTCCGCCCAGAAGCGTGCGTCAGATGCAGGATACGTCCGGCAGGGTCCTGTTGACCACATCGACGATCGATGCGGCACAGTTTTGGAGCCCACGGCTATTTGGCTGCCGCTGCCAGGCGGCTGCTTGCGTGAAAGCTCCGATTAGCATACCCTTCCGGTGCCCAACCTCGGACCACGCAGACACGCGCGCAGACATCGACGACGCCGCACCAGCGGCCGTCGCTAGGCAACGTGACGTCATATGACGTGCGTCACTAGGTACGACAGATTACGATGACGAGTTAGCCGAAGGCTGCCGGCGTCCGTATTGAACGTGGCCAGGGGCGTCCCCACGGACACCGCTGTGTCGCTTCTTCCCCGACAGCCCCTCCCCAAAGAGGGCAGACAGACAGCATTTCTCGCCGCCCGACACGTCGCGACCCCGCCACCGGCGTTCGCCACCTGACCTTGACCGGGCGCCGCCCCTGGCACGTACCCCGCGCTCCGGGGTGTGTACGGCAGCGCGCCCACGCCAGAGGCGAACGGCCAGCGGCAACCGAGCGGCCGTCTCGCGGCGCACCCACGAGACGCCCCGTCCCGAGACGGCTACCAGCCGTCCCCCGGCTCCCTCATGGGTTCTCCGGGCCCGAGGTCTACCCCCGACCGGTGGAGTGCGCTGCCGGTCGCCGCAGAACGCGCCGCCAGTCGTCGCAGACGCCCCGTCACTCGCCGTAGACGCCGCCGCCGCTCGGTGCAGACGCCTCCGGTTGCTGCAGACGCTCTGCAGGTCGCCGCAAACGCCTCCGGTCGCACGGTCGATGGGCGCTCGCCGGCGGCAGCGACGGCGGCGTCGCCAGCGGCAGCGGCGGTAGCGTCGCCAGCGGCGTCGACGGCGGCGGCAGCGGCGGCCGGAACGGCGTGACGGCGGCGGCGGCGGCAGTGCCGGCGGCATTGGCCAGGGCCGGGCGCCAAATGTTGGAGAGCTTTTGCCATTCTGAAACGTCCGTGTGTCTTGGAGTCAGCTAAAATGCACGCCGAATCGAAGCAGAGACTACTTCAGATACTTGTCGTCCCTGGCGTCAACCTGAATAGCGTAACTCAAAGCTAAAAATGTGAAAGATGCCATAAATTTGTACTTTGGTGCTTGTTGCCCTGGACTTTCCTTTTTCATTACACCTTTTTTTTCTCTTTTGCTTGAAGAGACCGTTCGCTGAAGGTGTTTTTGAGTTACAAGCATAAAGAGCCGCGGCATGTCCTCATTATTGATAAGCTCCCTCCCCTTTCTTCGTTACCTGCCTGTTCTCCGCGCTGACGCATTTCTGCGAACCTATGGCCTGGTCACGGTATCTTTGAGCCGGCACTTCAAATAGCATAGCAGCATAGCATAGGAAAAACGATACCATTTCCGTTGCAGTGCATCTGTGTGATACAGCAAAATGGCCTAAGAAGCCGACGCATTCCATAATGTCAATCTGAATGACAGAAATATTATTGGAATTATAGATTTACGGTCGTTTCAGACAACAAGAACTAATAAAACTCACCGGTTTTGGCCATTTTCTATTCGTCCTGCACTCCAACAACAAATTCGTTTCGTGGTGGGCTGGTGAGGAATAGAACTTAATAATGCATGATCTGCAAGGCTCAACTTTCCGTCAACTTTTTCTATTTCGTGTCAAGTTCAGACTTATCTAGTCCCGTCCTGCATTTCAAACGCACGGTGCCGGGGAGGGGAGGCTAAGCCGGCCCTGGTGCGTTGCTGCAAATGGCGTATTGATCCCGCAAACCTTGGACCAGCTGCTGAGCACGAGTGCAGCGGTGTGGAAGCCGCGGCTGTGGCAGAGCTGAGCCCAGCACTCAGCTGAGTCAGCACCCGGCGCCTGGATGGTACGACGGAGTGTGCAGTGCACTTCATTGTGCCGGCAGGTCATGTAACTGCGTTCATCCAGTCATGTAGTTATCAAAACAGTACGTCAGTACCTATGTCTCCCGACATCACCGCAGAGCCGTGCGTGCCAGGAACACAGTCTCTCAGAGCAGGTTGCCCGGGCAATGATTTGGTGCCGTGGCCAAAAGTTAGTTTTTTGTTTCTTGAGAAGCGACAGAAACACTTCAAAATCGGCACTCTCCGTATGCAGAGGAGGAAACGAGCAGACATTAAGCGATTAAGCAGTCACCCAGCGATTATTTCTGGGATGGTAATTTGTTCCGAAACTACCGTTCGGAAGCTAATGGGAAACCAGGAACATGCTCCCGACACATCGCCTTATCCAAAGAGCTGGTATCCTTAAACGCTCCACCATCTTGGTTGAGACACGGTATGGTGCCGCACTGGTTTGAACTGTAGCACGTAGCAGGCACGACATTTGACATCAGCATTCAGCTAAGCAAGCGCCTCATACAAGGCTGTGTTTTCTTTCAGTTGGGTAACTCCCAGCAACACCTCGAAAAAAAACATGAGAGGAGAATAGCTTAAATCCGGTAAAATTTTGGTTGTATGCATTTGAGGGTAAGTGAAGCAATTTTGTGTGATCATTCTCCTCCCCCAACGAAGATTACGATGCCTCGTCCACTGACCTCATAACAAATAACATGCTCAAGAAGTTAATTACGAAGTTCTAGCCCAACGAAAGAGCGGAGCGCAACAGTTTGCTACCATGCAATTATACAACTATTGACGGCGGTTCAGCTCGTTTCCCTAGCAGCCGCAAACCAGACCGCTGCCTTCCACCCGTCAGCCCACGGGCGTCTAGACCTGACTTTGCTCGGTCCAGCATTGATGTTCCCACGTCTCAACTGACAGATCAGCACCAGCCATATTTCAACTGTCGTAACCTGCGGCCGATACGGCCCTGACAGTGGCGCAAAGCACAACCACGTGTTCAACGCATGGCTCGGCAATGACATTGTGTTCAAGCGCTTCCCTCTTTCTCAGAATGGGTTATGTTGCGTTTCGTTTAATCCGACTGATTCTATGCCTGGTTTTCTTCAGGTTTGTTAATTGTGGTGTGGACGCTGTTTTAGAATACACAAACACTGGCATTCTGATAACATTTGACGGCGGATGTGCACCTAAAGCGATTGCATATAGGTGAGTCCGTTATATTTGTTCATTGTTATCTACCATCAGCCCATACCGTGTTCAAAATACATTGATGTATGTCACATTTAAAATCGATGGCTTACACGCTGACAAAAGGCTCACTTCAGAGTGCTGGAAAGCCCGTTCCCATTCGACGCCCACATAGAGACCGCGCCGGCCAGTCGTCATGATGGGTACCTCCATTCCATCCTGTTGAATCAAGTCGTTTTAAACCTTTTGATACGTTGGCGTTCCTCGCTGCGGTTGTCTTTGCAGATCGGTGTAATTAAAATGTCCTGCAACTGTCCTGCGAACGGCCTAGGGAGCATCAGAAAGCTCACTTCAACCAACAACTATTCATACGTATTCTCAGAACTCATGAAACAAAAGTATTTAATCGGAGAGGCAGCTGCTCCTGATCTTTCGTTTGCATGTGTATATCCGCAAAATTGGGCACGTCCTGGCCCAGTCACGATATGTGCAGTACTAAGATCGATGAAGGCCATCAAAATGTAGTATTATAAATCAGAGTCTGCTTTTGAAAGTTCCTTGAATGGTTGTGGTCACATCACCAAACGTGGCTGCTCCATTACTTGCGGGCTAGGCCTACTTTTTGATGTCTTGTTTGCGACCGTTGCTAGGGATCAAATGCCTGCAAGCTGAAAATGGGCGGGGCCTTTTATGCAATCGTTGTTGTGGAAAATGTATGGGAAGTTGGCAAAACCCTCCTGATTCATATGCGTATTTTTGTGAGGAGTTATCTCTTCGCAGTGAATCTTTTTTGAGAAGTGTTTTACCTCAACGCAGGCCATGGTAACGATACGGACTATACCACCTATTCGTGCCTTCATTATGAAAGCAATTTAGCCCTTAGTGTGACAGCCGGAGAAAAGTTGAAAAAGTCAGTCACGTCAATCAATATGTCAGCCAATGTGTCAGTCCATGTCGTGGCGTGCTCAGGTTGACAAACTGCTTACTGAAGTTCAGACTACCTGCTATTATGAGAAAATCATAACTTAACGAACTGTGTTGCCAGGCATGACGCCCTTAAGACATCACCGCCTCTGCCACCTTAACATACCAAGACGCATTTGGCACGACAGGCTCCAAAATATCCAGCACGTCTTACCCGCCATGTTTCGACATTTTCATGCGCACCGTGTCCTTGATCGTAATTACACTTCGCTTGTGCTCTAAACGTAAGAGTCGCGTCCAACCAACGTGCTACACCCCTCACTGGCTGGGTCTTGGACCAGTGGACCCCCGTCACGGAACAAGTGACGTGAGCGAATATTTCTTGTCAGTGGATGGGGGTATGAGCACATCGTCAAAATTAGTCGGACGTAATGTTGATCACATCTTACAAAGTGCCTTGTCGGTGTTCTCTGAACGCTATCACGGATATACATGCCAGCAATGTGGAGAGACACCACCCGTTTGCCCCGATCAGTAAGGCAGTCTGTTATCTCTTTAGACCAACAACATATAGAATCAGGGCGTGTGAAATGTTACAGTGCTTGATTTCTGACCCATCGAGTCTTAAAAGCAACGAAAGATGATTGCTGCGGGCAATTACGAAGACCGGAGACCGATTCCAGAGAAAGGTGCAGTTTAAGGTGCGGAGGGCTTCGAACACGCCGCACCAGATTCATGCATAGCCCAAATTCCAATTATTTACAAATTCCTTGAGCACTTTTGTTAAGAATCGCTTGCCGGTTTAAATGCCAGCGCCTCGAGCTCACGTGGCCGCTGCAGTGTAAACGCGCAAAGAGACCATGACTTCCATCCATCGACAGCAGCGGCCTGTCACCACCTGGAGTTGACGGTAGCGTCTTTCTTTGCTGTCGATGCCAGCGTCGCACGCCGTTCCGTCCGCTGTAGATCCAGCGGGCCAGCGCTGCTGCCATGACTCACCGGGCGCCGCCCGCTGGCCGGCCGGAGAGCAGGCGGACGGTGGGCCAGCGCTGCTGCCTGGCTCGCCAGGCGCCGTCCGCTGGCCGGCCGGGGAGCGGCGGACGGTGGGCCAGCGCTGCTGCCTGACTCGCCGGGCGCCGTCCGCTGGCCGGTCGGGGGAGCAGGCGGACGGTGGGCCAGCGCTGCTGCCTGACTCTCCGGCGCCGTCCGCTGGCCGGCCGGGGAGCAGGCGGACGGTGGGCCAGCGCTGCTGCCTGACTCGCCGGGCGCCGTCCGCTGGCCCGGCCGGGGAGGAGGCGGCCGGGCGGGCGCGGGATGTGCGTGCGCCCGCCGGCGTCCGGGCCCGGCGGCGGCCGGTACCCGGCGACGCCGGTTCGATTACCGACTCCGGTGCGGCCGGGGCAGTCGCCTTAGTAACCGCGGGCCCAAATACTGGTAAACAGTGGCGGAGGGCGGCGGCAAGTCGGTCGGCCGCGGCTGGAGCGGTCGGCGGTGCGTCCCAGAGGCCCGGCGAGCAGCGCCGCGTCGCGCCGCGCCGCGCCGCCCGCACCACACCGACGGCTCGCCCTGCGCGGCGCCGGGGGAGACGCGGCGGGCGGGTGCGCCGCCCCGGGGACCGCTGAGGCGTGAGGCAGCCCGGCTGGGCCGATGAGGCAGGTCGGTGACGCAGGATGGGTCCGTAGATGGAGATTCAGCGCGGCACTGCTCTGCCGGCACTCGGGGGAATGAACCTGCTCTTTGGTCAGAGGTGAGACCCGGGCCCTCCCGCCTACTCCGGCTCCTCTGACGGGGATGGGCTTGTGAGGGTCGGCGCACAGTGCGTGCTTCCTTATCGACAGCCCTGCCCATGTGCTCTTTAGGTGTCTTCCGCAGCGATTTCTAGCTAAATGTGCTTAACGTCGCTTTAAACTGGTCCCGTGGCGCAGCCCCAGCCGACCTGCTCACGGACACCGCTCCACTGGCATGCACGAACTGCGAGGTTTCACCTCCGACGACAACGTGCTGGTCCTGACATTTTATGGCGGTATCCCCATAGAAAGGGCTGCACGATAACTGCCCGCCGTGAGTGTTGCCTTCACAACTCGAGCAACATTTAACGGTGTAAATTCCCGCTTTAATTCGCACCACTTTAGAATGACCAGGAAACAAACTTGGGCCGGACACCGGGCGGCGATGTCCCCGCCCCTGGCGCCGCGCCAATCTTCTCGGCCTTGACCTTTGGCGGGCGCGCGGCTCGCGTCGGGACCCGCCGCCCGCCGCGACCCGGGCCCACTGCCCCATCGACCGTTGCCCTCTTAGAACTGGGCCGGCCGGACCGGACGGCACTGAAGCGAGCCGGCGGCGCGCAGTTCAGCTATCCTGCGGCTCCTGGCAGCGCATCCGGCAGCTGTTTGCGGCTCCTTGCGGCCCGGACCGTCCCTCCGAGCCGAGTTCAGAGCGGCTTCAGACCGCACTCCGTACTCCGGCGGACCGGCCACCGCTGCCGAGGCTCTCTGCAGAGGAGGGAGGGCCACTGGAGCTCGGTATACGCCGTTTGAGATAACCGTTCCGGTGCCCGCGTGGCACATATCTGAATGCAGCAGCAGGCAGCCAGCAGATGACATTCCTTCTTGCCCTTTGATAACGAATGCGGCTCTGTGGTGCGGTGTTCATCGTTGGGATCTGCTCGGTTTCGTACATTTCCTTTTGTGCGCGTGAGCCAAACGTTTAAGATGCTGCATTCAGCCGTTCATTAAAGTCAGCGTCGTGTTCTCTATCGTGTTCATCTCGTGTGCCTCTGACGTCTCCATTTCATCTGTAAAACTACTGCTGTGTTAATATGGCTGACTCTAGTTACGTCACAGACTAGTCTTCAAGTCGCTGACCGTATATGTTGGGTAGCTTAGGTCGGCGATTGGGTGTGACGTCAGAACTACGCTCGTGAATCCCGGCTCACATTGGTTCGTAAGAGGACGTCGCTGATAAATCCGTTGGCCGGTACTTGTGCTGGTAACTGACCCAGCAGTCATTGGCCGCAGTCATTTGATAGCCCGCCACGCGCGTCCAGTCCTCACCTGATCCGCTTTACCTACTCCCTCAGTGCCCCTTGCTGTGACCCAGTGGTGTATGGCCACGTAACCGGTGTCACTCGGTCATACCGGTTCCGCCTCTGACCTGACCGGGGCTTCTCTGGCCTGACCAGTGCCTTTCCGACCTGGCCAGTGCCATTTTTGAACTAAGTGGGCGTCTCTGACCTGACTGGTTCCACTCTAACTTGACTAATGCCTCTCTGACCTGACAGGCTCCACTCTGATCTGATTGGTGCCACTCCTGACCTGGCTGGTGCCCCCCGACCTGGCAGGAGCCTCTCTGACCTGGCAGGCGCCTGTCTGGCCTGGAAGATGCCTCTCTGACCTGACCTGCTGTCCGCAGCGGCCTCGCGTGTCATCCCACTTCATGGAGAAGTATGAGAAGCTGGGTAAGATCGGCGAGGGTTCGTACGGGCGCGGTCTACAAGTGCCGCAACACCGAAACCGGTCAGCTGGTCGCCATCAAAAAGTTCATGGAGTCCGAAGAGGACCCGCTCATACGTAAAATCGCCCTTAGAGAAATTCGCATGCTGAAGGTGAGTGTAGTGCGCGTTTTGAAAGGGGTTTGCGCTATCCTGCTCTACTCCAGAGTAAAGGGCTGCGCGTTGGACCGTTCCTTTGAGTCGCGGGAAGGGTTCTGATGTTTTCCTCTAAGCATCTGTCCGGCTGTGTTCCTGGCAGGTGCAACAGTTTTTAGAGGTGCCTTTGTCGTCCTCCGTATTAAGTGTAGATGATATTAGCCGATGCTTCCTTAAAGTGGAGCTGTGTGCCCGCGTCACCCCGGACGGTCTCTGATACGAGTTTGTCGGCGTTTACTACGACGCACTCGTTTTTTTTTTTGGTTTCCCTGTTTTTAATAATATGTCGCCATTGTTCCCCAAGATGCATTTCTCCTCTTTGAATTTCTTAAAGAGCTTTCCAAGATTCCGAATGCAGAGACCGTACAGCAAATGGTGTAGATGGACCTAAAGTATGGGGGCCTTCGCGCTGGAATGAAATCTGTTCAGACTATTTCAAATGCTGATTTTCTATTACAGCAACTGAAGCATCCAAACCTGGTGAACTTAATAGAAGTTTTTCGAAGGAAAAAGAAGTTACATCTAGTCTTCGAATTTTGTGACCACACCGTGCTTAGTGAGCTTGAGAAGCATCCAAAAGGGTAAGGACGACCGGAGCATGGTGGGTTATTTTCCTCGTTACCTAAATTTTGCTGCAACCAACGCAACCAGTCATTGACGCGGCGTGTACGTCCAGATAAAGGAGCACCAAATATTGCGGAACATTTATGTCACCGGCTTTCCCCCTGTCGCGGCAACTCAGGAGAAGGTAGCCTTTATCTTTCATCAATTATAAGAAGGCTGGTACGCCATGGCTATCTTTCATAGCGTGTGATTGAGAATGTTTCAGATGATAACTTTGAGGTACCTACGTATGCTTTTTAAGTGACGAAGGCTATAGCCAGAAGGCATTTTGCACCTAGCGGTTTCTTTGAATCTAGCTTCCAACCATTATACGTAAGGCTGCGCACTAAGCCAGATTTGGAATATGTTAATCACGTATTATGACATTTTCAACCTGAATTACAAATGGCATTCTTAAAATAACGTTCCTTCTTGCATATTTATGATATGCCTTTTGGATGACCCAATTATCACGTTCTTTGGCCACATAATCCACCGGACTGATTTTGATGCTGACTTGCAGGGACGCCTTCGGTTGTTCTTCGTTGTTTTGTTTCTGTTTAGTAAGATTTTCACAGACATATGAGTATCACCGCGCCGGATTGCATAGCTCTGGTGCGTGGAAAGAAGCTGACCGTCCAGGGAGTTCTCAGCGGTTTGCTCTCGCTATGACACATGCAGTGTTGCGAAAACCAAAGACCGTTCCCACTATATAACACACAAATTGCTTCACATACACAAAATTAAGATATTTTTTTTAGTAGAAACACACCGACCTAGTAGTTTCAATCTATAACAAATGTGATGGCTCTGTTTTCGTTGACAATTTGTCATATTAATTGTACCAAAGCGCGGGCAATCTTTGTCGTTATATTGCGCACGCTCCACTACAAAACACAAATGCCCTTGACCCTGTCTGTCATTCCATGTACCATATTGAGTTTACGCGATGAATGTCGGTGCAATTAAATCTGCTCAGAAATAATTGTGTTTATTTTATTTATCAGATATGTCGTAATATATTTGTTTCATTTATCTGAGGCAATTTTGCGCCATTTCACTAAATGATTGCAGCTTTCTTATTAAACTGAATTGACAGAATCTAACGTATGATAGTATGGTTTTTTGTTATCGTTTTAATAGGATGTGCCTTTATATAGACTGCTGGGTACGTAGAATGCGTCATTTTTTTCCGAAAAAAGTGACGGTGAAGTTAAACGACTCGTATTGCAGTATGAGAAATCAATCTTGCTCACGGACTCGTTTTCTTCAAGTTATGCTGTACGTGTGGGAAACCAGAGGTACGGGGCTCAATTCATCCTTCCTGCCAGGCTAAGAGGCAGGCGACGCCATATAGCCTCAACAGTGGCTATATGACGTCGCCTGCCTGAGTTCATCATTAGGGCTTGATGGGTGCCTCGTAACGCCCCAATGATAAACAAACATTTTCGTCGACAGACATTGTAACCTGCCTACACTCCGACCATAATGATTGCCAAGATTTCGGGCTCCACGAGCATTTGGCTGACCTTAAACGTGTCCTGACGTGCTTTCAGCTGAATGAAACGCACAATGTTACATTATATTTCATGAAGAAAACAGCTACAATCCCTTTCAAATCTAATCCATTGAAATGAAATTGGTCGAAGTGCATGGTCATTTCTGTAAGCACAGTTGCCATATCCTTTGATTCGTTGGTACCTCTCGCACTGCTCAAACACAGAACTATGTGGGCGATATTTGTTTCGATTACATACACCACCCATATTGGTTCACCCGTACTGACCTTAACAATTTCCAAAGAAGTCCGTTGATGCGACGAAAGAGAAACCACTGCAGTATTGTGCAGGGAACCCCCACTGATTGGCTCCGCCACTCGGCGGTATCAGCAAAGTAATATCACCCCATGCGCCATCAGCGGAGCCCTGCGTCCACGAACAGTCGATAGCCTCGGAGAAGACCGAAATAATGGCGCTAGCGGCGCCAGACAATGACCTTCATGAGACGGCATTCTCAGAATCTCCATGACATTGAAAAATAAATATTGAACAGTTTCCTCATGACAATATATATGTTCCTTTTTGTACTCGAGCTCAAGTCATATTGAAGGCGTTTGTGACAATCTTAAATGCTTGAGGTAGCCCGGCGTTGCAGGTATTGGAGTTAAGTTGAGCAGGAGTTGCAGGAAGGTTACGTTTTCAATATTCTGACACAACCTGAGAGTATTTGCTTTACCTGCCCTCGGTCGATTGTGCGACATGACTTCTTTATACATTTAATGTCAGTTAGGATCGGTGCTCATGTTCTTCATGATCAATGCGCTTCGTCGAAAATTTATTATAAGACACCGTCACTAATTTTCGGTTAAATTGCACCAGGCTGAATGTCGGTGCCGTGATCTCAAGCATGGGTCAGGATTAGCTCATGGAAGGTCAGCCTACACGAACTGTACCAAAGACGAGATGCCTAGTAAACTCCTTTTTATCTCTACTTTATGAATCGACAATCACTGGACAAATCAACGTTTTTGTGATGCAGCGCAACAAGAGTTATCTAGCGCCGCCTGTTTCCTCTGTAGCGAAGCGTTTAGTTCTGCAGAAGCGGTGTTCGAGCTACAGCGCTGATAGCGGGCGCGGCCCCTAAGGCTCATTGATTCGCCGTATCACAGGCTGTATTCACTGGGTGCTGTCTTTTTCGTTCTCTGAGAAGTCATGCGTCTTTTGTTTGTCACCATTTTGGTCGTTTCGTGTCGGGTACCGGTCTTGAGAAGATATCTGAACAGAAAGGGATTTGAGCGGGAGTTTAAATACACTAGCTTCCTCGAATGACCTGTTTTGACCAGCAAAAGTCTGCCGACTCGGTTGTTCATTGGCCCCTATATTGCCTGTAGCTTCGCCGGTAGAGATACGGTGCCTCTTTCTGTTGGGCTTTGGCATGGTTATTTTTTTAAAGACGGCAGGTAATTCTGGGGCTCACTCGACCAACACAGGCGAGGAAACGACTCACCCGTTGAGACCTGGATCTGTATACCTTAGTGCCAGAACATTGGTTTTATGTTAGAGACATCGTGCATGGCGAAGGATTCTCTGGTGGTACCAGTCAACATGACTGGCTCGGCAACGAAATGAATCCAGTTGTTGAAGCACATTTCATGCATCCCCAGGATTAGTGGCAACTATTGATTCTGCCCTTGTCTTTTTTACACGTTAGCAGCGTTTACCTAACCGTCTACTGGTACCGCACAATGATGGCACTAACCTTAATTCATGGCTCTCAGTGTTCATTGGCCTGCGACCTGGTCTGTCTTACCTATGTCTTATTCTTTACGTGACCAACCTCCCCTCACGGTCGCCACAGCGTGCCGGAGGAGCTGACGAAGCGGATCACGTGGCAGATGCTGCAGGCCATCAGCTATTGCCACGCCAACAACTGCATCCATCGAGACGTCAAGCCTGAGAACCTGCTACTCACCAAGAACCAGGTCCTCAAGCTCTGCGACTTCGGCTTCGCCCGCAACATGAGTACGCATATCTGAAGAGGTTTTGCTTGTCGTTTTACATGAATGCGCTGGCAAGGCCTGCCATCGTGTGCTTGTTCGTGTTGTTGAACTGGTAAGACACTGATCGTATCGCACTCACGCCTTTGTGCTTTTTTATATGCCACACGGATTTGTGTTTTATTACAAAGGAAACATCGAAGACCCTTACGTATCAACGTTCATGGCGGAAATATGGCATGCATAAGCGGGTGAATGTATGTGAAAACACATTCATTGAGTCCCGACCAGGACCAGGGTATATCGTGAACCCGTATACGGGTACGGGTATCAAAAGAAGTGAGGAATCGGCTGCTCTCCCCTTTTGGGATTCGGTGAGTAGGAGCAGGTGTGGGAAATGGGTCATGCATGGTCATTGATATCAAATGAAATTTGTTTCTTTTTTCTTTATAGCATGAGCAACGATGAGCTGGGAGCACTCGCTGAGCGCAGCTTGTTGCGTGTGACCTGAAGTCATCACCCACTGTGTGCCGACCCGGTTCAACAGTCACCTTTGGCCTTGTTGGCAGACAGCGCTGTGAACGGTTTCACGTCCTAAACGTCCCTGCGTCACATCAGGACGGGCCTAGGTCACTCTCTTTGGCCAGTTGCCAGCTGATCTGTCCATGTCCCTTGCGCTGAACATTGTACCGCTCTGAGACTCTGACGCGGTGCCACTGAGCTACCAGTCCAGTATCTCTTCCCTAGGCCATGGATGCGGCAAAGATGTGGCTGAAAGTTGACCCGCTGTGTGGCTTTGGCAAGCACCTGTATTCGTTTCGTCGCCGCAACCGCGCATTTCCTAGAAAGCCCTAAGAAACCACCCACAGCATAGTCGGTGTTGCTCTCTCACCAAAACTGTCACCTTTCATTAGCACTGAGCTCATGACCTGCAACCCACGATGACCTCTTCAGCTCGAAGACCCCCGCGAGCTGCTGCCCTTCCGTCGGCTGACCGGTGCCAACCGTGACCTGCAGGCCCCGGAGAGCCATACACGGATTACGTGGCCACGCGCTGGTACCGGGCGCCCGAACTGCTCGTGGGAGACACGCAGTACGGACCGCCCGTCGACGTCTGGGCCGTGGGCTGCGTGTTCGCCGAGCTCGTCAAGGGCGACGCCCTCTGGCCGGGCAAATCGGACGTTGATCAGCTCTACCCTCATCCGAAAAACGCTAGGTGAGGGGGCGTGGGCGGCCTCCGGCGCTAGATGGGGGGGGGGGGGGTGCGGGGCGGCCTCCGGCGCTAGATGGGAGGGGGGAGGTGCGGGGCGGCCTCCGGCGCTAGATGGGGGGGGGGGGGGGGGGTGCGGGGCGGCCTCCGGCGCTAGATGAGGGGGTGCGGGGCGGCCTCCGGCGCGGCCCAGGTGAGGGCGTGGAGCGACCTCATGAGAGCGTGGGGAGGCCTCCGGCGCGGCCTAGGTGAGGGCGTGGGCGACCTCCGGCGTGGCCTAGGTGAGGGCTTGGGGCGACCTCCGGCGTGGCCTAGGTGAGGGCGTGGAGCGGCCTCCGGCGCGGGCTAGGTGAGGGCGTGGGGCGACCTCCGGCAAGGCCCGCCATGACCAAGGGTTACGTTGACAGACCTTGCGTACAGGTTTGGTATGAGAAGCTGTGACTTGTTCAGGTGCACACGTGGCGTTCCCTTGTTGCGCATCCGCCACATGCTACAACGGGGGTGGAGGCATTACAGCATGAGCTGCTTAAGTCAACGAAGCTCGTTTTTCATTTTCGAGGAATCAGTTGATGGTTTCTGATCACCCTGCACACGTCGTCTTCAACCGCGAGCGTCGAGAAACCTGGTTGACACAAGAAGGCCGCCGTTTCAGGCGACCTGACGTCACGGCACATGCAGGTGTTCAAGTCCAACGAGTTCTTCTGCGGGGTGGCGCTGCCAGAGCCGCAGGAGCAGCAGAGTCTGGAGCAGAAGATGGGCAAGACCCTGAACAACACCGGCATGGACTTCCTCAAGGTGCGCCAGTGGCACCGCTGCGTCGCGTCCACACACAGTCCTGTGACCTTGACGGCGTGACCGACTTCTGCGTGCGGCACGACTCTCGGGTCTGCCGCACTTCGCATCGAAACCGGACTCACTACTTTTGGACGTTGAAGCCAAGGCAAAGCTATGGCTGCAGCTATGGTTGCAACACGATTTGGGCGTTGGTGTGCTATTTTAAGGAATTGGGCTGACGAAAGGCATTTTGATTTTGATGTGCTAGCAAGAAACAAGAGTTTCTTTATTTCTAAGCGTTTGTTCCGCACAATTCAAAACACCTGAAAATTTGCCCCCGTCAGCGCGGGCTCATCGAACTCATCGGCACCGTGCAAAACTCTTTGCAATCAAATTGCAATGATTGATGGTGAATTAAATTTTGGTATGCACGAAGAGTGCCTGGATAGTTGTTGATAGCCTCGGCCAGCCGTGCCTCAGCCAACGCCGAAAACAACGTCTACTCCATATGCTATATTGCCCAACTAAATGGTGTCGAGCATTCTGGAGCGAATGCATGGAGAGTATTTGTGTACGAACTTTTCAGCTTAATGAAAAGTCGATGAAATGGTGTGGAGGGACGTCCCGCCGCCACCCAATGGCACACCTGCGCCAATGGGGCACACCTGCGCCAATGGGGCACACCTACGCCAATGGGCACACCTACGCCAATGGGGCACACCTGCGCCAATGGGGTCCACTCTAGACGCCGTATCGTAAAGGAGGACGACGTTATTAGTTTTCACTTGCCAGTGGGCCCCTGCATACCATCGACCGCTGCTGCACAGAGCATTGTGGTGTGGACAGCGTGTCGTCCTAATGAGCACGCATTGGTTCTCTATCGCGATGCAGTTTTGGACCAGAATATTTGGGGCTGCGCGGAAAGGCGGGGCGGTGGCTGACCGGCGTGTCGTGACGTACATTAGAGGACATTGCGACCTCTCGTCCATTGCTCACTTGATCAAACAAATTTTGTTGCACTGACAACGGGCTAAGGGTAGAGGATGCGATGATGTGGAAATATTCCTACAAGGCTGAACGTTTTCCTCTTGGTTTTCCTTTAAAACGCATCTGTGTATGCTTGTAGGATTCAAATGATACGTAAAACATGGTTCTGAGTGGAGGTGTGAGGAGAGGTATGCACCGTCACGAAAACTTCAATTAGAGACGCCACAGGTAACCAGTTGTACGGGGAGCTGCGATGTTTTTACATTGAAGAGATGGCTGAATAACACGACTAGTGTGCTCGTGGCTTTGCGTCTCCACGTTGAACTTTCCGTGCTTGATACGCACTTCAGGAGGAGTATATGAGAAAGCATTTGTGTGCACACGAATCAATGGCATACGTTTGTCTTAGAATATCCGTCTTAGTGACCTTCCAAAGGCAAATTTGTACATCACCATTTTATGTGTTAGTGTGATGCCTTGAAATCAAAGTAGGCAAGTCTTGTCATTCAGTATAAATTTAGGTAAATTACGCCAAATGAAAATAGAACACCTATGGGGACACTCATCGAAGCGAGTGTGAGAACAATCCCGAAAAGTCGAATGATGACTGAGATTGAATAAGGAAATTGGATCTACCCAAGAAAGCTTTCGCTCTGCGATTTCTAGGTCTAGGACAAAAAGGATTTAAAAAGCAGCCTTTCAACCCCAAGAAATGAAAAGCCGTGCATTTCTTGCTTTGCTGACTGCACCACAACGATAAAGCTCAGCATACTACCGTAAGGTTCAGAGGATATCTCTGTAGCATGTTGCGCAGTCGTGCCAAAATTTTCAGGACCACTTGTTATTAGTTAGAATTTTCTAATGGTTCTGTATTTGTATATATTGTACACATTCATATCTGTTTTCTTATAATCAGTATTTCTTTTATCATTTTAGTATTATTCAAGTAGAAAACGTGTTCCTAGCGTTTGTGGTTTCGGAACAGCGGCGGTTTTTGAGAAACATTGCACGGCGATCCACGGCCGGTGCGTCATGAAAAGTCCGCGTTATTAGTCATAAGTTCGCGCGTCAACAGGGTGGGTCGTGAAAACGGCAAATCATGGTGACGGTTAAGGGCAAAACTTCGGGAAAATGTCGCAGCTCACATGGTGAACAGCTGGCGAAAAAATCTTACGCATTTGGCGAATACGCCACAGCCTTCCACGTGTACAATATCCACAAGTTATTTGATCGCGGACATTCTGTTTCCAAGCCAATGCAAGTATTCTTATTGGTCATTTGCGTGGCCACCTTGATCCGCATTGATACTGAAGGAGATACTGCTAAAAAATGGTTAAGACGCGGACTTTAACAGGATAGACTACCGAAAAGTTGTCCTTTTTGGAAAGTAAAAGTTACAGCCAAGAATCTCCCAGAGCGGGAGACAGGACTTTGTTCGACCTAAAACTTGCTACTTCAGCTCCTGATGCTGTACCTTTACTGTCGAAAGCGCTGCCGTACTGACGATACTAATGAAGCAGAGATTTAACACCGGCCTTGCGTAGGATCCCTGATAACGCCATAAGTTTCCATACATATTGTAAGCATAACAAGCCAACAGCTACCGAGAAAGATGCTGCACGTGCACGCCACATGCTCCAGAAAATATTGGCCCTATTTCTGGGTAGGTTCCAAATAAACTTCTGTATATGTACCATATTCTACTTTTTTGAAGTCAGAACACTATGTCGTGCTGAGAGTCCCTTCGGTGCGTTGAGCGCTACACAGGCCAGACCGGCCGTTGCTCACCAGCTGATCGACGTTTACACTCGGTTGTCATGGCGACACCGGTGATGGTGGTGGCGACGGTGGCTGTCACAGTGACGTCACCAGTGCAGCCGACGCTGTCACGGGCCCGCAATTTAGCAGCCCTGTTTACCGAATCGTCTTCGCTACGCGGCGATCGATGCGCTGGCCGCGCCAAGGTCGGCGCCTCACGCGTGCACGCGAGGCCGCCGCTTCCATCCACGGCCGCCAGAGGCTCGTGCTTAAGGAGAAGTTCGCATGAGTGAGGCCTTCGCTGGGCCAGAGTGGTTCATTGCACGAAACCCAATCAGCCCTGAACAACTCAGGTTTTCAAGGCTACGTGGAGGTTTTCATGTTTTGGTCCATCGATATAAGTGATTTTCACCTTCGCTTGCGCCATAGGAGACCATATTTGTTTCACCTGCGAGAGTTTTGTCGGACTCAGAAACACGGCTGACCGGGGTGCCTCCTTCAAAAATGATGTCCCGCAATCCATGTCGTTTGAAATTTGAAAATACTTTTGAAAACGAAAATACTTTAATTTGAAAATGCTTGGGGGCAAGGTTTTCCAGAAGGCCCCCTGGACGCCATGGGGCTTCTCAAAGGAAGAGGGGGGGGGAGGGGGGCTCCTGCACCGTGTCGTATGTAAGGGGCAAGGGGGATTCGAGTGCACGTGCGTTGTTCCTATGAAACTTTGGCATGCATCATATTCATGCAAATGCATGCCAGCAATTTAAAAAAATCTGGAATGGACGCAAAGTGTCTCCCTATCACAAAACAGATCCTACTATTCTAGAAGAGAGCCTCCTGATGCTTAGGGCAGCCTGCTAATCCAGATCAGGATCCTGCCCATTGACGAGGGGGGGGGGGGTTCCAAATTTAGCTAATGTTCTCGCTATCACAAAGCAGGGCATCCTGATCTAGGAGCGCGGTGATCTCATACATGAAATGGGGGGGGGGGGGGGTGCCTCTTAAGGGTGCCTTTTAACCCAGAACAGTGGCCTCCTAGTTCATAGCAAGGGCCTCTCGGAGCAGCAGAGGACTTCCTTAGCAGAAAATTGGGCCTCCAGATCTAGAGCATGGATTACCTTGTTCATAAAGGCGGTCTCATGATGCAGAAATGGGCGTCCTGATGCAGAAAAGCGAAAAAGGATCTTCCGAGTCTGATTTTTTGTTCTGTGGCTCAGTTGTGGGACCTCTTTGATCCAAGTTTTGTTAACATACGGGTAGCTACGAAACATGTAGCTCGAGAAAAAGGGCTTCCGACAAATATGAGGAGGTAAAAACAAACCCTTGCACGCTCTGCCTGCCGGTAGGCAGGGAGGGGGGGGGGACAACTGCACCCTCTGGCCCCCGCCCCTGCTGCACCTGGTTGTCGCTGCCGTATGGACTGTGGAACATGTTGAGGGCCGGTTGAAAAATACATGTTTTCTCCAATACGCCCAGGTAACAGCTGAAGTACGCTTGCATATGTTCATAGCTTCTATTTCTCTATAGCTCAAAAAGGCTTAAACGCGTTTAAAAGGCCCGCATTCATGTTCAACATGCTCCACAACCCATTGTGCTTAAATGTCTTCGGCATTTTTCTAATATTATGTGAAAATAGATCCCAACGCATTAATGATACGTTAGATTTTGGAGGGTCTGGGCCTAAGAGAGATTATGGGTTGGTTTCGCATGCCGAAAGTCGCAACTTACACTATTTGTTCACTTGTCATCATGCCTTTTGCTTAAAGGTTTCTCTTTACGCTACAATGATGGTGCAAGTTTTTGGCCTGACCGCTGAGTCAGTGCGCGGGTTACCACCCGGCGATGCTTTCATTATTGCGACGCTTCAGTCCATAGCGTTACAGTGGAATACAAAACTCTGAAGTGGTAATATTTTCTGTGATCGCTTTTCGTTGGAATTCAGAAAAGTTCTTGGAATTATAATCGTTTGGTGGCTCTAGTAAAGATCCGATAAGCAAGCTTTTCGGTGGAAACGATATCTGTCAACCGATTTACTAACCGTACTTACTTGATCTCAGAATGGCATGGCTGAGCGCGTTTTGCACAGCGGAAAACCCACTCCGCCAAATACATACAGACACACATATCGGCTGCGCTCGGTGACCGCGGCCATGTAGCTCCTCCCCCACCTGTCTGCCGTGCTCGGTGGCCGCGGCGATGTAGCCCCTCCTTCACCTGTCTGCCGTGCTCAGTGGCCATGGTCGTCGGCACCGGCTGCCGTGCATATAGTAACGGTATCGACCTGAGGCGCTGGGTGCCCTCAGCGACCCAGCAACGGCCGCGGCGCGACACCGATCGTCCGCGGCGGGCCTGACACATAACGGCGGGGAGGGGGCGCGGCTTCCACAAGCCCCGGTATCATTCAGCATTGGCCTATAGTGGCTTACAGAAAGAGACGAGGCAGCAGTCGCCTTTGCCCCCCCCCCCCCACCCCCGCTCTCCCCCAGGGATTCCACTGACAATGTTAAAACACGCTCAGAGTGGTCCCCTACCGGCTTCCGGAGCGGATGGTGCAGCGCGGCACAGGTCTGTGCTCTGACCAGCGGCAGACGAGAGGTCAGACTGCTCACCGTATTGTGTACACGGTTAATACATTGTATCCTCATGGAGAACATCCGTCTTATCACGACTCATGGATGTGGAGGGATCAGGGGCTGGCCGTCGTAAAAAAACATTGGAAGCTGAAACCCATACTTGGAATGGAGAAGACCAGGATTTCTCCCGAGTCCCCTCTCCAAAGCTTTTAGGCATGTTGCATTTGGGCTCCTAACCTCTGCCTATGGAAGTCAAATGTAGGAGAAACTAAACGTTAAAATGGCGTTAAAAACTGCGTTAGTGACCACTTTAATGAACACCTCGGAGGCGAACGTTTACGGGGAGCGCACAGACCTCTGAATGAACGGTTGGTAGCGTGGGACGCGGCAATGGATCACGGTGCTATACAAGACCGGCTTTCAAGAATAAATTTTAGCGACAGTATAAGACAACACGGATCTCAGAATAAGATACTTGCAGAATATTTTAATGGATATCAGCGCTCAACTTGGGAAAGCTTCGGGTACCCATGGCCGCGTGATGTTGTTCAGCGTTCCGAATGAGGTCCTGCACTTTTACTCGCTCATCATCACGCGTCTTACAAAGTGTTACAAAGCGTTTTACAGGGTTTCAGTATTAAAAAATTGTGAGCCTCTTTTAAGGCTGTGAAGGGTAAGTTCCCCACGTTTTAAAAACAGTGGGAGACACGTCCCCCACGTCTCCTACCACATCGCCACCCGAGCATCGAATGGAAACGATAACGGTTAAAGTTCTACTTCTAATCACAGCTTTTCGTTACTATCGATAGGTGGCCTAATGTGCTCCTAGGTGGCAGTCGGCTGTGGGTCCTCTGATCCAGCCCGTCCCCCTCCTATGGACTGGACTTTGTATCTCATGAGGGATCATGCCCCATCCACCCGCCCCTAATGTTGAGCCAAGCCACCAATAACATGTTGACCCCTATACTGTTGTCATGATATTGGAGGTCCGGTTCAACATTGAAGGCGGGTGGAGGGAAGGGGACATGATCGATTAAAGACATACAAAATTCAGTCCAGAGGAGGGGCGCGGCTGGATCAGCTGACCCACAGCTGACTGCCACCTAGGGGCACATTAAGCCACCTATCGGTGGTACCGAAAAGCTTCGGTTATAAGCAAAACCTTAAGCGTTTTCGTCTCCATTCGATGTTTGAGTGGCGACGCCACGGGAGACATGGGCGACGCGTCTCCCACAGCTTTCAAAACATAGGGAATTCACTCTCCACAATCTTAAAAGAGGCCCACAATTTTTCAACAATGAAACACTGTAAGGCACTTTGTAACACTTGTAACTTTGTAAGTGCAGGACCTCATTCAGAACGCTGAGCTACATCACGCGGCCATGTATACCCGAAGTTTTCCCAAAATGAGCGCTCATGGCCACTACAATATTCCGAAATTGTATGATTCTGGAATCCGTGTTTTTTTGCTGTTGCTATATATCTATTTTTTATAAGCTGGTATTGTATAGAATCATGATCTATTGCCGTGGCTCAAGCTACCACGTGTTCACTTAAAGGTTTGTACGCTCTGCGTAAACGTTCGTCTCCAAGCCTTTCATTTAACTGGTCACTAACGCCACATCTAGTTTCTCCTACACGCAATATTCGTGGGCAGAAGTTTCAAGACAATACGTTTGCTACGTCCTTCTGCGCATATTTCGCTTTCATCCGATTGACACCTGTGTAGCAGATCAATCCGACTCCCAGCTGGACACGACACGGGAAGCCGAGGACTGTGCGAATTAGCCTGACTTTAAAATAGGACTATCAGTTCACGCCACCTTGAGGCCGTGTGGGTCACTCGATGCTACTTTGGCATTCACCGTTTTGCGCAGCTTGACATCTTTAAGCGAGAGTTTAAATAAGACGCAGTTTGTCCCTGTCACTTTTCTTTGACAGCCTGAGTCTTCGCCACAGCTATGCTTAGCAAGGACTCAGATCCCAAACCTATCCCTGCAAACAGGGGCATCGACAGGATGATTCAGAGGTGGTCCAGACTTGCGTGCGACCCTACTCTGGACTGCGTACAGAACGAATCATGCATGGGAGGACCTAGGAAAGTGAATTCGGTTTGTTAGAGGATCAGTGCTTATTGAAACTGCAAGTGAGCGGATTGCTCACGTTGCATTGCGAATTTTTATGTCTTGTCACCGCCCTTGACCCTATATTTTCCCTTCGCTGCTTGTGAGAGGGTAATTACCGAATGTCCAAAACTTGAACTTGCGTCACACTATTCTGTTTCAATTGCTGCCCTCGTTCTCTTTTGCCGATGACTCGAATTGGGTCGAAACTCTTACCATGTTTTGCATTGGCGTGCGCACGGATGTTGTGGTAGGCTGCTTCTATTACCTGAACTGACATTACGGCAGTGCGTTATACTTTAGCTTTAACACGCATTCATCCGAAGACAAAAAAGTAAAAATTGCAGCAGTTCCCCGGCTTGGTGTTTACTGGGACTGAAAACCTCTCGCGCGAGTCACTATTTGTTCATCTCCGTGCTTCTTTCTGTGGGTCATTGACATCATATCGCACCGCAAAACGATGACTGGTTGTGTTCCCACCAACAGAAATGTCTGGAAAAGGACCCGGCGAAGAGGCTCACGTGCCAACAGCTCCTCCAGCACCCGTACTTTGATGGGTTCAACTTCAAGTTGCCGCAAGCAGAAATCGAGGAGTTCGAAAGGATGAAACGAGTGAGTTCAGTAAGTCAGCTACAGATTCTTTAAAAGTCAGGCCTTTCGCCACGTCCGTAACCTATTCACCCATATATTCATAGGGCATGCTTGACTTACATCAATATGTCGGCGCCTGTGACTGCACGCATGTACCGAAGTTTTTTTGGGTTGAACATTTATTATTACGTCTCTTCTATTTTTTCACCAATAGATTCCAACACTTGACATAATGATACATGTTCTTTAGACGCTGACCTTTACCGATGTTCAAACGGTAATTTGAGTGGCATTGTAAATGTATGACTCTTGCAAACGAATGGCTGATGTATCCACTGGTAACTGGAAAAGCTACAACCAATCAAACATCTACATGCCCCACAACAAACCGTCCGCAGATATCTCCACTCGCACGTGGAGACCGACGCAAGCGTGACGTCGTTGCGACACCCACCGATGCGAACATGACGTCGTTACAACACCCAACATTTGTGTCACCATATACAGAGCAGCATGCTTACCACAACTGTGAGCACATTTAGTACACCGGCTATGAGCACAAACAGCTTTAGAAGAGCTCATTGTCAATACAATAAGGCGGACACGGAATGCAGCGGTATGGTGCAATGGCAGTTAATCAGGAGACATGATCAGAGAGCAACGCATTTTCGCTGGTATGAATATCTTGTCTCACATAGCTTGCGATTGACTTTAGATAAGCATCGGGCTCTCATTGGAGAGGAATGTGCCAAGTTACTTTCCATCTTCTGGAATTTCCAGGACAAATGAAAGCCCAGTGCCTTCCAGCTCCTTTTTCATCCACGCCTCCATCTTTTTGTCCATCTCCGGCGTGAAGTGGTTCTTCCAGTCTCCAGTTTGCCCCTTCCTCATGAACCTCTTGTTCGGGTCGCCGCTGGACCAGACAGACTTCGACAGCCACTCCCAGTTCACCCAGGGGTTATTCTTTAGGTTTCTAAAGTGCAGATGGTCCTCCAACTTGTCTAGATTTTCATCAGTTAGGTTCTTGCCAAGGAAGTTGGCCACTTTCACGATGTTTCCGCGGAGATCCTTCTTAAGATCCTCAAAAAAGAGGAAGAGCATGTTCGGATGATCGCGCTGCCGCCAGGCCTCTAGGACGTGTGGGAAGTAGGGTAGCTGTGAGACATTGCCTTCAACGAAGAGATCGACAAATTTCTCGAGGGTGAGGTCCTTGGACGCCTCGTTATACAGACTTAGGTGATAGAAGTACGAGATGCAGACATCCTTCGGGTTGCGAGCTACGTACACCACCTGGAATAGAACATACGCGCAGCTGTTACCAAAAGCAGAATGACGATTTGCATATAAGCACATCTGGATCGAAGCATGGAAGGAATGCGCAGCTATGCACATGTGGTGTCATGGCTCCTGTCTGTCTGTAGAGTCCGCAGCAGGTCATAAAGTAAGTTACAGTCCATAAGCAATTAGTATAGATCGGGTGCATGAACCATCGCTCAAGACACAGCATAACGACACGTGGCCCATTGACGACGCTATATCCGATGCATCATACCAAGCGCCACGCCCTCCACCCATCCGAGCCACCCCGGTGGTCGGCGAGCCTCGTCCCCGTACCTTGCACGTGTCGAGCAGTTTGGGCGGACACATATGCAGCGGTAGGTGAGTCTTGACAAACCAGGGCCGCGGCCGCGACGTGATCGGCTCGAAGAAGATCCGTTTCGAGTTGGGGTCGTTTTCCTTGCTGATGTTCTCGCGCACCCGCTTGTCCGTCACTCCCGTGATCTCGAGGAAATGCCAGCGGTCGGGTAGCAGCAGGGTTTTGGCGCCTTCGAAGTCGCAGTCATTTTGCAGCAGCCACACCAGCTCCTGTGTCCACGTGGTCCCTGGCGAGTGTACGGTTCGGAGGTCAATTGCCCCCAACGACGAGGCGTGACGGAGGATTTGGACGGTATCAGCTGGTAAGTTAGTTGCGTCGTGCGTGACACCTTTGATCTGCTTCGGGAAATGCCGTTGCGTGTTGTAGTTTACAAGAAGCAGCTCTCACATAGGTGGAAAAAGAATTTACGCCTGAATGACAAAATATGAAGCAAGCGATCAATGAGGCATGCTGAAGAAGCGATCCGTTTTTGACCAAGATTGGTGAAATGTGACTGGAAAGCGACAAAAGGTCCTTTAAGGAAATATTTCCGTTGACGGATGTGGAACAGGCTAATTCAGCCCTGCTGTTCATGTTTTCCTGTCTGCTGTGCACAGTCCACTGTCCTGATCTCAGTTTACTCAGACATACAAAAGGGTATCCTGTTGCGGGAGTGAGCTCACCGTGGCAGCAAAACTAATAAGCAGCACAGCCATAGACTGCTCACTTACCGTTTATGTAACCGACAGATAAACATACAGAGGCACCGAAGGTCGGGCCTGTCCGAACATCTGGGACGGCTCTGAGTCGAGGCGAAACCTCGCACAGGCTGCGGGCGGGTGCCGCCTCTCACCGCATTTGGGCAGCGTCACCACCCAGGTATCTCCGGGGTGCAGCGGCGTGTTGTAGTACTCCTCGAAGAAGGACTTCGAGTCTGGTACGGCCAGGTAGCGCGACGGTCCGAAGTAGGCCATGCCGTCCTTGTAGTCCGGGAAGGCGGCCATCACGCGCTTCAGGGTCTCCGGATCGAGAGACTCCGGGTCCCAGGGGAACGGCAACGGTGACGACATCTCTGCGCACGGAGCCCATGGGCGTCATCGGGTGATGCGCAGCACTGGAAACGTCATTCGTGGGGACGTGGCCAAGGGGCTCTGCTCGTGGCGTGGGGGTCCCAGGGGACCGGTAGTGGCGACGACCACTCTGTGGACGGGGGCAGAGCCGCTGTGAATGCTCTGAGATGCGAGGTGCGACAGTTCGGGCTGTGGACGGGGGCAGAGTCGCTGTGAATGCTCTGGGATGCGAGGTACGACAGCTCGGGCTGTGGACGGGGGCAGAGTCGCTGTGGATGCTCCGGGACGCGAGGTACGACAGCTCGGGCTGTGGACGGGGGCAGCGTCGCTGTGGATGCTCTGGGATGCGAGGTGCGACAGCTCGGGCTGTGGACGGGGGCAGAGTCGCTGTAAATGCTCTGGGATGCGAGGTACGACAGCTCGGGCTGTGGACGGGGGCAGAGTCGCTGTGAATGCTCTGGGATGCGAGGTACGACAGCTCGGGACGTAACGGCTCAGCTGGGGGCGACATGCGTCTCCACTAGACAAGTCTGGATTCGACTATCATCTCTGGGTGGTCGTGGATGACGCGCGCCAACAAGGCCAAAAAAGTGTCATTCTCTTGAAAAGAAACCTATTTATGGATGGGAGAAAAGGAACGTTAGGGGTGTGGGGCCTTATGGTTATGGCCTTATGGTCATATTGGTCATGGCAAGGTAAAGATTGGATCGCCGTAAAAGATAATGAACCAAATAGGGGCATACTCTTGCCACACCACCCTACATGTGAAACAGTCTTCACGGTCTGGGGGTCGTCGGGCTCATTGCGGGTTTGTACGATATACTTGCTGACCATTGCACGAGTACGTTTGTCCCGTGGTGGCGCCATCTTTTTGGCAGGGCTGATCGTTTTACTGTTCCTATCAAACGGCCAGAGATAAGCAAGCAAATAAAAGCAGAACAGTAATATTCCAGCCTCGAAGGATGTCATGACAGGTGAACGGTTAAAACGAATGGTGGCACCTTTTTTAAACATTAGTTTCCAAGCATAACTTTGCCTTGTTAGTATAGAGTTTCAGTGAAGTCGTGAAATCCCTAACGCCATTTTTAGGAAGAACCAGCCCCTGACTGCAGCAACGATGGGTTATAGGATATGAATACAATTATTATTTCCTCTGCCATCATGTTACGCCAAGTCATACAGTCAAGCAAGATCAAATGACGGCACGTCAAAAGCTATCTTGATTTGAAACGGTTTTTGTTCTTAATGAGATTGAGCCGAATTCCTTATGGACTACATTCCGACTGTTTTGCTCGCGGTAGGTGCAAGCCCCCACAGGCAGCACGTGGCCTGCACGGAGGAATGCATGGCCTAAATTGCAATGCAATAATTTTCATCAGCGTTAAGTTATCAGTTTAAGAGCGTACGTCTGTCTATCTGCCTGTTTATCTGTCCGTCCGTACTTTTTTACCCAGATGCACAGCACAGACGGGTGCATGCATTACCGTGAAATTAGTGCATAGGACGGGTTCAGCCGCTGTGGCGATGCACGGCAACTATCCAGTCCTGACCGATAACGGTGCCGGTCACATCGCGCGCGAGGGAGCAATATTTTTTGAAAAATGTAGTGTCGAGGTTGACATAAATCATTGTTTGCCGGGTGGAGGAGGACAGACTTGCGAACGTTTTTCCTTGGAGAGTATTTGCCAGTGTTCCCGCCCTCCCCCCTTCTTGGAGCTACCTCTGGAAATTTCGGTTTAGAAGGCAAATGAAAATATCTGTGCCCCATGTGCCAATAAGAGTGTCTGTGCTCCATCTGGAGTGCCAAACTCGCTGCTTGACCACGAGCCGGAGACAGACCCGTTATCTCTGCGCATAGGTCCTTGACGCGCCGATAATCAATCGTTACCCCCAAACCAAACAACTCGAAGTGTTAGCCACTCTCGACCGCGCTCCTGGCAACTGAACGCGGGGCGGCGGTGGCATCCTCAAGACTGGCGGCCTCGGCGGCGCCGTGTGACGTTTTGTGAGCGTCCCGAAGCCGTATTTGTCGGACGGGACGGCTCGTCAACGGCTAATCGCGTTTGATTGTCACATCCGCGCCCCGGAGGCCGGACGGGCGGCGGTGACCCGCGGTCAGTGGCGGCGCCAGGGACCGGGGTCGGAGATTCGGCTGGACGGGTCTGTGACCGGAGCGCGGTCACAGCTGAGAACGAGTCAGGTCAGAGCTGGGGGCCCGTCCCGCGAGGCGCGAGGCTTGAAGAAATCAGTTGGGTCGACGCTCTCTCACCAACAGCGCTTCCCATCCCTTTTGTGCCTTGGTGTCTGGCGGCTCATGTCCCCTGATGACACTCCCCCTCTCAATCCGGCGGCGTACATCGAGTAGCTAGGACGGTAGATGACAAATGATTTATTGGTTGCATAGGTGAACGTTCGGTAGACGGTTGAAATAGGTTTTAAGTGGTGGCTGCCAAAGGTGTCCTGACAGGATGGGCGTGATGTACCCAATTAGTGTGGGCCGAAGGAAGGGGGATGGTGGGCATATCTCATCCACTTAGTTTGACATCGATAGGCCTTATGCATGAGAGGTTGTTTTAGGCGCTACTGCTGCTGGCTCTCTCCTGGGTGATGTGACGAAGCGTTCTGAATGCTTAAGACTATACGCCGGGCATCATAATAACTTGCTAACAGTTAATAACCCAAATCATTTATTGGACGGCAATGCACAAGACACCTTCGGTGATTCCCGATTCGGTCCCTGACCTCATCTACCGACTCGCTCAGATCGCCAGTCTGAGGACCGCTGGTGTTCTCATGTTCTGCACCATTTGCCCGATGACCTGAGATCCCAGCGGCTCGGAAGCCGCCGGAGCCAGTGTTAGCTGGGGAACGCCACGTACCTGTGCCGGTGCAGTCTGCGGGGGCTTCGGCCTGACGACAGAGTACGGGCGCCGGCTGCTGCTCGGCGCGGTCCACCTGGCGGCAGTGGCCGGTCCCAGCTGGCCTTGGGAGCTTGCGACGTCTGCTCGGCAGCCAGGCGGCAGAAGGTCGTCCTGGGCTGAGATGCGGCGAGCAGAGCGGCACCTCCAGGCGGCCGGGGGCGCGGCTCGCGACTGACTCTCAACGTGGCGCCGCCACCGCGCCGCGAGGTGCGCCAGCGCGCGCCGCCGCGATATTAGTGCGGCAGAGATGAAGCCGGCCGGGTGCGATATTGGGGTATTAATCGCCGTCCCGCAGCCGCGGCGCCCATATGAAGCCATCGGTCGGCGTCGCAGGAATGCAGCGGCCATATCCCGAACGCTTATTGCGTCTGTCAGACGGCTCCGGGCGAGACGGGCGCGGCGTGGTATTGGCGAGGAAAAACGCGCCAGAATATGGCGCGAGGTACCTCGAGGAGGCGCCGCGGGAAACTCGTCAGCGGCAGGCCGTCTCTTTCAGTTTCCTGGACGTGCTGATTAGGAAGTGAGTTTGCAAATGGGAAAGGGTATTTCATGCACGGTGCCCTCTCAAATTATGTTTGCAACGGACATACTACTACAATTTTTCACTAACCATTAACATGTTTTTGGTTACCTGCTGTCCAGCTATGCCAGTGCTTTGCATACAATTCAATCCAATCTGTATCTTCATTCTGTACGCAATTCAATCCTACGTACACCAATGCAGCGCGAACAATCAAAACCTGCGCGCGAAACGACAGTCAGCAGCTTGACAGAAGACGCACTACATCCACGAAACTCGTTTTCGTCGACGAGCCGTGCGTTTCCTCTCCACACGGTGTCTCATACACAATAATTTAGTCATTTCAGTCATAACTAGCTGTACTGTTCTGTGGGGCATAGAGCCAGCTTCGCGATCCGCGTGCTATCCCGGAACATCCGACGTCAGTGTTCAGTCATGGATGCTCATCTCAAGCTGTGCTCTGGCAAGCCTGACGATCAGCCAAAGCAATCGATGTTTGTGGTGTCGCTCTCAGGCAAAGCCGAATATTTGCGCGTGTTCAAAATGCTTATGCTGAGTGAACAACCTTCCAGAAACCAGGAGATACCGGTTAAACGACACCCCGTGTTAAATAAACAACGATTGCACTGGCTCTCTTACTCTTGAGGATAAGTGCTACTTGCAGTTTTGTGTACCGCGCCAATATGATTGTTGTTTAGCACTATGCAAATGTTTAGCCAGTATCTCGTGGTGTATGGAAGGCCATTAACTCAGCATAAGAACTTTGAACTCATAATGCCGACAAACCAGGAGCTGAAGGCCCTTTTCTATATAATTTGCGTATGTTCTGTCTGAGTCCGTCCAATTGGCTGGCTCCATCACTGGGATGTTTGGGAAATGGCTCAAGCATAGTACTTATACTTGATAAAAGCAAGACAGGTCTCGAGCTGCTGGCTTATCGTGGTCATGAGTTCTACGTTATGAGCTTGAAGTTCTTATGCCAACAATAACAGACCCTGAATATATCAGGCGATGCTGATTAAACGACGCTATCAAGCAAATACTGGTTCCATTGTCAAATTTCCTTAGAACCGACGTTTGCTTGTTGACGTCATTTAGCCAGCCCCCTGCTATATTTGAGGTCAATCATCATCAGCATAAGAACCCCACACTAACAGTAGCTAGTTGTTTTCGTTGCTAATTTTAGTTGTCATACAGCATGGAGTACTCATAATCGCCGGAAATCGCACAGCTGCCTGTGACGTGGTGTATTAGAATTCGCTTTGATGTCAGAATGGACTTCCTTGCGTGCTGCGTTCATTGAAGCGTGTCTCATAACTTTACTGCCTAAGCGTGACCTGGAGGGGTCCAAAGGCGCGGGAGTCAGGCGGCGCGTCAGTGGCGCGAGCTGAGCGTGGTCCACGAATTGAGGAACATGCCCATGTCGCGCGGCGCGACATGAACGCGTTTCCAACCATTTGAGAACCACCTGATCTGCGCGCTGCCAAACGCACAACACGACTTACCCGCACCTGTGCCTAGACCTCACTCGATCGTTCCAGCGTGCCAAGCCAAGCCAGGCTCACCTAATGGATGACGGCGCCCCCTTACCCGACATGTCCATGCCTGTGTCTCGGCTCGGTTGGGACCGCAGTCCATGCTGCGACCGAGCTCTTGTCGCGGCAGCCGCGCCTCGGCGGCCAGCGCCGTGCCGTCCCGGCGCCACGTGTGACCTCGGCGCCCGTCGTTCGCAGCACGCCAGCTCGACGTCCGGCTCCATGCTGCTACCGCACATCTCGGGCGGCCACTCGGGCTCGCACAGCAGCCCCGAGACGCGCAGTCTGCTGTCGCGCGGCTCGTTCCAGCATTTCCCGTCCATCTGAGCCGACGGTGGCGCCGCGCGGCGGCCGACGCCCGACCTACCGGCGCCGGCTGCCTCCCCGCCCGCGACGTTCAGCAGGCGCCGTGTGACCTCGCGGCAGGCCGGCGCGTGGCCTCCCCGGAGACGGCGGGGCGGCTGGGCGGCGACCGGACGCCGTCCTGCTGGGCCCACTTATCTGCATCAGCGTGCCACTGGACCTAGTTATCTCTATTTTCGTATGACCTCGCGCCTGGCCGGCCTCGGCCGCGTCAGCGGACGGCGGGAGCCCCCTCCGGGCACTCTCGGCGCGGAGAGAGAGCAGCGCCCGCCCGCCAAACGCCCCACGTCACCAGATGCGCCCCTCCCCTCCCGCGGGGACGGCCCAGCGCACCCGAGCACCCGTTTGATGGCGTGCGTGCGCAGTCTGTGATACGTAGCCGGCCCTGTAGCGGCACCGGGCCGTCGTCAGCCCTCGTGTGTTGTGTGGGACAGGCCGTGACGTGTGTGTAGTGTGGTCGACTCCGGCCTGTCCCAGGAACGGCCGTCTGCAGGACGCCGACCGCTGCCCCCCACGGCCGCCTCCCCGACGGCGCGCCAGCTGCGGCTGCCACGTGTATGGGCATTCATACGCATGGGCATGTATGTGAAGTAGTCGGTCCGGTTTGATGACACAATTCACGATATCGTTCCGTTGGCACGATGCAGTTGAGTGCCGGCCATGCCACGCAAAATTACAAATAAAGAAATAAAATACACGGTAAAATAAAAGTACGGTGTGGAAGCACTCTCTGTCCTGATGGCATCAACGACGCAGGCAGCATAACTGCATGGCGGACCTATGTCCTAGACACGTCAGAGTTTTACATTTGCATGACGCAGCATGTTTAAGCGCATTGCAGCCACTCGTCAAACAACAACCGAGCCCAGCAACTGGTCCTTGAGTGTCATTGATGCCTCTTCCGCGGTGGGCCCCAATACACATTACACTGTCAGCGCCAGAGGCCTACTAGACCATCATTTGACGGGACAGAATAACGCTTGCCCGGGATTTCAAGACATGAGACGGGTAGACACACAACAGGACATGCTAATATAGTTCATCGCATCTTCGCAGAAACGCGAGCGGGCACCATCCAGCCAATGGAGCGGCTCGTCCAACTCTAGACACGAATCAGGCCTGGGACACTCTGCCAATGATCTCCTTTGACATCACCCGACGTCAGCGCGTCGACACGCGGCCACGGCCGACGTATCACCGCAAGTCTACCTACCGACATAGGCGCCATCTGGGCACAACAGCCGCCCGCCTGCGCTTGTGCTCCTCCAGCACGCGCGCCAGCATGACGGCCGAGGCACGCCCGTCCTCGGCCACGTCCGGCTCGGGCTCCACCGCTACCGCTGTCACGGCCGGTGTCAGTGACACAGCGGCCGAAGGGACCGCCACGGGGCAGGTCGATGCCGCACGGACACGGTCTGCACAGGTCACAGACGCTGAGAAGCAAGTTTACTACAGGGTTAAGTCTGAATTAAAGGGAAGAAACAGGTATGGACCAAGCATGACAACATGAGACCGGCGCTACGAGACATATCGGCTAAACAGGACTCAAATTATCATAGAGCGACGGTGTACATCTGTTTGTGAACTAAATATGTAAGTACGAGCGAGGCGCCTTGGGTGAGCGTGTCCAACTCGAACATCAAATTTTTAAACGGTCTTAAGGGCGGCACGTTTTCACACGCTGATATCTTTGCAACTACAGGCTGGAGCTTCATATGGCAACTTTGATACTTCATACTTGGGGCTTTAACAAGAAGGAATACTATTTCTGAGAAAAGTGTGCTCTATGATATAAATGACAACACAGTTGTATTTAAGCTGTCGGATCACGCGCGATTTTCCAACATGGCTGTCACACCAACAAACTACAGCCTTGTCGATTCGATGGATATGGGAGCGTTAACAAATTGACTGCGAAAGACATGCATAACAAGGATCGAAACCGGGCCTGGATCTCCTGGACCCAACGTTGCAGCAGCACGAAGCCAACACCGTTTGATGGAGGAGGGAACAAACAGTGGCATTTGCAAGAGCATGGTTCTGTGCTTGGAGCTGGTTACGCGCGTTGGAGCGTGGACCATGGCTCCACCCGTGTTTTGGACCGGATCTCAGCAACCCGGACATACAAAGACTGCAAGCAACTAAAGAGCGCAGGCGAATGTGCCATTTGCAGATCACTAACTGACCCCAATGGTGCTTGACATATTAGGCGTGCTGTGTGACACATGACAAGAAAATAGCTATCGTCGCCGTTTTTGAAACCGGTGCGCTGCTGCGCGAGCTGTACCACGAAAATTACAAGAGCGCCGTCCAGTGCAATGCGGCCAATTTTCAACCAAATAATTTGCTTTTGGAGCAGAAATTTGGTTTCGGTCACCAAGAACGGCAATGTTACTTAATCGACTTGGTTACATACATTTCTAAACCCATAGCTAGCCTATTTTCATGGAGCGAACTTTATAGATCAACCGGTGATCTCCACAACAGTGAGTTCCTATATGGAAGTCTCATGAAAGACAGGCGAGTAAGCAATCACAATCTGACCAAGGCATTGCAAAGCTCCCGCACCACACATGAGTCCTGCTGGTCTGGTTGCCTCTCCACGGTTCCGATTCCGTCCGCGACCGCCGACAGCAGCGTCGCCCAGCATCGCCGACGGCCCAACAGATGGCGCTGGTGCCGACGGGCGTCGCACTTTGAGCTCCGTGGGAGGGCGGCGGGGCACACAGGGCTTGTCGGCCTCGGTCGGGCGGGGACACTCAGAGTACGTCGGCCTCGTTCGGGCGGGGACACTCAGACTACGCCGGCCTCGGTCGGGCGGGGACACTCAGAGTATGTCAGCCTCGGTCGGATGGGGACACTCAGAGTATGTCAGCCTCGGTCAGATGGGGGCACTCAGAGTATGTCAGCCTCGGTCGAACGGGGACACTCAGAGTATGTCAGCCTCGGTCGGACGGGGACACTCGGAGTACGCCGGCCTCGGTCGGATGGGGACACTCAGAGTATGTCAGCCTCGGTCGGATGGGGACACTCAGAGTACGTCAGCCTCGGTCGGATGGGGACACTCAGAGTATGTCAGCCTCGGTCGGATGGGGACACTCAGAGTACGTCAGCCTCGGTCGGATGGGGACACTCAGAGTATGTCAGCCTCGGTCGGGCGGGGACACTCAGAGTATGTCAGCCTCGGTCGGATGGGGACACTCAGAGTATGTCAGCCTCGGTCGGATGGGGACACTCAGAGTATGTCAGCCTCGGTCGGATGGGGACACTCAGAGTACGTCAGCCTCGGTCGGATGGGGACACTCAGAGTACGTCAGCCTCGGTCGGGCGGGGGCACTCAGAGTACGTCAGCCTCGGTCGGACGGGGACACTCAGAGTACGTCAGCCTCGGTCGGATGGGGACACTCAGAGTACGTCAGCCTCGGTCGGATGGGGACACTCAGAGTACGTCAGCCTCGGTCGGGCGGGGGCACTCAGAGTACGTCAGCCTCGGTCGGACGGGGACACTCAGAGTATGGTCAGCCTCGGTCGGATGGGGACACTCAGAGTACGTCAGCCTCGGTCGGGCGGGGGCACTCAGAGTACGTCAGCCTCGGTCGGGCGGGGACACTCAGAGTATGTCAGCCTCGGTCGGATGGGGACACTCAGAGTACGTCAGCCTCGGTCGGGCGGGGGCACTCAGAGTACGTCAGCCTCGGTCGGGCGGGGACACTCAGAGTATGTCAGCCTCGGTCGGACGGGGACACTCAGAGTATGTCAGCCTCGGTCGGGCGGGGACACTCAGAGTACGTCAGCCTCGGTCGGATGGGGACACTCAGAGTATGTCAGCCTCGGTCGGATGGGGACACTCAGAGTATGTCAGCCTCGGTCGGGCGGGGACACTCAGAGTATGTCAGCCTCGGTCGGGCGGGGACACTCAGAGTATGTCAGCCTCGGTCGGGCGGGGACACTCAGAGCACGCCGGTCTCGGTCGGGCGGGGACACTCAGAGCACGCCGGCCTCGGTCGGGTTCATTCACGTCTCTATCTGACCCCCTTTTCATCTTCCTCTCTGCGAAGATGTCCCTGACAAGCAAGATTGATACCTGCTGTGAAGTTTGCACGGAAGCTCCCGGTGTGACTGGCATCTGCTCAAAAAGGGGCATCCCGACCGGTTGTATATTCGGATGCGATCAGTTTGATCCAGCTATGTACCGCTATCAGCATAAATGGAAACGGTGACTCGATCACCAGGTAGAACTGTACCATGATGATGGATATGTGTTCTGGTTGAACCTGGCAGTGGCACATTATGCCGGTGAAGCTCTCAGACAGCTGGAGCAACCCCAAGTCCCCCAAGTGGGACGAGCAGAAAACGTCTCAAATGTGTCTCAGTTGCTGCCAATCGAGGACTTTCTGGGATTAGCCAAACAGAAAGTGTCCTGGGTTGGCTGATGGGCTACAACTGACAACCAGGTGAAGTGCGCTGGGTTGGCTGGCGGGCTACGACTGACGACCAGCTGAAGTGTGCTGGGTTGGCTGGCGGGCTAGGAGTGATGACCAGCTGAAATGCGCTGGGTTTGCTGGCGGGCTAGGAGTGATGACCAGCTGAAGTGCCGTATTCGCCGACAGCTGGATGCTTTCAACAAGAAGGTCTCGCGCAACACGATGAGGGTAAGACAACGCGCTCGTGCAGCAGCGCGGCATGGGGAGTGCGTTGGTTCTTTTCTTGGTCAGTACGTCAGTCCTGGCTCTTTATGTTATGCTCTTGATCGCCGCACGGATAGTGGAATGTCACAGTTTGAATGACATTATTATGGCGTCATGTATGGTCGGATGACCTTGACATGGTCTCCCCGAAATAGTCTGCACATCTTCGCGGACGTATGGCTCAGAAACCAGAGGGGTTTTGGTCTTGAGAAGGGCGTGACTGTGAACTACACCGGCTGATCTTCAGGGTGGCTTTTTCAGCTTAGAACCCCATACGACTGTGGAACATTCCCTTTACGAAGCCAATACTGTGCCCGGCCGGCTCCATGGGAGCCTCTCGGATGTCGCGGTGGGCGCGCCACTGCCAGGGAGCGCTGCTCTGCAGGCTGGGTCTGACCTCCAGACGACACCGCTGCTGCCCCGCCGCAGAACAAGCGTCTCCATCGCTGCGAACGTCCCAAGGCCGGCTGGGGCCAGTCATTGCCACCAGACGGACCGCACACACGCGCAGCCGGCGCCAGTCCTCTGTCGCCGGGCCGACGAGCAGCTGGCCTCGCCGGTGCCCGCGCCTCTCCTCGGAACAGGTACGTGGTGTTCCCCAGCTGGCACTGGCCTCGTCGGCTTCAAACGTCGCGAGAATATGGCGTCGCAGGGTACGCATCGGACAGATGGCAAGGCTAGATACCGGTCGATCTCTCGTGGAATGAGTCCGCAAACGCTTCACTGTTACGCTATCGGTCATGCTCCGTAACAATAAACAGATATCGGACTGTACAAGTAGTCACAGTTGATTACAGAAGCAAAGAGTCCACAGAGCGAGTCTCACGCTGTATACAAGCGTTCCGGTGAAAGGCCCTGCTCGACTCGATCAGACCATTGCGTGTTTTACCAGCTCTCATCGGCCCCTCTCCCCCCCCCCCCAAAAAAAATGTTTGATATCCGTGCGGTTTTCGCTGACATGCACTAAGTGGGTGGTGCACCTTCACATTACCACGGAAGCTGCCAGTGTCTGCATCCGCCTACCTCGTCTTGCCTGCTGGTCCAGAGCAGTGATACAGGTCACCTCTCTGAGCGCTCGCCAGGATCAGGAGCTCGGGTCACCTATCTAATCGTTCGTACATGATAAGAAAAGCGGAGCATGGTACAGATCACCGCGTGCGGTTCGGTGGAGGGTCAAAGACCACAATTGTCGCCTTGGGCCTTAGTTGCCAAGGCGCAGCCAGGATCCGAGCCAGGACACCCCGCCAGAGAGCCGAAAGTCCCAGGCACCTGGCCATTCCCCCCCCTTTTCTGGCGGTCCGTTTGGAACAAAAGCATTGCCATTCTTTTTTGGGCATTGTTATTTTTCACTCGATGTGGACCTCTGACCTCAAATGTTGGTCGTTTTCTCTGACCGTTCATAAGGAGCAGTAAAACCCGCAATCCTCGCAGTAAGATGGAATCTGCACGGGGAAGCGTGTCCGATTCACAGGTAGTAAGTCTGCGGTATTATCCCTCCCACAGATAGCCGGGTGATCACAATGGGCTCGGAAAGAGAGACAGTTCCACTCTCCATCGGTGAAGAATGGTGGAAAGTTATGTGAACTCTTTGAGGGATATGTATGCATCCCTGAGCTGTGACCTGCAACCCCGATATCTTTTCCAAGCAAAACGCCTCTCACGGCTACTTCAAGTCAGTGCTTTTATGTGAACTTAAGAATGTTATAAGGGCGATGGCAAAAGGTCTTTTGAGATCAGTTTGGTGCTTTTCATCTCTCTGCATCATCAGAACAGCTATTCAGTTCTTTACAACTATACAAAGTATGCGCCGCTACGTCACATGATCCGAAAATTGCTGTTTTTTGCCATCCCTAGGGCGGAGGAAAGCGTTAAGCATGAGACAAATTGACCCCACCCGAACGCGTGTTAACCCACAACAAACGCAACGCTTCCGGGATCTCGATGCAACACTTCACATGCACGGTGATATGGCGAAACTATGCTTAGCATTGGTCCGTTGTCTGTACTTGCGATTTTTCATTGCCACAATGCTGACTCGGCTAGTGCACAGATAGTTTATTTTCACTGTTTTTTTTTTTAATCCAGGCTACGCCGCACTCACAATGTTCCTTTTCTCTGGTCTGCAATGGTATCGGTTTTTATTTCAAGGAACAGCATCTCTGTTGTCTTGCCAGGAACGTCATCAAATAAGTATTTCAGGGGCACCAGAGACTAGGGTAGCCACATGTGTTCAGAGGCCGCAAATTCAACCGAGAATCGCATCCAGACTTCTCCCGTGGAGACACATGTCGTTGCCAACTGAGCTATTGCGCCCCCGAGCTGTCGCACCTTGCATCTCAGAGCATTCACAGCGGCTCTGCCCCCGTCCACAGAGTGATCGTCGCCATTACCGGTCCCCTGAGACCCCCACGCCATGAGCAGAGGCCCTTGGCCACGTCCCCACGAATGACGTTTCCAGTGCTGCGTATCACCCGATGACGTCCATGGGCCCCGGTCCGCAGAGATGTCGTCACCGTTGCCGTTCCCCTGGGACCCGGAGTCTCTCGATCCGGAGACCCTGAAGCGCGTGACGGACGCCTTCCCAAACCACAAGGAGAGTGGCATGGCCTATTTCGGGCCGTCACGCTGCCTGGCCGTACCGGACTCGAAGCCGTTCTTCGAGGAGTACTACAATACGCCGCTGCACTCGGGAGATACCTGGGTCGTGACGCTGCCCAAATGCGGTGAGAGGCGGCGCTCGCCAACAGCGAGTGCGAGGCCTCACCACGACTCAGAACCATTCCGGGTGTTTGGACGTGCTCGTTCTTTGGTTCTAATGTGTCAGTTACTTAAAGATTAAGTGAGCAGTCCTTGACCGTGTTGTTCATGAGCGGAGCTTTAATAGCGAGTCGCTCCCGATAACACGGTTGCCGTTTTCCTTACGAAAGTAGACGTTTTGAAACAGCCGGCTTCGCACAGCGGCCAGGATGATACCTCCAGTCCAAATGGGCTTGTTCTACAACCGCAGACAGATGTCCATTTGTCTTCAGGCAGTTTTGTTCCATCCATCTTCATCATTCATGCTTCACTTTACCTGTGTCATGATCAACTTTGTTCTCACTCATGTGAGAGTTGCTTCTCGTAACCTAAAGCACGCAACGCTGCCTCCTAAAGGCGTTCAAAGCCATCACTCACCACGCAACCAGCAGCTTAACTGCTGATGCTCCCCTAAATAAACAGAAAATAACTTGCCGTTGGGTACTACTGACCTCTGAACCGTACACTCGCCAGGGACCACGTGGACGCAGGAGCTGGTGTGGCTGCTACAGAACGACTGCGATTTTGAGGGCGCCAAAACCATGCTGATGCCCGACCGCTGGCACTTCCTCGAACCCGCGGGAATTACGGAGAAGGGAATGCGCGAGATGGTCAGCAAGGGCGACGACCAGCCCATGAAGCGGCTCTTGTGCGAGCCGATCGTGTCGCGGCCGCAGCCCTGGTTTGTCAAGACTCACCTACCGCTGCACATGTGCCCGCCCAAACTGCTCGACACGTGCAAGGTGCGGGGACGAGGCTTACCGACCGCCGAAGTGACTCGGATGGGTCGAGCGTGCGGCACCTGGGAATGCATGCGCTGTGGCGGTGTCAATGAACCAAGCGTTGTTTTGCTGTACATTGAGCTGTAATGCATGTACGGGAGATATTTCAATTAATTATGAACCACGGCGTATTTGCTCAAGTGGCTTGATGCAGTATGCATGGAGGGAGAGATATCATGACCTCACGTATGCGTCGTTTAGCATTTGTTATTCTCGGATCGAAATAAGTTTGCACGCAGCTCATGCTTCCGTTTTTGACCAAAATTACCCACCTTCTTTTTCAGGTGGTGTACGTGGCGCGTAACCCGAAGGATGTATGTATATCATACTTCTGCTTCCTTGGCCTGTACAACGAGACTTCCAAGGACCTTACCCTCGAGCAGTTTGTCGATCTCTTCATTGAGGGCAACGTCTTACAGCTACCCTTCTTCCCACACGTTCTAGAGGCCTGGCGGCAGCGCAACCACCCAAACATGCTGTTCCTTTTCTTTGAGGATCTTAAGAAGGACCTCCGTGGAAGTATCATGAAAGTTGCCAGCTTCCTTGGCAAGAACCCAACCGAGGAAAATCTGGACAAGCTGGAGGACCATCTGCACTTTAGAAACTTCAAGAATAACCCTTGGGTGAACTGGGAGTGGCTGACGAAGACTGTCTGTAACAGCGACGACCCGAACAAGAGCTTTATGAGGAAAGGGCAAACTGGAGACTGGAAGAACCACTTCACGCCAGAAATGGACAAGAAGATGGAAGCGTGGATAAAAAAGGAACTGGAAGGCACTGAGCTCACATTTGTCATGGAAATTCCGGAAGATGGAAAGTAACTTGACACATTTCTCTCAAAGGGTCAACGATATTCGTCTCAAGTTGATCGCAAGCCGATCCAGACAAGATGCCCAAACCGGCAAAAATGCGTTGTTGTCTGATCATGTCTCCTGGTTCATTGTCATCTTCTGACGCTGCAACATTCCGGTCCACTTAATCGCATTGACAATGAACTCCACTAAAACTGGTCGTGTCTTTTTATGTCTGTTAAATGTCCTGCCCGTGTTGTACCCATGCTGCAATGTGCATGTGTTTGACATGTTGGATATCTTAACGGCGTCATGATGGCATCGGTTGCCAGGGAAATCCCGTGGAGGAAATGTGGCAGGGATGATTTTTATGGTTAAGTCAGCCAAATATTGTTTAAGTCATCAAATATGCTATAAAATATGCATTTATTTGCTACTGTAACAACACATTTCTCAGGCTCCCATATACCAACCTTGGGAATACGAAAACCAGTCTTAGAATAAGTCGCGACTTGCGTAATAGCACTGTGTTTGCATTTGTGTTTAGGCAGCACGTGCATCCACACTCACAGATGGTTTCACACACCTCAGTGAAAAGGAATAACAACATACATGTCAGTTGTGGAAAAAGGAGAGCACAGACAGAACGTGAAAGGCCCAGATTCACACCGAAGTCAGCAAAAGGTAAAGCAAGCGCATACGGATCCAAAACATCTTGAAAGCGGCAACCAACTGGCAAAAAAAAAATGAGATGCGTGATATAAGTAGCAAGAACGGTCTGGTCAAATTCATACAACGCAATATCATTTGTTTGAGAGACCTTTTTAAGTGTGGTATGCCTAGCTGCGCTAGCACTGGTGGCACCCTAATAAACTTGCTCGACGCACATGCGAGCCGCCAAATGGATTTGTCCGCGCACCACGAAGCCGACCTGCTTGCCTCGTGCTAGAGCTGTTTGAGACTCTGGCAAACATGTCAGTTATGTCAGTAAGTTGCTGAGTGTCGAGTGCCGTCACCATGGGGCACGTCGGATGGTATGACACCATTTGCTGGCTCGAAGTGATCCACATCATTAACATATCACAGATGTGCTGTCATTCCCCCGTCATGTTCTTCCGTTCATGGTTGCTCCATGCACTGGTCACACGAGCACAGAAATTTACACCTTTTGATGCGGTGCAACATGGTGCTTTCACAGCCACTGTGCACTGAACTGCAATAGCGCATTGCGCTGATAACTGATAACGTCTCCTTACTACACTATCGTCACAAAGGTGTAGTGGTTGACGCGTCTGCGTTAACCACTGCGCGTCTGGAAACCACAGGTACGGGGCTCGACTCCCCACGGTGCCCGGCCTTTGGTGCTAGGGTGAGAGGCAGGCAAAGCCCTACAGCCCCAGCAGCTGATTGCGTCGTGAAGTCCCAATGACTCACGAGCTGATAACTCAAACGTTTACAATGCGTATGGTGAGGCGCAGAGATGGCAGAAGAGGCTTGAAGTGCAACGACGGAATTAGTTTGCCTATGGTTGTAAAGCGGGCATGCCACGTTTGTACTTTTACCTATTGTTAGATCGGAAGCGTAAGACTTGATCAGCAATACCAGTTTTCTCAAAATCCTTTCAGAATAGTCCAGAATTTCTGTTCGAAGAAGCCGATCCTGAGCGAGAGATTTCATTTGGATGCGTTGCTCACCACTATGACAATAATGCAGTTCATTTGCCTCACCTTTTCAATCGTATGTGTTCTTTAATGTTGGCAACTCCCTAATTTGTCAAAATGTTTGTGTAATCAATGCCATGAAACCTTGAAACACTATAAGACAAAAACATATGTAAACACGGAGTTATTACCCGCGAATTCAATGAAATACTATACAATGGCTTCGATTTCTTCCCTATGGCGTTCACCACAGCAGCTCTTTCCGAAGTGCAATCTGGTTTTGGAATAGCAGCTTGTGGTCAGTGGGTCAATCACGAACGGTCCATTCCTCGCACAAGTATGGGTGTCGCGTCGGTCGTCATGACGACAGCGGTCGCGACTTCAAGAAATAATTGAAGTGCTGTTTTGAAGCGTTGACACCGTAATTCAGACACGAAAATCACGAAAAATTGCATTTTGCTTATGTCACAGTGGTGCTACAACGGCGCTAATAAGTGTTGCTCTTACATATAACCAGTCCTGACCTTTCGCTAGAGTACATTTTTGAAATGTGCTCCAAACGTGTGACACTTCCTTCAACCAGCAGCGACTTGATGTAGCCATCAAAAGAAATGCAGCGAGTCATGATGGTATCGATGATTTCAACCGCTCTACTTTAAGAGAAAAAAGCAAAATTGTCATTTTTTCTACACACGTAATAATTTGCCCAGTGTCTTGACGGTTCGAAACCCAATCATCTGGGTTTTCAATGCATTGCCTTTGATGGAAGTCGCGCAATACCAGTTGGAAACGTTTTCTAATGTTGATTCCATGGATGTAGTTAAAGGATCAATGTACCGCTTTTTGCTCCAGAATAATATTTGTGCATCATCAACATATTGCCAACTGCTCACCAAATCAGAGTAGTGTGTGAGATCGTTTGTGAGAATTAAGTAAAATTGGTCCCATTCCAATGTTTTGTTACCCCCGCATGGTCATTGGAAGCGATGTAGAACGTGTAAGCTTTCCTGTGCTGTTCCAAACTTGGACCTGTTTGGTGTAACCTGCGAGGTAGTTAGAAACCCACTGGGTAGCGACACTGTAGCGCATACGTTTAGGTAAAAGCATCCCGTTATCAATAAAGTCAAAACATACTGACAAATCCATCAACACGACTAAATCAATTTTACCGTTCTTCATTGAGGACATAGTACGCAATAATGCGGCCTGACGGAAAGAATAGAGTAATCTCGGCTGAAAAGTGCCGTCTATAGCTGTGTTGATTGTTGACAGGCAAACGGTGTTTGGTAGAGTACTTCCTAAGCTGGCTGTGTGCGATTTTCCAAAAAATCTTTGCGACTGCAGGTACTACGGAACTTGATTGGCGTTGGAATGGGTCGTCTAGATCGGTTGTCTTTGGAAGCGCTGTGGCGTATGCATGCTACCACGTTCCAGGGACGTGTCCAAGCACGAGGCTGGAGCGATGTTTAATGGTCTGATTTGGTCTTTTACAGGTCTAAAAGGACATACTCAAAGTCACTGTAGCACTTCACAAAAATCTGAACACTTTCGTCGTCATCACAAGACGATTTCGATGATTTCATGGATGACACCAGGTGCCAGAGGCATTGGAGCTTTACAGAAGACACACGGAATGAACAGCCGGCAAGTCGTGGCATTCTGAACGGCATATCTCGCAAAACTGGTGGGACGCTCGTTGCCATGGGCACTCCCACCCCTTCGAAATGGCGGTTTAATGCGTCCGTGTTCACATTGGGACCAGCGGCTGCCAATGCCCACTTCGCTGGGCAAATTACCCGCCTCGAGGCAAATAAAATTTGGTCGAGGTGGTCGAAACCTAGTATATTCAGGCAGCAGGACATGACAGCTAGCGATTCTGGCTTGGCTCTAATAATCTATCATGCAAACTCAAAAAGAACCATGGGAACAACAAGGGCAACGCGCACACCAGTACGCAGCACGGCAGTGAAGCGGTTTGCGGCAACCCTGAAAATTGGCGAGTTACACGGTCTATGCGTAGGATGCATTGGGCTGCGTGGTTGCAGTCAGTCGTCGCATGTCTTTCATCCGCAGTCCGTTTGACCCATACGCGGTGACCATAATCACTGATTAAGGTTGTGGTCGCCCTCAACAATTACAATGCCAGGGCGTTTCGAAATTACATACCTGACATAATGTTTGAAGTCGTCTATATCAACTCCGACCTGACCAACGGCGTTTGCTGCTGTCCATAAAAGCCCGTAATGCTGCACATCGCTTTGCGGCGGTGCAAATCTCAACCCAGTCTCGACATCTGATGCGCCTGAAGCGCGGGGCACGTCGACATTCTGACCGCAAAGGCGGCGCCGACAACCACGGCGACGCGTCCGCGCCTTTGCTGGGGGAGCTTGAGACTGGTTTATTACATTCGCAATGGTGGATGTTACACCGTCGGCCGTCAGCAGTCGCTGAGGGACTTCCGGTTGGACTGCCCGCTGTTCGACAGTGCAACCGGGAGATCTATGTGGGTCCACCTATCCTGCACCACTAAACCCTATCAAATCACGATAGACATAAAGCTGAAACTGGACATAAGCGAGACAGGCCTTGAGCTCTTGGTTCCTCAGCATCACGAGTTACGAGTTCTTGTGCTGACGATAAATGATCTTCGGTGACAGCAATGGACCGTCATGTTTCTGGCGAACCTTCCTCGGGTATAATTACATGCGCTGGGATGTGGCAAATCTGTGCGGCACTCTTCCCATAAAAGAAGATTAGCATATGATAATGAGTCACTGAGAAAAATCTTAATAGCACATGTTGAGTTCAGAACAGCGAGCAGTGGACTGTGCACAACTGCTAACTCACACATCTAATAAACAAAAACTCACGCGCCTCGAAAACTCGGTGTGCCCAGAAACAAAAGGCGTGGGGATGGATAGCTGCTGTGCACCATCCCTGGCTACATTTACAAGCGGTTCGTGCCTGCTTCGCTGCAGGAAGAGACGACACCGGCAGCGTCGGTGGCGGCGGCGTTTTATACACGTGATTTGGGGCGCCCGAACCGGGTTCCAGCCATGCAATCTCCCACAATTGTGTTTTTTAGCGGTGTTTTTGACCTCTGTCACCATGACTATATCACGGCGAGCTAGAATTGCCTTTGGGCTAGGGTGGGAGTGAAAAATTTCATCGCAAAAAGACCGTACAGGAGAGAAAAATTCGATTAGCAAAAGTTGGACTTTATGAGTCAGTGAAAGATGCTCCAGCAAACAAATACATGCATTTCAAGCTGGCATGGATGTATATCACAAATATGACAAATTACGTTTTTTTGCTTCTTCTCATCCTAGGTCATTACACTGAAGCAGAATACATTAGATAATAATTATTTCATAACAGTGGGATGAGCACCAAAAACTATGTAACACCAATGTTTTGATGCTGCACTTTGCACTTCCCTTCCACAGGATTTCTTGACATCAAACAAAGCAATTGAATTCAACAACAAAAACAATAACCAAAACTTCAAAAAGCATAAAGTATCCCAACGAAAAAGTATTGAACTCCTGCACAATCACCAAATCAAATAAACAACATACTTTTGACCTTTGTTAAGATGGAGTCAGGAAGTACAAACATAATGTCACTGTTTCTTGCAAATTACCTATGCTTATTTCGATGAAAGCAACCTGGCTAAGCTTAACCTAAAAGGGTCTTTCCTTATCTCATCCTGTTATCAACACCGTGGGCTGATAATTCCTTTGGTTAAATGGCATACTAGACATGTACCCAACATTGCACCATAACAGATGTCTCTATTCTCTTGAAGTGTCATTCATTTATCGATAAATACATCTAATGCGGTCGTACAACTGTGATGAATTGATATAATTGCTTCTTGGCCGATTTCATGGGTTGTAACACCTCTGCAGATAATGGTGCGAGATTGTCATTGCACATGTTGAATATTCAAAAGCCAATCGGACAGCAATCCCAGTATTCATATCTTTAAAAACAGCAAGATTCGCAGCTCCAGCATAAATATACCTAAGAACACCTTGACCAATCACTTAACATGCAGCACTCAACAGCCGGTAGCCTATGCCACAATATTCATAACTGACTCGCTGTGCAGTGACTGAGTCATTACGTAGTCAGTTGTGATGCAGAACGTTTAAAGTGGGTCACGATATGTAAACCGAGACATGGCGTGGCTTGGCAAAGAACAAGATATATCAGATTAGCCTGAAGGCAATCTTAAACACAATCTGATCCTCCAACCGCAAGTCCCACTACCGCGCCGCACTTCAAGCGTTTTACGACTGATAAACGCGATTACAATTTATCGTCACAAAAAAACAAAGTATGCCGCTAGCATGGCGCTGCCAACTTTTCGCACAACATACTAAACATGGTGTTACTGATATACTTGTAATATGCGTCGATACATTGTGGTCAAAACTTTTGAATACCCAGTGTTCTATTGCCCTGGGTGTCCAGGTTCTGTAGAACCTTGTTTATGCTGAATGGTTGCAAGCGAGCTCGGTTTTGGACGCCATTTTAAAATCTCTGAAAGGGAAATAAGGGTTTAGTATGTGTGTTTAGACAATATCAGGTATGAGTGAAAAATTCAAATGAGAAATGGGGAAAAGGAGTAAAAAATTATCCTCATAGAGTGTTCCTTGACACCCAAAGTCGGCAGTTCTAGGACACTGCTAAATCACTACTTTCCGAGCATATGCCTGCTAGGCTGTCTGCTTGTCCGGATTTCCTTGGTCAGATGCGCTACACAAACGACTCGACGAATTGCTCTGAAATGTACGCATGCGACGGTTCAGCAATTTGGACTTTGGCCCAGCAGTTCCTGCAATTAGCATATACGATAAATTCAGCCTTCGTGACGATCCACCATATAAATTCACGTTCTTGACCTTAGACGGTGTATGAGCAAGCAACAGCTCTTGATCACGCGTCTGATATTCATAATTGTGGCCAAGGTCTCCCACCTCACGTTCAGGTGGTTCAAATATGACGGGACACACAGACCAATGTTTTAATTCCCATCTGCACGGCACGTGACCTTGGCTCTAGGTCTGGTACGGCGCGTGTAACATTGGATACCTTTCTATGTAGCATGTTCGGTCAGCACGCAATGATTTCAAACCACAAGGCACGATTCTGAATGAAATGCGTTGTAGTCGCGGTCAGAAATTCCTAAGTAGCTTTTACAAGTTAAGCCTGAATTGTAACCTTAATACAATTTAAACTCACCGTTATTTAATGTTCTGAGACTGCGCTACCACGGCGATATCGATTACTATTTTAATTTTTGAACCCGGTCCGGACGTTCTTAGGATAAGCAAGGCGACGGGGTGGGGGCAAATCGACCTCTCCGGTCAATGGTGTGTCGCTGAGGAGTCCGTCAATGTCGGGTTGACACGTAATATTCGGTTGAGGAGGCAGTCAGGTAAGCCTATCGTCTCATCCAAAACTCCCTCAGTCGAGCGCACCAGCACCGGGAAAATCCTGTTATGACCGGCGCACCATCCCAGGCGTGGCAGGTAAATGTCCCGCTTGCCGCGTCGTCTACATGTATGAGTGACGCCAGACGCGTGATGCGCGATGCATGTTTAATGGTGGTCGTTTGCATGCCTAGTCGGTGCATAATGCGTGACGCTTGTTTTCTTGAGATCGTTTTCATGTTTTGAATGAAGCGTGATACATGAAGGCTGTTTTCTTAATCTCGCACCCATGTGCACGTATTTTTCGCGCGTTCGTCTTAGTTAAATTTGCACTGTATCGAAGTAATGGCTGACAATTGCTCCTTGTTAAATCCTCTCAATGTAATTGATCTGTTAAAACTGCGATTCGCATTAAAAACCCTGAAAAATGAAATAGGATTATTGGCAGACCATTTTGAGTCTACTGCTCTCATTCGTTTCCATCAAGCTATCTCGTGGTTGTTTCTGGCTTCTGTTCCATTGATAACAAGAAAACCAATATAAAAAACATGCCCTTAACAAATGGACCCATCCGGTGATTTTTTGGGGGTGGGGATGGGGCTGGGGGTGAGGTCTTTTGCCATCAGAGGACCTTTTGTCGACCTTGTGCCTCTTCTTTGTCAACGCCTTGACCGTGCGGCTGCTTGCCATATCATGTCATGTTAGTGCAGCAGAATACCCGGTGCTGGAGCCTTGCAATGAAGACCTGTCGTGGGGCTCGCCTGTAACCAAAAGTTGAATGCATCATTTCTCGTAGTGCACGCTATGGCAGGAAACGTGTAATACATACTTCTTGGTCATACCACAGGCGCGATCGCCTTTGTCGTGAATTGTGAACCACTTCGCCCCGTTGTAAGGTCTCTCCAGCGGAACTCACATCTGATCTCATATTCTAAACAGCAAACAACTTAAACATAGACTGTTATTGATTTATACTAAGCATTTGTATTTTGCGGATTCTATTCCTACCCCAATGGTACCATGTGTTTGCTTTCCTTCAGGTATGACCTCTTAATTGGATTTTAGGCAGTGTTTTGGTGCAGTCGTCCTCGCCGCACCCACCATTTGAAGCGCCGCTGTTAGCTTGAGGTGGAAGGGTTCAGGCCCCGCCCGGTTGCTGAGGTACGTGCATTATTCGTTAATATTTGTAATTTATGCCTCGCTGTTTGGCGAATGGCTTCGTTGAAGTGGCTGTCTTTTAAAGTACGTGGGACAGCTACCACGGCGGCGCAAGTTTTTTTTAGACCCTGCCCATTAGCTGGGATCTAGCCAGGACAGGAGACGTAAGCCGGGGTTATTACCCAACAGTGGGAGTTAAATGAAGTGCCATTTAGAAACTCTGAATGAAGAAATAGCAAAACCATCATGATTGGTGATGGCCTTGTATTCTTGGACCAGGGGTGGTGGTTAAGATATTTGGCCTGTGGCCACTGGGGCCCGACTGCAGACACGCATGTTTAGCCAGATGCATCCAGGGTGTGGCAGCAAAATTGCAGCAACAACAAAAGCCTATGTACATTGTAAATCTGAGAGCTATAATGAGCAGAGGATGGTGCCTATCTTTACAGATCTTAGCATAAAAAGGCAAATGTTTCAAGGAATGGTGATGTGGCAGGCTTTTTTTTACTTGGGTACCTGTATTGCCGACGGTGGGGAGAGAGCTACGCTGGCTGCAGGGTTCCTGTACTGCCATGATGGAGAAATGCTGTTAGGTATCAGCCGACGTGGTGACGTCACTGAAAATGGGTTTGCATCGATCGGGGTCTTTTGGGCCGACTGAAGGCTGCAAGGCATTTGCTAGCGATATGATGTCACTGGTATTCGACTGGATATGTGACGTCACTGGTTGTGAGGCTTTAGGGCTCTTTTGGGTGCAATGAATGCCGTAAAGCATCACCTGACGATATGTCGTCGCTGGTATTCAATGAAACATCAGGCGCAACGGGCCTTATTCCATCTTTACCTTTCGTACCTGTCTGCTGCAAGCATTTGCGTGCCGAATAAAAGCTTGACCGAATCACCTGAATGTGTGACGTCACCAATCATCACTTGATACGAGTGCACCTGGCCCCACGGCCGCGGTGTATCATGTTCCGTGAAATATCACCGGGTATCGTGACGTCAGTGATATTCGACTAAATATTGGTCGCAACAGGTCAAGGTTCATTTTTAGCTTCGTACCTGTCTACTGCAAGCACTGGCGTGATGAATAAAAGCTACCAAATCACGTGAGTGTGTGACGTCACTGGTCATGCATTTTTATTGATCTTTGGGGGCCAACTGAGGGCCGTAAAGCATAACCTAATGATGTGACGTCACTGGCATTCGACTGTGTGTGATGTCACTTGTGATCAGATTTTACGGCCTCTTTTGGGCCGACGAAAGGTCATACGACATTAACTGAAGATGTGCCGTCACTGGTATCCGAATACAATTCAGGCGGCCATGGCCATGCTCCATCTTTACCTTTGGTACCTGTCCATTGCAAGTATTTGAATGCTGAAGGAAGGGTTTGCCGAATTACCTGAGTGTGTAACGTCACTAACCATTAATTTGTATAGACTGTTTTGAACCCACTGTAAGCCATACCACATCAGCTGACCATATGACGTCACCGGTTTTCGTCCAGGTGTCATGCGCAACAGGCCATGCTCTATCTTTGCCTTTCGTACCTGTTTACTGCAAGCATTCGCGTGCTATATCAAGGTGATGCTGAACCATCTGAGTGCGTGACGTCACTGGTCATGAGTTTATACAGGTTCACTTGGGCAGCCCAATGCAACAAAGCATCATATCATGTAAAGCATCGCGGGATGATATGACGTCACTGGTATTCGACTCAACATCAGGCGCAACAGGCCATGTTCCATCTTCACCTTTCGTACCTGTCTACTGCAAGCATTCGCGTGTTATATCACGTCATTGGTTAAGAGTTCTTACGGGCTCTTTTCAACCCCCTATATGGTATAATGCTTCAGTTGACGATATGATGTCACTGGTGTTCGACTTAACATCAGGCACAACATGTCATTTTCCACCTTTGCGTTTCGCACCTGGTAAAGTATTGGCGAGCCTAATGATGGCTCTGCCAAATCACCTGAGTGCGTCATCATGAGTTTTTACAGGCTATTGTTGGCCGAGTGAAAGCCATTAGGCATCATCTAACGATATGTCGTCACTGGTAATCCACTAAGTGTGTGACGCCATTGGTCATGAGTTTTCCCGCGCCTTTTTGGGCCGACTTAAGGCCATTAGGCATCAGGTAACGATATGACGTCACTGGTATTCAATTAAGCATCAGATACAATATGTCATGTTTCATCTTTACCTTCCGCACCTATCTGCTGCAAGTATTCGCGCGCCACATAAAGGCTCTGCCCAATCACCTGAGCGTGTGGTGTGACTGGTTATGAGTTTACGCGGGTTTACTCGGGCTGACTGAAGGACATCAAGCATCATCTGGCGATGTGACGTCACTGGTATTCAACTTAACACCAGGCGCGACAGGCCATGTTCGTCTTTACCTTTCCTACCTGTCTATTGTAAGCATTGACATGCTTAAGGAAAGCTCTGTGAAATCTCCTGAGTGTGTAATGCCACTGGTCATGAGTTCTTTACGGGCTGCTTTTTTGTACCTATAGGGTACAAGACATCAGTTGACGATATGACATCACTGGTATTTGACTTAATCTCAGGCGCAACAGGCCATGTTCCATCTTTGCCTTTCGCACCTCTATACTGCAAGTATTCGCGCGCTACATAAAGGCCCTGCCGAATCACCTGAGCATGTGGTGTAACTGGTCATGAGTTTACGCGGGCTTACTCGGGCTGACTGAAGGACATCAAGCATCACCTGACCATATGACGTCACTGATATTCGGGCTGTGGCCCAGACTTATGGCCGCTAGGCGGCGCCCTTGATTATTATTTAGCCATCAGGGCATTCCGGACCGTAGCTGCTCAGGGGCGCATCCTGTGATGTCGGGCGGAATAGCTTTGCATATACGTCGGTTTGTGGGCTGGGATCACCTTTGTTTTGTGTTTACTTTTGTTCAAAATTTTAGTCGTTGAAACAGCCCGTTGCGTTTGAAGTTGTTACTTAATGGTGCGCACAATAAAATTAGTGTGCTTAACTATGGTGCATCTCCCACCTCTGCTGCGGAACTCCGTAGCCGTAGGTGGCCAAGTGACCTCCTACCAACTGACGATCAGTGACGTCACATACTCAGGTGATTCGGCGGAGCCTTCATATAGCACGCGAATATTTGCAGCAGCCAGGTACGAAAGGCAAATATGGAGCATGACCTGTTGCGCCTGATGTTTAGTCGAGCACCAGTAACGTCATGCCGTCAGCTGATGCATTTTAACCCAAAATGGGTTCAAAGGAGCCCGTAAAAAACTCGTGACTAGTGACGTCACACACTCAGGAGATTCGACGGAGCCTTCATTCAGCACGTCAATACCTTTAATAAACAAGTACAAAAGGTAAAGAAAGTACGTGGCATGTTGGACCTGATGTTAAGTCGAATAACAGTGACGACATATCATCCTGTGATGCTTCACGGGAGGTGTTGCTTTGTGGCCTTGGGCGGCCCAAGTGAATCCGTATGAACTCATGACCAGCGACGTCACCCACTCAGATGATTCGTCTGGAGTTTAGTCGATTACCAGTGACGTCATGTCGTCAGCTGATGCTTGATGTCCGTCAGTCAGCCCGAGTAAACCTGCACAAACTCATGGCCAGTTACACCACACGCTCAGGCGAATCGACAGAGCCTTTTTGTAGCGCACGAATACTTGCAGTAGGCAGGTGCGAAAGGTAAAGATGAAACATGGCTTATTGCAACTGATGTTAATTCGAATACAAGTGACGCCATAACGTTATCTGATGCCTAATGACCTGAACTCGGCCAAAAAAGGCACGTAAAAGCTCATGACCGGTGACGTCACACACTCAGTGGATTACCAGTGACGTCATTTCGTTAGCTGATGCCTTATGGCTTTCGCTCAGCCAAAAATAGTTGGTAAAAATAATGACCAGTGACGTCGCACACTCAGGTGACTCGGCAGAGCCATCATTTAACGCACCAATACTTTACAGGTACGAAAGGCAAAGATGGAACATGACCTGTTACGCCTCATGTTAAGTCGAACACCATTGACATCATGTCGCCAACTGATGCATTTTTCCCTGTAGAGGGTTCCAAGGAGCCAGAAAAAACTCATAACCAGTAACGTAACACACCCAGGAGACTCGACAGAGCCTTCATTCAGCACGTCAATACTTGTAATAGACGGGTACGAAAGGTAAAGATAGAACATGGCCTGTCGCGCCTGATGTTAAGTCGGACACCAGTGACGTCATATCATCAGCTGATGCATTACACCGTTTTGGGGTACAAAAGGTCCCGTAAAAAGCTCTTGACCAGTGACGTTACTTACTCAGGAGACTCGACAGAGCCTTCATTCAGCACGCCCATACTTCCAAGAGACAGGTACGAAAGGTAAAGATGGAACATGGCCTGTCGCGCCTGGAGTTTAGTCGAATACCAGTGACGTCATATCGTCAGCTGATGCTTGATGTCCTTCATTCAGCCAGAGTAAACCCGCGTTAACTCATAACTAGTTACACCACACGCTCAGGTAATTCGGCAGAGCCCCTGTGTCGCGCGAATACTTGCAGTAGATAGGTGCGAAAGGTACAGACGAAACATGGCTTAGATGGAGCATGGCCTGTTGCGCATGATGTCTAGTCGAAACCCAGTGACATCATATCGTCAGCTGATGCCTTGTGGCCTGTAGTAGGCTCAAAAGAGTGTGCAAATTAATGGTCAGTGACGTACACACTCAGGTAATTTGGCAGAGCCTTCCACGGCAATGCTTGCAATGGACAGGTACCAAAGATAAAGGTGGAACATGGTCTGTCGCGCCCGAAGTTCATTCGAATACCAGTGGCGTCACATCTTCAGTCATTGCCGTATGACCTTTCGTCGGCCCAAAACAGGCCGTAAAACCTCATGACCAGCGACACGCACAGTCGAGTGCCAGCGACGTCACATCGTTAGCTGATGCTTTATGGTCTTTAGTTGGCCGCACAAAAAATCCGCCAATACTTGCAGCAGACATGTACGAAAGGTATAAATGGAGCATGACCTGTTGCCTGAAGTTCAGCCAAATACCAGTGACGTCATATCGCCAGCTGATGCCTAACGGCATTTCGTCGGTCCTATAGGGCCCGTGGAAACCCACGGCCATTGACGTCTTACAGTCGTATAGCAGTGACGTCGCTAGCTGACACCTTGTGGTCTTCAGTTGGCCGAAAAGCACCGTTGGAACTCATGGCCAGTGATGTCACACACTCAGGTGGTTCGGCAGCTTTCATCCAGCACGCCAATGCTTGCAGTAGCTAAGTACAAAGGTAAAAATGAAGCACGGCCTGTTGCGCCCAGTATTTATTCGAATACCAGTGACGTCACGCTATCCGGTGATACTTCGCGGACCACGACACACCGTGGTCGTGGGGCCTAAGTGCACTCGTATGAAGTGATGATTAGGGACGTCACACATTGGGGTAATTCGGTCAAACCTTTATGCGGCACGCAAATGCTTGCAGCAGACAGGTACGAAAAGTAAAGATGGAACGAGGCCGGCCGCGCCTGATGTTCAATCGAATACCAGTGACGACACATGGCCAGCTGATGCATTACGGCATTCAGTGGACCCAAAAGAGCCTTATACACTCACGACCAGTGACGTCACATACCCAGCCGAATACCAGTGACATCATATCACAAGCAAAAGCCTTATGGCTTTCAGTCGGCCCGAAAGAACCCCGATCCCGATCGAAGCAAAACCATTTTCAGTGACGTCACAATGTTAGCTGATGCCTCACAGCTTTTGCCCCGCACGACAATACTCGAAACCCTGCAGCTGGCGTAGCTCTTCCCTCCGTCGGCCATCCAGGTACCCAAGTAAAAAATTACCGATGTGGCAATGGTAATTGCATGCATTTGTGCCTTAATTTTTTTTCTTCATCAGTACAACCTCATTCATTTCAGCACAATTTGGCCTCAGCTGAGTTGGCCACATGCAAGCTTGGGGTTCAGTGTGCTGTTCATCACACCACAGGTTCAGTTCAGCTCATCCAGCAAAACCACAAGCTTCCAGGCTGCCTTCTGGGTGGCTGCTGACCTGTATCAGTATAATAGTGGTGGTTTGTCATACAAAATGGTACAAAGTAGTGCTCAGAATGGACAGTTACAGTTGAAGTGCAATAATTTTGGGGAATAGATTGAAGTGATAACTTATATTTGAGAAAAGGATGCTTTACAAATCTCTTATAATGTTTATTTTTGGTATTGTGCTGCAAGTGCTTTGGTTCCAGCACATTTTTTAGTCTAAGGCTAAAAAACTAGAACGGGTCAAACACTACAAGTAGGTCCTTAAAAGTAGATATACCCAAGCAAAATTTATGCCCTAGATTCATTGTAAGGCACAAGAGCAAGTAGGTTTCATGTGATAGTTGCTTTATTATTTTCTTGGATGTTTGATAAAATGAGCTGTTCTATATTTTCTCAGGTTTTTATGGGACAGGCAGGCAGCTAAGAATAGAATCATCTTGCATAACCCTGTAGAAGATAGCAGGTTGAAATGAAGATAAGCATGTTCTGTATGCTGCTACCATGTATTTCATTGATAAAGTCAATGTATGACTAGTGACTTCATGTTTGACCTCCAGCCAGATCAAGTATTAATGCCTGGTAAATTTTGAGCCATAGTTTGCTTGAGTGTGACCCATGTCCATGAAATGGCTTAAAACTCAATGAGCATTACTGGTTATGCACTCACACAGTGGTCTAATATTCTATTCTCTTGTGAACAGCACCCTCCACTTACTTTGAGAGGCAAGTGGGTCTAATCTGAGAAGAAACCCATCATTTGATATGATTAGGAGTAGAGGTAGCCATTTCCCCTTGGAGCCCCAGCTTACTTTGCAACCTATACCTCTACCTCCCTGTCATCTTGAACTGTGGTGGAGCAGCAGCATTTTGATTTAGTAGCACTGACCCATAGTCACACTGGGTCACCAAGATGACATCACTAATGGGTCAACACTGCATAGTCGTGTGTATCCTGGGGTTAAAATAGAAAAGGAATGCTTAAGTAAAATGTTGTATCTGACTAGATTATAGACCAGCCCAATGGTTTAGTATAATGCTCAGAAATACAATTTTTTATCATTGTAGTGGTTTTATGAAAATCACTCAAGACATATTATTTTTGTTTATTTATATTTTCCTGACACAGAATAATGTGAAATACCACAAGTGCATACAACAACAAATACCACATTATATTCATATCAAGCCCTGTATGTCAGTAGAGATCTATGTCTAGGTCAAGCATGATATTTTTATCATGCCAGGATGTTGGAAGGGAACAGATGCATTTGCCCAGGACTCTGTAATGACCATCTGCTTACAAATGATGCAAATGATTCCATTTGTGTAGGCAAGAACTGACAAGACAACAAGACAAGAACTGAACTGAACTGCCTACACAAATGGAATCATTTGCACCATTTGTAAGCAGATGTAATATATTTTGTAAGTTGTATTTATTTTGTATTGTATGAAAGGTATGTATTGAATATTATGTATGGTATTAAATGAAATGCATTACATCATTTGTAAGCATATATAATATAATTAACATATATATATATATATATATATATATATATATATATATATATATATATATATATACCTAGTTTTTATAACTATGTTGGCTTTTTGAACTGTTGGGCACAATGAATGATAGAGCTGCGATGCATTGTTGAGCCACTAACGTAATGACACAAACACTATGTTCAGGATCTCCAACTGATACATCTTTTTAACCCAGTCTGCCATGTCCTAACATGCCTTCATGTCTCACTGAAGCAAAGGGATGAGTGTCCCCCAATTCCCCAGCAAGCTGTACCTTTCCTCCTGATTCCATGAGGGTGTTGGAGGAGCTGGAAGTGAATGCATGTGAACACCTGGGCCACTTAGAAGTGGTCAATTTGTAAAAAAAGTTGCTTTCATTTTGGACCACTGGTGACCATCATTATCAGAGTGGTGCCCAGGGTGCTAGCTAGTATCATCCTGGAATTAAATACAAGCCTTCCACACCATTAAGTGACATTGTCTGCTTAGTTGTTATTGCCAAAAGTCCATTTGCACATTTCAAAAGCTCCCCAGTCCCAAGTCATCCTGCCTGATGTCCAATCTGTATGGTTCTGCCTTTTTATTTGATTATACTTGTCTTCATTATTCTACACATTTAAGGAATCTGACGACGCATAACCTTCGATCTCGCGCCCTAGTGGACGGCCTTGTCTATGGTTTATACGCCCGACAACGGTCCCGCATATAACGCTGGGACGACCTTGCATGCATCAGCGCCACCGCACTCCGCGGAGTTGCTTAGCGCTGCTTTGCTTAGGGTCAGCTCTCCGGTGTCGTAGAAGCCACACTGCGTCGGCTGGGTGCATGTGATCAGAGTGAGGCTGCTCATCCACTGGCGATCAGCTTCAGCTGACGCCAGGGCGGCAAGATGGATGGAAAGGTCGTTGCGTTCTTGCGAGGTTGACTCAAATTATGCGGCACAGCTTTGGTAAAGATACATCGGTGGCGTTTCGTGTTCTTGTCATTGTTCTACAATAAGACAAGTTCTTACCCCCATGGTATGCTCGTGTGTGTTAGTGAGTCGGCGCGTTCTTGTTCTGTGGGCGGTGCCATACAGGGGATATTTGACCAGTCTCTCATGTCGCGGAACCATGTGAATTATAAGCTTTTAATGAGCTCTTTAGAAAAAAAAGTACTCGCTGCCACGTTTTGCACAACTAGCTCTTAAATGGCTGTCCAGGTCTATTTAAAGTTGGTTCTGGCAGTCAGGCACGGTCCATCCAGCGCTGCTTCGGTCATGTGAGCCGCTCAGATATCCCCTGTCCGCAGGTGGGCCTGCCGCCCCGCGCCGCGCGTTGCTCGTGTCGCGATGGAGCCGTTCCGGGCCACGCCGGAACTGCACGGCCGCGTGGCCGAGCAGCTGCTGCGGCGTTACTCGGCGCTGCTCGAGCTGCACGCACGTCGGCTGGAGGCGGCGTCGGCCGGCGCCAGGGTCGCCTTGTCCTCGGCGACGGCGCCGGCCGTGCGGCTGTGCGCCGAGCCGCACGAGCGCAGCGTGCTGCCGCGCCTCGCCGCCGGCGAGAACCGCCTGCTGACCAAGGTGCTGCTGGCGTTGGCGGCCGTCTGCGGCGAGGTGCGCGAGCTGGAGCGCGAGGCGCACGACGAGCTGGCGCCGGCGCTGCTCCTGTACGGCGAGGGCGAGCCGGCCGCCGGGCTGGACGAGGGCGAGGCCGAGCTGCAGCTTGCGCGCCTGTTGCCCACCCTGCAGCGGCTGTTGGCATTCGCCGAGCGCGGCCGCCAGGTGGCCGCCAACCTACTGCAGCAGCTGACGGCGCTGCACGACCCGGCGCGTCGCCAGCTGACCACGGCCGGGTACCACCTGCAAGTGCTGTTCGAGCACCTGGGCCAGCTGCTGGCCGCCCTCGCGCTGCTCGACGACCTGGTGGCGCGCCAGGCCGTGCTGCACGAGCATTACGCGCTCTACAAGCTGCTGGTGCGTCGCGCGCGGCCGCAGCCCGAGCCATTTGGCCTGGACGCACAGCGCGTGGCACTGCTGGAGAAGCTGCTGCGCGACCTGGACACGCGCGTCATGGCGGCCGGCATGCTGCACGCGACACTGCAGCAGCCGCTGACGGGCTCGGCTGAGGCGCGCGCCGTGCTTACCTGTCGGCCGTTCCACGATGAGTTCCTGCTGACTGTCAACAACCTGATGCTGCAACTGGAGCAGGAGGAGGCCGACCCGGATCCGGACATGCCCGGTTTGGTGGGTGTGGCCGCACTGCTGGCGCTACATGCGCGGCTGGCGCGCCACGCCGACGCGCGCGCCATCAAACGGCTGTGGACGCTGCAACGGCGCCGGCCGCCAGTGCTGCTCGGGGGCGGCCAGGTGTGGAACCTGGACGCCTTCCTCGGCACGCACCTGCCCGGCTTTGACCAGGTCGTGGATAGGCGCGCGCGCGACGCTGCCGCCGCCGCGCCGGCCGCGGCGCTGGCGCAGACGGCGCAGGCGCTGCCGCGCACCGTCCGCGAGCAGAGCCAGCAGGTGGCCGCCTGGAGTGTGGCCGTGGCGGCGCATCGCGGCGACGATCTGGCGCGCGTGACGGTGGCTAGCGTCGGTGAAGGCGCTGCGCTGCTGCGACGCGGCCTGGCGCTCGCCGAGCAGCTGGGCGACGGCGCGCGACAGCTGCTGGACCTGCACGCGACGACGGCGCGCCCGCTGTCGGCCACGACGGCCGTGCTCGTCTGCCGGCAGCTGGAGTTACTCAAGGCGTTGCAGGAGGCGGCGGAATCGAGCGACGCGTGGGTGCGGCTGACGGCGCGCTGCGCAGCGCAGCACGCGCAGTTCCGCGCCGTCCGGCTAATAGAGACTGTGCGCGTCCGCGTCGCCGCCGACAAGAAGCTGGCGGCGGAGCGGCTGGACCTGGTGTCGGCGCTGGAGACGGCCGCGCAGGCGGTGGCCGGCCCGCCGACGCGCCAGCGCCACCTGCTGGCGCGGCTGGCGCTCTCACTCTGTACGCAGCCGGGCGTGTTCCGCAACGGAGAGCTGGCGGAGGTGGCGGAGCTGCTGCGCCACCTGCAGCTGGCGGCGCGGCTGCCGGCGCGGCTGCGCGCCGCCGCCGACTGCCGCTTCGTGTACTGGTCGCGGTCGCTGCTGCCGGCGTACCTGCGCGACGTGGCCGCGCGACCGGACGACGCTCGCCGGCTGCGGCTCATGTGCGCCGCGCTGCGCGACCCGGTCGCGCTGCTGCGCCACTGCCGCCACCTGTCGGCCGGACGCCTGGTGCGCCTCTATGAGGACGAATTGGTGGCGGCGCTGCGCGCCAATATGCTGGAGCCGCTCTGCGCCGACGTCGAGACGGAGCTGCGCCTGGACGTGCACGCCCACCTGCAGCTGGACGATCGCAATCCGTTCAAGGTGGGACTGCGCGACCGACGCCGCCTGTTGGCCGAACCGCCGCTGCGGCTGCCCTCGCGCAGCGTGAGCGTGCGCCGACACTGCGAGCGCTACCTGGAGCGCACGTTTTACAACCTGACGGCGGTGGCGCAGCACGACTGGCGTACGTACGCCGAGATGCGCCACCTGGCGCGCCTCAAGTACGGCCTGGCCACGTGTGAGCCGCACCTGCCCGGCCAGACGCTGGAGCAGGGCCTGGACGTGCTGGAGGTGATGCGGAATATCCACGTGTTCGTAGCGCACTATGCGTACAATCTGACCAACCAGTTCTTTGTGGAGCGACAGAGCAACAACAAGCACCTGAACACGATCGGCATCACGCACGTGGCCAACTCGATCCGCACGCACGGCGCCGGCATCATCAATACCACCGTCAACTTCACCTACCAGTTCCTGCGCAAGAAGCTGAACGTGCTGTCGCAGTTCCTGTTCGACGAGCAGATCAGCTCGCGGCTGGCGTCGGACGGCCGCCGCTCGGTGCACTCCGGCGGCAGCCGCTACCCGTACGAGCGCGCCGAGCGGTTCGAGCGCGCCATCCGAGGACTGGGGGTCAGCGGCGACGGGCTCAGCTACCTGGACCGCTGTCGGCAGCTGGTGACGCAGCTGGGCGGCGCGCTCGGCTTCGTGCGCCTCGTGCGCTCGGGCGGTCTGCACTGCGCCAGCGCCGCCCTGCAGTTCGTGCCGGACCTGGGCCGCGGCGGCGAGTTCGCGGCGGCGGCGGAGCGGGCCGGCCTGTGCGCGGCGGTGCGCGACGCCGCCGAGACGCTGGACGCGTGCCTCGCCGACCTGACGGCCAGCGGCGACCAGAACACGGCCTACTTCCGTCTGCTGGAGGAGGCGTTGGCGCCGGCGCTGCGCGACCCGCGCAACGCCCACCTGCGCGCTTTCCACCTGCTCGTGCCGCCTCTCTGCCTCAACCACGTGCAGCATGTGCTGGCCGCCAAGGAGCGGCTGGCGAAGGGCGCGCGCTCAGGCGCTCTGTTCACCGAGGACGGCTTCGCCATGGGCGTCGCGTTCCTGCTCAAGCTGCTGGACCTGAACAGCGCGTTTGACGCGCTCTACTGGTTCGAGGAGGTGGCGGCGCACGGGGGAGCGCGAGCGGGGCGGCGGCGGAGCGGCAGGGGCAGCGGCGAGCCGGCCGACGACAAGCTCCAGCAGGCGATCGGATTGACCCTGAGCCGGCTGCGGCAGGCGCGCCGCCAGTACGACCTCGTCTTCTACAACCTGGCGGCGGCGCGGGTGTTCTTCCGCGCGGCGCCGGCGGCGGCCGGCGCCGCCGAGACGGGCGGGGACTGAGCGAGCGGTCTGGAGATGATGGGTGCGACTGGAAGGAGGCGGTGGTGGAGGCTGCTGGCCCGGGTCCGGGGGAAGGATGGGGGTGAGCGGAGACGATTGGTCGGGGGATGGAGAGGAAAGACCGGTGGAGTGAAGCGGTATTAGGAGAAAGGACTGGCGAGGATGGCTGTGCTGGAGGACTCACTCATTATGTAGGTGGACAATGACGAATACCAATAATCGTAGTTACGTTAAAGAGGCCGAAGAGTATTCAGATTATTTCACCGTATGGTTTGGCGGGTGCCATACAGCGACAGAACATATGCCATTTACGTTGCTTGCCAATAATCCTAGCTTGCAGAAATGTCACATTCGGCACGATGAGGGATGCATTGATGCTGGACGTGCTTCTGTGTCGAGGGCTGTGGGAACGGTATTGGCCTGCAAAACCTGCGTGAACTCAGTGATGAGGAAGCCGCAATATGTCGAATGACGAGTGCGCTTACTGTTACGTTGTTACGCGGGCGTCTGTTCGTTCAGCAGGGACTGAGCCACCGTGAATATCCGATCTCGTGGCTAGCGTTGTGCCACGCCCTCTCATGCGCCACTCCCTGTCGGTGTCACTTTGTTCCTTCTCCCGGGCGAGGACTTGCTGTTGTGTTTACACCCATCGGGAAGAAGTCGGACGCACGCCTGCACGGCGGAAGGATGGCGGGATGCCAGCTGCGATTGCTTTCCGTCGCTGGCGTGTTTGGCTCCTGTGGCCATGCTAGTAACGTGGGAGGACAGGGCTTGCATGTGTAGGTAGTCAAGCCATACATATGCCGTGATTGTGTGCCTTATGGCTGTCGGTCGGAAAAGTTCAGAGCTTACGTATGTATCATTATTCCGAGGTGGTGCCGAGGTGCTAATGCTCGGTGGATCCACATGTAAAAATATATGCATGACACGCACACGCACACCTGATGGTTACATAAGTTGAGTGCGGTTAACTGTATGAAGCAGGCTAAGAGCGTAATTCACTGGTCCATCATGGCTCAGTCATTCAGCCGCTCGTGCTGCATGGTCACCCAAGACAAGCAAGATCCTGTGCAGAGCTTGGAACTCTGAGCGCTCGGAAATCGAGGTGTTTGGTAAGGAGGGGAAGTCATTTCCAAATATTAGCATGTCGAAGACGTCTTGAAAATGCAAGTTCGCGAGAAACATCGAAACGAGCATTTCGGCGTGCGGAACCTTTGATTTTTGCGCCGCGTAAAATTGCAACCTTTAAAGACCTTTACGACATTCACGTTAGGAAGAATCGCTTGCGTCCGCAACGAACGACTAAGCCCCTTGTATTTTTCGCCAGATTTTTTTATTAAAGGGAACGTGCAACCTTCACGATGCTGGGGTCCAAGCCAAGGTATGCTCCGCATCGCACTGTGGCCATTTCAGCTCGTCTAAACCATGACGTACGCTGTCGTACAGCCGGGCGTAAAATTCCGAATCCGAAAAGCACTTGAAATGCTCGGATAGTAGGTGGTGTCTTGTTCGTCCCGCGACCCTTGATTATCTATCCTGGTGCGCCTCAATACCAGCATTGCTAGAACATGGGAACTTAAAATACTGATGTGTGCCGCCTGTTAAGGTTCCTGCCGGATGTTGCCCTGCTAATGCCGCCGTCCATCTCTGTTTCAGAAATCGCCCTTGTCGTCCGGGTGTGTCACGTGCTAGCTTCGCCGATCTGAAATTCTCCAAGATGGCTGAATATCAAGTGGTCACTGCCGACACAGTCAATGTTATGGTCACTAGCAATATTACCCAGTTCCCGATGCAGAAACGATTTCAGAAAAGTCTTACGATTCTGGCGCTGAAGGTGAGACAGCACGGGTTGAAAGGCATGCTTTATAGGTAGTAGATACTTTAAAAAATTCATGTAAGTCATGTGACTGTCGTCTGGCATGACCTATCTGACCATCGTCAGAGAGCGGTCCAAAAATATTTGTAACGTAAAACGCCTGCTTACTATATATGTCCTGGAGGCAACCTATAGACTAGGAACGGAAATTACTTTTCTCCTGGCGTGTTCTCGCCCAAATGGAAGCTAATCAGTATCGGTATCAGTATCTTGGAAACCATCCGCAAGGTGGCTTTTACGGTTTCAGGACATGGTCGTGCTTCAAACTTTACACTAAAGCGTGCAGCATAAGAAGGCACACATTAAAGGGGTGCAATGAAATGATACGAGCAATGACTACGAGCAAGTGTTAAACCTATCAATGCATTATGGGCTAGATCAGTGGTCAGTGGTCAGTGGTCAGATGTACGCTACGTATGGAGATCTCACGCGTACGTTTGAGACGTGCGCCTACAAACGTAGGCGTACGGTGACAGGCGGTCCCAGACAGCTGCGGTCTGATGCGAGAACCCCCCCCCCCCCCCTGCGGGGCAGCCAATCGGTGCCTGCGCAGGTGCAGACTACCTCTGTCCGAGGCGCGCGTTTGACGGGTCGAAACATCGACGCGTGGGACAGAAAGCGCGCGGACCCCGCGAGGTCCGCCTGCCTTCCTCAGTTACCCTGAAGGCTTTTTAATTTTGTGTGGTTGACCCCTGGTCGCCCAACTCCTCACGCACAGACAGTACGTGATGCGAGAGAACACGCACGCCTGGATTATAATTTTGAGGAAGTCTTAAGTGATGACGAAATTTGTGCAAGGAAACGAGGATGTCATTGCACTTTTTCACGGCACTGGAGACACTGTCACCCCATGACAGACCGGAGTCATCTATGACGCAGACAATTTTGATGTTACTTGAGGCACGCACAGTCGATAAATCGCAGCTTGTAGTTGGCTACGAGTCGCCATATTGTGTTACACTGTTCATGCGCGCGATGATTGTTATTCGTGCATCATGTAACGAGCAAAACATACGGTCATTCGTACCGAAACCAATTACGCCAACTGGCACGTCAGCACCTGTAAAATATGCAGCCGTGGGGAACCGAACCCCAGGCCTTCAGATGAAGAGAACGCCTTATCGTGACTTCAGTCACATGGCAGCCCCGGCAAGGCTGTCAGTGTCAGGCCGTGGAAGCGTGCGGCGCGGCGTTGATACAGGGCCTGTTTAATGTGTGACCGAACGTGACCGCTGTGCGGCATCCACGGCGGGAGGACGCTCCGTTGATCGTGGTCCGTTCCGGCTGGTGTCGGCTGTTCTCTCGTGAGCGCCGGGGCTGTCTGCCGCACCATAGTCTCCCCAGGTGTCAGCCGGACGGCGCGTGGCGGCACGGTCCCAGACGCAAATAACCGAGGCAGTCGACGGTCCCTTACTCAATAGCTAACTGACTGGGCACGGCTCCCGGTCCGTGCTCGCCGGCGCCCGTGCCCGGGCGCTGGTCATGCTCGCCGCGCCGAGACCGGCCGAGTCGCGGGCCTGGTCCGACCCCTGCTGACCGCCGCAGAACAAACTGGAGCTGGTGACGGGCGGCTCGGCGGCCACCATGCGGCTCTCGCTGTACGACAAACAGGACCAGTTCGTGTGCGCCATGGACAGCGAGACCGCGCTGCTCGGTTCCTTCCCGGTCGACGAGGGTATGCGTTTACACGTGAGTGCGGCGCAGGTAGTACTGTTTGGTGTCTGCGCCTTGTGAGGAGGTCTGTGAAGACGTGTTGGACTCGCACATATGGATATGTCGGCATTTGTACTCTGACTGGACGCTTTCCGTTGTCGGCTATGCTGACGGCTTGTAGCATAGTGACTTCGAGTAGGGGGAAGAGGGAAGGCATGAATGTGGATTCACTTGCTACGAAACATTATCAGTGGGCTATCGTTAGACGTTTTCAGTAGTGCAGTGGTGCCTTCTGCTCCATCGCCCCCCCCCCTGCCTTTCCGCTCCAAAAGGCATGATCGAATTTCAACCCTCTGTCTGCCGCACACGGTCCGCGTATTATCTCCGGTAATTGCTCCCTGCTGGCGTGTTTTCGCTTCCCGCCCGGTATGTCGCCGACTGGTCTGTTATTGGAAAACTTATCCCCTCCTACGCACGATGTAATGTTACACCGCGGCACGACGGGACCTCCCCTGCGCACCCACGCGACAGTGCCGGCGCTGGCGTTAACGTGGTCCAGCCGGCTTACCCTCGGTCAGGCCTGGACTGTCCGCCGGCTGCGGTGGGCCACGTCTGTCTTTGCTGGAGGAATATCTACCCTCGGGCTCATTGCTGACGGTGTGCTACCGACACCTATTGTGACCGGGGGTGCAAAGGCACCACAGCTTGAAGTGTTTGAATGCAGTGAAAGCTCGCCTCACTCCTGAATTCTATTAATAAAGCTGTGGCTGCATGAAGTAGTCCTTACAGCTTTTCGTAAAATATGAGCGTTCTTAGAAAGCCGGCTGACATATACACACGACATGAGTTTAATACCATGAATCGGTATTTTACTATGCCGCCTGGTCGTATTACTGCCCACTGAGGCAAGAAGTATGAGTCTCCATCCGTAATGACTCGAAGCCTTGAAAGTCGTACTTCAGGCAGCCTGGTAGTGGATTAAGAAACTTGTGGTCAACTACGATCAAAACTGGAATTGAATCCGAAACCAACGTAATTGCCATGCTGTCATTGCGTGCCTTTTTCCTCCAACTATACATGATCACCAGTTAAATAATCAAAGTGCATATTAAAGCCATCTCAGTGCGTGGTGAGCCGGCGTCAGAATCGATCCCGCCCCAGACGGACTACAGCACGAGCCTAGTCTCAGCATTCTATCGTTTACCTCTGGCGCTGAGTTGTCGCCTGTGCGAAGGTCGCCTGCGATCGGCTGGTGCCTCACGTGCTGGCGCGCACCGCAGGTGGAGGACAAGACGTGCAAGAAGGGTGAGTTCGAGGACACGAGCAATATCCAGAAGTACGAGCTGAGCGATGAGCAGTACAACTCCAAACAGGGTGAGTGGAGTTTTGCCGTGTCAGGGGGTAAACCATTTTGCCGTGCCGGGGGTTGCAGTTGTCGGTGAGTGGCTTGCAGTGGACTGACACCGCCTGGACGCTGAGTTGAGCGGCTTAACGTTGGTATCCGTTGAAGAAGTCCCATGCTTCTGTCCCATGCTGAAGCCGTACATAATATTCCGTGCACAAGTCTGTCCCATGATGCTGTTTATTCGAATTAAATGTGTTTTGTTTGACTTACTGTATCGGAATATGTGAAGGCCTTTGCGTTGTAATTTTTACTGGGGCTTTACGACATACCCAACTGCTGAGGCTATATGGCGTCGCCTGTCTCTATCACTACTCACCCTCCATTGACGGATCGTGTCGCGTTATTGAATAATTTTCAGCATTCGGTTGTGAAAAGTCTCCCTGTGGTCACTCTTGTAGGCTGAAAAAGACAACGTTTCTACAGTGTCATTTGAAGTGTGTGTGTGTGTGTGTGTGTGTGTGTGTGTGTGTGTGTGTGTGTGTGTGTGTGTGTGTGTGTGTGTGTGTGTGTGTGTGTGTGTGTGCGTGTGCGTGTGCGTGTGTGCGTGCGTGCGTGCGCGCGCGCGTGCGGGCGTGTGTGCGTGTGTGCGTGTGTGCGTGTGTGCGTGCGTGTGTGTGTGTGTGTGTGTGTGTGTGTGTGTGTGTGTGTGTGTGTGTGTGTGTGTGTGTGTGTGTGCGTGTGCGTGTGTGTGTGAAAATAGTGTGGCGTGTTTGTGCGTGAGCGTGTGCGTGCGTGTGCGCGTGCGCGTGTGCGTGTGCGTGTGCGTGTGCGTGTGCGTGTGTGTGTGTGTGTTTGTGTGAGAAAATAGTGCACAAAAACAGCGGTGTCACGTCTATTTTTGTTCCATTTTTTACTCAGTTTTGAAAGTTGGAGCGTTCTCTCAAACTCCGAAACGTTGGCATTGCCACTCAAACGTCATGTTTCTCTGACTGTCTCCCTCTGTCCTCTGCCACCGCTCAGATGGCGGTGCCTAGCACAGGCCTGACCTTCAGGCGTCGGGGCTCGGATCAGGGGCTCGCTGCCAGCTGCAGTCGGCCCGCCTCGCCACAGGTGGCTTGAGAAATGACGGTGGCAACGGCCACAACAGTTACGCGTTCTGTGCAAGGCATAAGGCTAAACCAAACGCGTCACCGTCCCCAGATACGCTGCGGGCTTACCTGGAGCGCACTAAGCAGGGCAAGTACGACCAGGCCGAGATGGCGCGGCTGGCGGCCGAGAAGGAGCGCAAACAGCGCGAGGAGGAGGCGCGCGCCGCCACCATCACGGTCGGCGCCCGCTGCGAAGTGGCGCGACCTGGTCAGCTGGCCACGCGCGGCACGGTCCGCTTTTGCGGTGAGGCCCGTTCCATCCCCTGGTCGCCCCCGCGTCCCCACGAAACGCTGCGGTGCGGCGATGCCGGCGCGGCTGACTTTTTCATGCTCTCGACCTATCCACCTTGACGGTTCTCGTTTGATCCGGGACTCGGACGTGGACGTACTCGCTGAAACGCGGGGCTGCATTTGCAGAATAGGGTCCGTGCGGGGTCGGGGTTGTTTTGGGAGCTTGGACTGTAAAGGAAATATGCGTTGCCGAAACAGGTGTAAACATCCGTCTAAAGTTCGTGAAACGTGCTCATTGGTATCTATTTTGTTTTGAGCCCGTGACTTCGTTTTCGACCTAAGCAATTCTCGTGAGCTGGGACGTCATTGTTATCGGCCCTAAGCAATTTTCGTGAGCTGGGACGTCATTGTTATCGGCCCTAAGCAATTCTCGTGAGCTGGGACGTCATCGTTATCGGCCCTAAGCAATTTTCGTGAGCTTGTGGCGTCGTCATCGGCCTAAGCAATTCTCGTAAAGCAGCCATATTCTTTCTCCTGGTCCCTCGGATCTCTTTGTCTCCCCCACTGTGCTTGGCTCTCATCTGCAGCGAGGGAGCGTAACAGACTGTCGCCGCTCTGGCGACGCCGGTCTTCCAGATGTGCACCAGCGGGTGCGCGTGCAGAGTCTACGCGCTCGACTTGAACTGGTCGTTGAAGCCGTTCTGGCCTCCGCGTTTGTCTGATCCGCGGCGCAGGATATTTGACCAAATCTGATGCTTCTGATCATTGTACGAACAATGCGAAAACATAAATTTTAGGTGCACAAGTCCTTCCATAAATACCAATCGCTTTTCGAGCAGTCTCCCAACGTGTGTTGAAGGCCGTCTGAAATTTGAACTGACCCTATTGGTTTTTAATACATTGGGAGCTCAACGCTATTTGCACCTTCCATCATGCTGATACCTTATCTACCACAGGTTTCAAAGTGCACTACTTTAGGTTTACTTCAGGTACAGTCGAAGCAAATGCAAATGCCTCGTGTGCCACATTCGTTGGAGCGCTGTCAGGCCCGTTCATCACTAATGCACAGCAAGTCCATGCGGGTCACGTGATCGTGCAGTTTGTTCGTCGGGGTACCCTGGTAATTGGCGTCCATGTTTACATCGTTTGTGGTGCTTTACTACCTCAGCTGGATACCACTCATCAGGTGATTACTTATCGTTGGCAAAATAAGCCCCAATCATAATCTGTATCGCTTCACGTATGGTCCACTTACCGTATTCGTGACTCTGTAATCAATGTGATCTGGTTGCAATTTATCATCTCTGTCATTTGTCATGTATTTAAAGATGGAGGAGATGTTGAATCACAATGGTGCCGAAATGTGGCAAGATATGCCTGACTTTTGATAGGCCATTAGGGCACTCTTTATTGGGTAAGAACAATATATTTCCATTGTGTTTTTGATATCCGCTTATGCTGTATCCATGGCCTTACGAGCAGTACGTGTGCGTGTGCGTGTGCGTGTGCGTGTGCGTGTGCGTGTGCGTGTGTGTGTGTGTGTTCATACAATATAAGATAAGATAAAAGGAAACTAAAACTGGAGCCAGAAAACACGGCACAGGGAAGCTCCCGTCGAACCGCATCAGTTAAATTTCGCTGAACGGTGGTAAATGACGGTTTGACGGAACTTTGACGGTTCAAATCAGGTTATAAGGGTTAGCACTTACTAATATAACACCTTCTGTGTTCTCAAGAAGTGAACATGCCATGACAACGCGGAAAATGACGTTGAACAGCTCTTGGGAAAATATGAGATAGTCACGTGCGGGCTTCGCCGGGCGGAACCTATCATGCGTCACCTCGAGTCGAAGAGGTGAAGGTCTTTGTTGCATGGACCAGTCCGACTCCATCAAGAGCAAGCCACATCAATGGAGGAAACGGCTTTAGACAAGCCTTCCAAAACTGCGGGGTGTGTGCCATTAAGGTTTAAATGGCACGATCTACGAACAGTAGATCACGGTAAGATATGATCGCGAAGATCAAAGTTTGGCCTAACTTGATCTTGTTTGACCAAACTCCGTAGTAGCAGTCAGAGCAATAGAAATGCACTTCATAGTAATGATGTTCATAGAAGGGGTGGGAAGCCCTCTCAAACCTCTCTTGGGCTCATTTCGTATGAGGAATAAGCGTTAGGTGTCGCTTTTGAACAAAACTACCAACGTGAGAGTGGTAATGTATCTGATTTCTGAACCGTCATCGTCTGAAGCCTCAAATTCCTACTACACGCAAAAGTAGCTGCCTTCAGCTAGCTAAAATTTCAGCACCGTGCTTAATACTATATAGAAGTTTTTGGAGAATAATATTGGTACTCGTAGGGCGAGCGTTAAACGATGCCCAGCGGGGTTATTTTGACATGCTCTCCCGGCGGGGGGAGGGGGGGGGGCGACAGGATCGTACTTGCGATTGGACTAAAATGGAGACTCGGAGTAAAGACCACTGTGTTGCTCGTGGACTGAGTAATCCAATGACAGACGGTTTTTTGTTCCAGGTTAATAAGCGATCTTCCAGTCACAGCAATGGTCTTACGGACGCTATCGAAAATTAAACGATCAGTAATGATCTTACCAGTATAATTTCCAAACTGCAGAACAAAAATGCTTACGTAAGCACCAGTCTCTTCCTTGTATTCTTTCGGTTCTGAAAATGGCCTCGTTTTTTATCTGCGTCAGCTAAATGACCTTTCAGGTTATAGAAACATCACAATCAAAATGTTTGCTTGATTCCATGGTCTCCAGTTCCATTATCGGTAGCTGCAATACTGAACAAGGTGTCATGATGGAGAAGCACCAGTGTCGTGACATTTGCCTAAGTTATCGGTTAATTCTGACCTCTGAGGTCAAGCTAGGTCGTTAGGGTTCCGCATGCTTTGCATGGACATACGCGGCAGATAGTTGTGCTAAGATTATCCGACAAACGCAATTTGAACCTGATGACTCCTTCAGTTACGAATAATTTGCATTTTATGGATTCGACCTTTGACAGGCTTAAGTGACACTTGCATAATTAGATCAAAAAAGTACTCTATCGGTCATGTGGTAAGTACCCAGCCACGACAACGATGCAGTACATTCTTCGCAATGCGACGAACAGTTCCAAATGACTAATATTTGAAAGCATGTGGAAGACATGTGCATTTTGAACGAGGTCACAAAGTCTTACAATGTGTGGCAACAAAAAGCGTAGTGCAGGTGCTATGCGATACAGAATGAGGCGGAACAAGTTCACTCAAGCTGCAAAAGATACATATTGCAACTGCCATCACGGGCGATGGCAGCGCAGCCCAGATGCTGCATGCGGCCACTAACAATGACAGCCTATGACCTTGCTCGACCTTTGGAAGACCACTGGCGCTTGCATGCAAATGCTCATAAACAAAGCGAGTGGAAAAATGAGCATTCGGCAATGCAGCGCGTTTGTGCAACGACAGCGCATTATCTGTCTATTGGCACTTACTTGGCTTACATTTAGCTTATCCGGCGTGCCCGTACCCAATATAATTACCACTGTTCGTACAGTGTCTGCCCAAATGATGTCGATGTGGAAATCTTGATTAAACAGCATTGCATTGAAGGTGTTATGAAACCCATATAACAGAACAATCGGGCATGTTTAGCTCAGCTTGACCTCGCATGACCTGACCTCTGACCCCTCAGCCTCAGACCCAATCAGGCCTGATATTGCTGAAGTCGAAATCGATTACACTTACAAAACAAACGCGTAACAAAGCTCTATTGCCAACAAGTGAATTGTGTTGTCTATTCAGGACGAAACCTGATCAAAACGACTCTCACAAAAGGTTATTTATTAGGTTTATGGAACTATTGGGACAAAAGCGCTGAGAAAATTAACAGGATAAGTAAAAAGCTGGCTATCAAAATAAAATAAACCTATCTTTGGTGGTAATCAGAAAAAATCTCAGAGGTGGGAGGATCTCATGCCGCTGCCCTCGTTATGGGGGGGGGGGGGGGGAGACGGTTCGGCTGTCATGTCTGTAGCTACTTTTGCGCTTCATTATCAGTTGGTTTAAGGTGTGCATGTCGCAGTCAGTCTGTGTGCATGTCAGTTGCTAGAATGTCGTTTTGTAACCCCCTTGACAACTCATTTCATAAACGATCGTCATGTTTCCTTTTCTCTCGCAGGTTGCCATGCGTAGTGAGGAACATAACGTGCCTGAACTGTCGATTGCTAAGTTTGCTAAGGATTCCTAGACTCCGGGTAATCTAGCATAGGTCCAACGGTGTTTCGGTATTTCTTGTGAGGTACCAGCTTCCAGAGACGCTGATGTGATTGACATAAGCAAGAACCGCCTCGCCTGCACGCTGTTCCATCGATCATTGCACGGGCAAAAATGAGCTGACCGCTGTGTGACCTTGGAGGGCGTGAACTTCTGACCGGTGCGCGCTCTTCCGGCAGGTCCCACGGACTTCAGCACCGGCATATGGGTAGGAATTCAGTGCGACGAGCCGGTGGGGAAGAACGACGGCAGGTGAGAGCCCGCCCGCTGCACGGTCGCTCGGGGGTGCACGGAAGGGGGGGGGGGGGGGAGGAGGGGAGCTGATTCCTATCGGAAGCGAGCGGTATCGGGCCCAAATGGCGTGTTATCAGCGGCGGTATTGCGGCACGTCCCTGGAATGTGTGCAGCGTTGTTGATGGCGATGATGGGGTTTCCGGGGAAGCGACTGCGTGGTTGCGCAGTTTCCAGTGCGCGATACCGCGGCGCTTGTCCAATAGGTGGTAAGCGTGCGTGAGGGGCCGGAACGGACACGTTTCAGTTTTATGGCGTCGTTTCAGTGCTGCGTGATATGCATGTGTGATGTATAGATTATGGTTAGTGGTCGCAGGAAACTCTTGCCGGAGTGTTCAGTGTGACCGTGGTAATGGGCAGGATGGTCATATGTGTGGATACCATGTGAACTCCACACGTGGATACCATGTATGCATAGTGTATGGATGCCATGTGGATACCATGTATGCATAGTGTGTGGATGCCATGTGGATACCATGTGAACTCTCCCCAAGACAGAGGGTACAGCGCTTCAAATTTTCCCGAACTGTCTCCCGAACCGCCTAATGCACCACACTTACATGTTGTTTGACTGAGTTTTGAACCGCCTTCTCTTTATCTGACTTGCGGATTCTAGGTTCCTTACATATCCGATGCCGGACCCGTGGCCGCGTTCTCAGGGGTGTACGTGTAGAAATACGGAAAATTAACGTCCCGTGAGTCAATAATGTTTTTCAGTTGTATATCATGTCTTAAAAACCAACCAAAGAAACGTTCGTAAACCCTTGATAATCCAGCAGAAGTATATCGTTACGCGTGAACGTTTTATGTGTAAGCCCAGCCGACGTCAGTATGATGGGACGTCCGCAACGGACCTTGCCCGGCCGTCTGAAAATCAATAGCACTACTCTGAGTAACACAAAGTAGCTCTGTGGATACATAAAGAGCTAAAATGGAAGACATTAATTTAATTGAATCAAATGTGCCCTTGCCCGACAGGTCAACCAAAAGCGATATGTTAAAATTAAAATGACCGAAACGCAAGTTTTAGGTTACCGACGTAAATGCTTTCGCTCCTTGTTTCGGTGTTCTTGGTCCAGCACGTCGAGTGTCTTGTTTCGGTATTTTTGGTCCAGCACGTCGAGTGTTGGGACGATGTGTTGACTGATAGCTTACCACTCTCGCGGGGGCTTACAGCGGAATCGATGAAACCGAGCAGTGATGACTGCTGCTGGGGGTGAATGCAACAGTTTGTTGGGATATTTACTGACGCACAGCGGCAAGGGTCGTCGTCTGTCGTCCGTGCCCCCCCCCCCCCCCCGCCGCCGTCACCCGCCGCGTCGTCTCACAGCACGCCCGTGCATCACAGCGTGAACGGACGGCGCTACTTCGAGTGTGCGGACAAGTACGGCCTGATGACGCGGCCGGCGTCTGTCACTGTCGGGGACTTCCCCGAGCGGGCCATCGACGCCGACGACGACGACGACGAGATGTGAGGCGCCGACGGCCGCCCGCCGAGACACCGCCGCCGCCTGCCGAGACGCCGCCGCCGCCCGCGGTCCCGCGGCGGCAATTTTCACCTGTGAGAGGAGGCGAAGCGTCCGCGCTCCCGTGCGGCCGGCGCGCCCGTCGCGAGTAGTGCCCGTGAGAGGGAGACGCTCGTGCGGCGTGCGCTCCGCCCGCGTGCGGGCGTGAGCGCGCGCGGCTGCTGTCGGGAGGGAGCCGGCAGCGCGGCCCTGCCGTCGCGGGCGCCGGCCTGGCGGCAGAGGCGCAATCTTTGAGGGGGCGCGGGCACGCGGGCGCTCGCCGCTCGCACGCCGCGGCCCGACCGGGGAGACGGCCGCGTCGCGTGCTGTTTGCCGTCCAGACTGTGTGGCGCGGGGAGAGTGGTGCGGTTTGAGGCTGAGAACCAGGTCGACAGGTGACCTAGGCACCTCGGTCGGCGGAGATGCTGTCGAGTGGGGCGTCTGGAGTCGGATCCAAGACGACACGTGATGAGTGTGCATTCCACTGCCCACTAATTGTCACGGTTTTGTCGTTCTCTATCCGTTTCATGGTAGAGCTGCTGCAGCCTCGCTGTCACTTACGGTAACGCAGCGGAGGTGGTCACAGTTTGTGTCCTCGAGTCATTTCACAGAAGCACTGCTGTTGCTTCACTACCAGCACGGTAACGTGGCAAACCATTTCACAGCAGCACTGCTGGTGTTTCACTACGAGCACGGTAACACGGTAACATGATGGAGGTAGCTAAGCTTTCACGAGTAAATTAACCGTAGTCACAGCCATGGCGTCTTCTTTAGAAGCAGGACTTGGGCCCTAAAGACAATCGCCAAGTCGCCGAAATCAGCCTCCACCTCTCGGTCTTCTGGTTAGCAGGGCCGCACTGTGCTTCGCAGGCCTTTGGCGTTTCTTGCGCTTTGCGTTTTTATGTTGCTATGTGACACGGGTCGATTAAGCCGCAGTTGCCTTTGGATTCTCGCTTGAGGCCTTTTCTGGATAAAATACATGATAACACATTATGTGCTGATTTGCTCTTGGAACATTTATGGAGCCGACGGCGGATCCTGACCACGGTTCGCGTTCTGTGGAAAAATGTCTCGTTTGAATTGATTTTCACGGGCACAAAAAAGCAAATTGGATCCTCAGAAGGAACTCTTCGAACTGAGCGCAGACGAGTTATTCTTGTCCAGGTGGAGAGTACGCGGCTGGGAAACCAGATCTTGCGGCATTGATAGAATGGTGAATAGCTGAGTCGGAGTCATCTGCGAGGAGGTAAAGCGTGTTGTCGAGAATTAGACAATCGCATGCACGTCGGGAAATGTGTCGGTTTGATTCAGAAACTAGCGGATGATGATACAGTCGCCTGTGCGACAGATGTACGAGATGTGAGGTTGGCCGTCCACCGATCCTTCCGCACACGCGCGCTGTGGAACTGCTCGCCTCGCGCCGCTCGCCGCCTCGAAGACGCCTGACGACGCTGCAGCCGGCTCGCCAGTCACGGAGACATGACGCGATCTCGCGGGCAACCCGACCGTCTTCAGGAAGCGGGATCTGCGGGGGCACGGGCCGGAGTCCGAGCGGGGGTGGATACACGTCTGCGGTTTGCCGTCTGCTGCAGCGCCGGCAGAAGACAAACCGCTGCGGTTTGTCGTCTGCCAGCGCTGTGGCCTCGGTGCACGGGGCGGCGCGGAGAGGTTGGCGGGACACTTCAGCCGGTGCGCTCGTTAAACCCCAATTGTACAAACGCGCGGTTTGGCGCCGGGGCAGGGAGAGCTCGGATAGGGCCAGCGGCAGGTGTAGGCACCAGTTCTTGCCGCCGTCACCGGTAGGCTGGAAACCCTCGGCCGGAGCAGAATGCCGCTCGAAGGCGCGACAGCGTGCGCCACTTTGTCCGGCCCGGTTCATTTGTGCACGCAACATGCATCATCAATGCGGACTACCTGAATCACAATCTCACGGTCGGCCGGCCCGGCCCTCGCCGCGTGCGTCATCGAAGCCAGGCTGATTGAGCTGCCATCGGTCGCCGCGCGGTCGCTGCGCCCGACTGCCACCAGGGCGGCGCCACCGTCTCCGCCTCGGTCCGATCGGTCCGACCAGGTAGTCTCGGGACATTATCGGGCCCCGAATAATTCAGCGGTACGTGGTCAGGCCGGTCACCGACCATCGACGGAAAATAGGGCGATCAATCGGCGCACCGGCCCTGCATTATTGACAGCCGACCGCGGCGCTAAAATACGCCCGTAAGTGGACGCCGCCGAGTCCTCGGACGGCCGTCGTTACGGTGCGTGGGATCGGCGATTTGGTGCGTGACGTATTATTGACGTCAAAGGATTCTCTAGCGTGACATCCGCGTTTGATGTGTGTATTATGCGTAGGCGTCTTTTGATGTTGCGTTTGAAAATTACGAGCGGTTTCGATTTTGTTTGATTCAGAGCATACGTTGGCCTGACCCGGTCGTCTTGTTTGCCTTATCATCCCTGCTTTATTCTGATTGTGGCGTCGATATTAGATGTCGGATCGCTTTATGGATTGCATGTATTCTGCGCACAGCATTTGCCTCGTCTGGTGATGCATGGATGCTCCATATTGGATCAAGGCGAGCGGACAGGACATGACGCATAAACAAGACAGTACCAAGAGCCTTTTTCATCGTAGAATAACCAGGAGAATGGAAGGACAGATCCACTGCTTATTCTTCGAGGAATAAGGTTATTAGTGCTGTCCTATTGATATGCATAATGTTCCTTGTGAAGGCACCTAACGACCAACGTAATTTTGAACAAAATGTTCATCAATTTGGCACAAATGAACTTTACATAAGTGTCAAAAACACGTCCGAGCGTCAGTTGGTACCGAGTGCATTATAGACATCCACCCTACATCTACAAACGGCCTTAGCAAAACGATTGTACACTCACCATCGAACCGAAGAGCCACTCTGGTGGCTTCAAAAAGCTTGTGATTATCCGTGTTGCCGTAGGCGACGGATTTGCTGATGTAAAGCGCATCTTGCTCATTTGAGAGTAGCAATAGATGCTTTTGCCTCGACTGCCACGTCACGAACACCGGTAAGAGTGCTGCCTTCATCAAATATATTGGGCTAAGACTAATACGAACACGGTGATTGCCAGTCAGCATCAATGATGGCTACATTATGCCATTAGCAGTAATTCGGCGGCCGTGTACACAATCACGCAAGTTCGGCATATGGCAAGACACTAAAGCATCATCAAAAATATCGTATCACCCATCACACCCACTTCTCCCGAAGTGAACGCGGGTGAGTGGTGTTTGATTCGTTAGTGCTCATGTAGCATTCCGCAGTGGGGTGGTGGGCGCCCGCCACCCCCGGTCCCTGCCACAGCCCCGTCCACGACAGAGCATGCACAAAGAACAAACGCGTCTATCGGCATCATCTTGCATCTCCGTTGACGTATGTGGACGATCTGATAACAATTCTACGAGGCATGCTTCGGTTCCGAAACACGCGTGAACCCTCAAAACAAATGCCGCGACCCGGTGTACAGATCCAGTCACAGAAGGACGATATAGCATCAAATATCCGTTTCAAGATCCAAGCATGTGTTTGGTTTGGATTTAGCGGAAGTCACAAAGCCAAATAGGCGTTCACCTAATCCTCCTGTCGACTGGAAAGTCGCATCTAAGTATCATCCCCTATCTCAAACGCCCACCATCGCTCCCGCGGTGGCGGAGAAGGCATTACATAGCCGATCACTGACACCAGTCTTCAGTGTCAGAACAGAATTTTCACGGATACACGTACGTTCTCCCAAACGCTCGAAGCTGAAAGACATGACCTCTCGTGTGGCTGGTCTCGGTGACTGCGTTCGGTCCCATCGAAGCGCGCCGCCGTCACCCATCACGACCTGGTGGCTGGAGCACAGGTGTGTCGAGAGTAAGCGCACGCGGGCGAACGGACATATGCTGCCCTTGAGGTGACCTTGACCGACCTCCGCTGCATCCTCGACCCACCGCCTTCGCAGCATCTCGACCTACCGACGCGTCAGCAGGGTATGGCCGATGTCCCGAGCGTCACAGACCACTGGACGGCTTCACATCCATGTGAGGCAGGCACTAGGTACGTGCTGAGCCATGGTTTTCTAGTTAACTGGTTGTCGGCACTCGCGGGCAGTAGATCAGAACTGAGTTTGGATCTAATGCAATTGACCCTATCAAACAACTGTGTAAAGTTTTTTCAGGGGGATCCGAAGAAATCGAGTAATTACAGCCGTGTGAGTTTTGGACGGCTTGCCGCGCAGCACCGCCCTCTTATCCGGTGTTTCGGACATTGAGAAAGGGATGAGCCGAGACTGCGGGAGTACCCACTGGCACCGAGGGAGACAAAATAGGCGCGGCGCGACTGGTCTGCGTGAATAAGGTGACAGAAGCGATCAAGCACCCCGCTGCGGCCTCGGTCGAGCGGCCAAAGCGCGTCACACTCGTCCACGACCCGCGCCGGTGTTCGCCGTGGTGGTGGCCGTCATATCGCGCGCTGCTCTCCCCGCTCCTGCCAGCGCCACAAAACTGCATCGCCCGCCGTCACAGCTGAACAAGCAGGCGTCACGGCTCACGCGTCATGCCACGCGCCGGCTCAGCGCCGTATCGCGCTGGAAGAGCAAGCCAAAACGATCTCTCAGTCCTCGCTCTCAAGCTTTTTGCTCGCGATGGCCACCGAGCCGAGCGAGCTGATATTGAAGCTGGACATGTCCAGGTCGCTGTCAGCCTGTCGACCGGCAGCCAGTGCCGAGCCTCCGCGAGACTGCTGCACGTTCTCATACAGCTGCTTCTGCATCACGGCCAGCGACACCTGTCGACAGGTGGAGCAGGGTCAGCGCCGCGCGTTAACGGGGTCGGCCGAGAACATTTCTGATGTTAACTGAGGACACTGACAACGGTCAGCTGAGCTTACTAAAGGCTCACTGACAAGAATCAGCCCAGAACGTGGTGGTGACAGATATGATGGCATAGACATTTTGCGAATGTCCAGCACGCAATCAAAAGACGACAGCATGCTTTTTGATCATGTCATGCATGTCTGGTCATTGGCATCGCGGCAGACAGACGGTGCCATCTTAGCGCAAAGCTTGATGCCAAAAGAGCGCACAGACCTGTGTTCACAAGGACGCTCACAGACGGTGGCGCCTGGGAACACGACTCACTGTCAGGAGCAAAGAACACAGACGAGTGTAAGATAGACGACCGCACGCCAGTCTTCTAAACCAGGCACACATGCTGTCTGACAGCGCAGCCCACTGGCAGCAGCAGAGTGCATAGACTGGTCTCAGCAGAGGCGGGTGACAGTTGATGACACGAGCAGGCGCCATCGTGACCGCACGCGACTACCTGGTATGATCGCATGCAGCTGACTCGTTCACTTTGGGCCAGCATCTCCTCCAATAAAACTCCGATGCAAGCGTCTCCGCCACTTGGACCTGAACCGGCCTGAGAGCCGCCACGGCACTGCGCGACGTCGAGGCAGGTGATCGACGCTAGCGTACGTGAGGTGGGGGGGGGGGGGGGGGGGGGGCTGAGCAGGAAAAATGGCTAAACCGCCACCAATATACATTATTGTCTTACGCTCCACCAATATACGTTACACACTGCTAGACATAAGTTTCCAGAGTTGACCCACTTTCTTCGCAAGGTTGGGAGGTTGAGGAAAGCTGGAACCCTTCCATCGGCACAGAAAACTACACCCCTGCGGAAGTGACTGCACTACAAAGTCGGGTGTCAACGGATGCAGTACGCAGAGATGATTGCCCGTGCAAAGTCCCAAATGGTCATGCGGCAATCCAGACACCCGTGCAAGCAGTTGTGCAGGTTCTGCGGTATTCATGCATTTACGCCATGCTGGTATATATTTGAAATACCAAACGAAGTCTTGTCCAGCTGCACGCAGCGAAAATGTTTTTCGCAATAAAAACCACATTCGCAGTCATCAAGTTTCAACCCAATTCATCATAAAGTGGCATGCAACACACAAGATCCAATGCATAAGTCAATTTGCATTCTCTTTAACTGCCAACCGGGTTTTAATTCGTGGCAAACCGTTGGTTTTGATTGCTTGTTAAGCCATGTCTAATTATGGGCAGTGATTCCAGATAAATCCAATCCATCCATGTTTTCAGTTCCGTTTGCCGTCCAGTCCTTCCACTATATCTGTAAAGAGCTCTGTTAGGCAAACAAGGTGTGCATCCATCCCTGACACGCCAAGATGCAGCAAATGCTTTGGGACCCACAGCAGCTGTTCGAAAGAATGCCAATGAAAACATGCGCAAATCCATTTCGTATCTGGGTGCATTTTA
>NW_023596420.1:28120816-28175903 GCF_011947565.3 Pollicipes pollicipes
AGTACAGCAGGATATCACTGCACAACTATGACTGATAAACCTGAACACATATGGTATGAATGTCAAGGAATCTTACAAGTACATAGCATTGAATCGCATAAAATGTAATGTTGTTATCAGTAAAAGGCCTGAAAATCGGTATTTTCGCGCTTACATCCATCGCATGCATCGCAAGCGATAATGACCTAAAACATCGTCGGTGACTAGTACATAAGACTAACGCATAGCGCTTTCTGGCAAGATCTCCGCAGCAGTCACGTATGCACGTGAGCTGAAAGTCTGAGCCTGGAAGCCATCGTTGCCTCCTCACTGCATCGGAGGCCCCGATACCGTCAAGTGCCCGACGTCTTGTGAATCAGGCGCGCCGCCGGCCGTGGTGCACAGTTTGATGCGCAAGGTCACAGTTTATCAGCTCACTTACGCTTTCTTAGCTCAAGCATGCTATGCCCCTGTCATCATCGAAACACAAGCGGTGTGAGTCCTTCCGAAGCAGTGAGAAAACCCTCAGCCTGAACACTCGGGCAGCTCAGTCTGTCACATCTCCCAAATCTCTGTACTCACTGACCGCAGCTCTATGCGGTTTTCGTCGACGAGACACGCAGTGCTTCAAAAGCTGTGTTATCCGAATCTATGGTGTTTGTATACAATATATTCAAGCAGATATAGTCTTACTGCAGCATTGAAATGTGAGCCAAATGTGCTCTGACATATTCGATTAACAATGGAAACGTAAATGTCGTTAATTGCGAAAAACCGCACAGCTCCGGTCGACGCTAGACCGAGCGCTCCACAGTCTGCGGCCGCAGCGATACGGAGGCCAACAGATTTCGGTCGAGGACGGGGAGGACAACCACACTGGCAAACGTGCAGTCGATGTGGGCAGCCAATCACGTGGGCTCCCGCGCAAATAATGGACTCGCGCGTTTTTGGAGGATTTCAGGCATCCATGTTTTACGCCGGTAATCAAAGCTGATAAAGAGGTGATCGTGAGCGTGCCGTACGTCAAAACATAGGCGAGCCGCCAGTCAAACCATCAGGTTCAGGTGCGCCGGCAGTTTCCCGGAAAACAGCAACTGTCGCCTTTTCCTGTAACGGCCACGAGTATAACGACCTGTAGTCCTGAAGCAGCCATGAGTACAACGCCCTGTGGTCTAAACCCGTTACGACTGTGTTATGTCAACTACACGCGTGCACAGCCCGGTTCGCTGAGATCAAAATCCATCGAAAGATTTAAGCAATGCTCTATGTATATTTAAGCAATACTCTGGTCACACTCCTAAAATATCGTGGATAATTAAACATTACTGATTTTGCCTGGATAGCCGAATTAATAGTCAGCCGCACAACCAGCTGATGTTCGTCAATGTGCAGGTGCTGTCATTTGTACATTAAAACACGAACGCAATACCAGTAGAACTTGCACGCGAAACCCTGCCAAACAATGCGTTGAGCATGCATGCGTTTCCGTATACACACATACACACACAATATATATATATATATATATATATATATATATATATATATATATATATATATGTGTGTGTGTGTGTGTGTGTGTGTGTGTGTGTGTGTGTGTGTGTGTGTGTGTGTGTGTGTGTGTGTGTGTGTGTGTGTGTGTGTGTGTGTGTGTGTGTGTGTGTGTGTGTGTGTGTGGTGTGTGTGTGTGTGTGTGTGTGTGTGTGTGTGTGTGTGTGTGTGTGTGTGTGTGTGTGTGTGTGTGTGTGTGTGTGTGGTGTGTGTGTGTGTGTGTGTGTGTGTGTGTGTGTGTGTGTGTGTGTGTGTGTGTGTGTGTAAATATATAAATATCTATTCATTGGTTTTGGCACCATCTGCATACGAGTTGTGTTAATTGACAGCTATTACGTCTTAATCATCTCGGTCGTCGCCTGCCGAACAGCACACTTTGCTGGCCCTTATGTGATGACAAGTCACGTTCAATATTTGCCGCGTAGCGTAAATGTTTACCTAACAATCTGGGGCAAAATGGAAAGTTTATCAATTTAAATAGCTTCGATGCCAGCATTCGAAGAGGCTGAGCGGAGTGTTGGGCGTCTTCCATTTTCTCGGGGCGACGTGGCGTGACGGGAGCGTGACGTGACGGGAGCGCGTGCGAATGGGGCAACCGAGCCTGCGCGGCGCGCCTGACAGTGGGCTCGCGACTGCCCGTCCAATCATCGTCAACAGATCAATGGAGGTCAGGCCGCCGCTGATGTGCTTCGATCTGGCGACAGAACGCTGCCCGTCCGACCGTCGCGGGCATGGCGAGGGCACATCCTGTGCCCCTCGCGTCCTACAGCGTGGCATGAACCGACGCCGTCAAAGTCACGTGAATTGTGGTCAGAGTGCGGCCGCTAGGCCAGAGGCACGAGCAGAGCGCAGTCTCCCGACGGCGCGCTGGACACAGCACATGGGAGCCGTGGGAGTAAGCGGCGGAGCATCTGCAGCGGCCCGGGCTAGGATCGGTGCCGGCCGCTGGGCGGCGCCACTCACCCTGTTAGCTTGCAGCAGCTCGCGCGTGAAAATGATGCTATCGGGCGCGCGGCCGGCGCACCGGTCGGCGGTGATGCCCTCGGCGTCCAGTTCGTCGCGCGACGAGGTCGACTTGAGCTGGTCGGGGGAGAGGCGAGGCGTGGGCAGGCTGGGCAGCCGGCCGGAGCGGGGCCGGCCGGAGTCGAGGCGTCCCTTCTCCAGCGGCTCGCCCGCCGGCCACACTGTCGACGCGCACACACCGTCCACGCGGCCGATAACGTAGTTCAACAGCTGCTTGATGATGATGGAGACGATGTTGAAGAGCGAGTACATGCAGCACACGCCGGCGACCGTGACGAGGAAGTTGGCGACGCCGTACCACTGAGCGGCGCCGTAGAAGTGGTCGGGTCGAATGCCGGCCACCATGTCGCCGAACCCGATAGTCGCGAACGAGACGAACGTGTAGTAGATCGCGCGCAGGTAGTCCCAGCGCTCCATGCTCAGGTAGAGCGCGGCGCCGAGCTGCAGCACGAGACAGGTGCATACCAGCAGGTACAGCAGCACCCAGTACACCGACGGCTTCCACTTGCCGGCCTGCGAAGCCTGCGAGCTGAGGCTGTCGGGTCGCGAGAGGCGCGAGGGTGCACGCGACATCGCCATCCGCCGCTCCACCTGCCACGAGTGGTACACGCGCATGACGTGCGAGAGCAGCGTGATGAAGCGCTCGAGGAAGAGGTTGAAGAAGAGGATGCCGCCGGCGCAGCCCAGGATGCCGTAAACGATGAGGCAGATCCGGCCGACAGTGGTCTGCGGCGCCGTCCATCCCCAGCCTGGCGGCATAGACGCACAAGATGAGCGGGAGTGGGAAGCCGTCCATCCCCAACCTGGAGACACGGACACATGAGACGAGGGGGAGTGCGAGGCCGTCCACGCCCAGCCTGGCAACACAGACGTGTGAGGTTAGCGAGCAGGAGTGGGAGGCTGTTCAACCCCAGCCTGGCAACACAGACGCGTGAGATTAGCGAGCAGGAGTGGGAGGCTGTTCAACCCCAGCCTGGCAACACAGACGCGTGAGATTAGCGAGCAGGAGTGGGAGGCTGTTCAACCCCAGCCTGGCAACACAGACGCGTGAGATTAGCGAGCAGGAGTGGGAGGCTGTTCAACCCCAGCCTGGCAACACAGACGTGTGAGATTAGCGAGCAGGAGTGGGAGGCTGTTCAACCCCAGCCTGGCAACACAGACGCGTGAGATTAGCGAGCAGGAGTGGGAGGCTGTTCAACCCCAGCCTGGCAACACAGACGCGTGAGATTAGCGAGCAGGAGTGGGAGGCTGTTCAACCCCAGCCTGGCAACACAGACGCGTGAGATTAGCGAGCGGGAGTGGGAGGCTGTTCAACCCCAGCCTGGCAACACAGACGTGTGAGATTAGCGAGCAGGAATGGGAGGCTGTTCAACCCCAGCCTGGGAACACGGACGCACGAGATGACCGGAACCAGGGGTCAAGCCGCGGACGTCATGACTTTGGCAAGACCGGGGCCAGTCGTGACCGCGCCGTGCCAGAAAAGGTAAGTCTAGGCACAGGATTGGTAAGTGTGATACTTCGGTGCGATGCTGATTTATATAGTGTGTATTTAAATTATGTTCTCCCGCCATGCCCCCTCAACATGAAATTCAGATTTTTGCTTGGAAATTGCGCGAGCAATTTGATGATGAACTCAGCGATCATTTCAACCCTTAATCCGCTTCCGACAGAAAATAGCGTGCATGTTTAACGACACTCATGATACTGTAGTGCAAAATCATTTCACAGCTTTGTCTCGCATGACTCAGGACATCCCAAGACGACGTTTCTGTACATGAAATCGTGCAAAACCGCATATTCAAACATGTATCGAACAACGTCGGCCTTGATCGTTCTAGGAATTCCTAGAAATTCCAGGGTTGAAAGTAGCAGAGTACGTATGAAGTATAGCAGACTCAGCTGACCGAAACTGCGTGGCTGTGGGCTGAAGGCCTGTGGGGATGTAAACTGGGGTTAGTTCAATCAATGGTTTTATCGATAGGGAAGAGAAACAAATACGCAAGCTTTTTGTTATCAGATGCAATGGCACGAGGCGTGTTCGTCGTTAGTTTTACACGCTGCTTAACCACTGCATTAAAAGCCATTGGTGACTCGTCTGGCGTGTGAAATTAAAGCCCTCGCGACCGCCTCGCAGGGTGACATCAACCACCCGTGAGCATCAACAGCATCAACATCAACCACCCGTGAGCACAACAAACACCAACTGAAAACAAACTGCCTGATCTCCAGAACGTTGAACCGCGACGTTGAAGTTTAGTCGTCGATTTCTGCCACATGAGCAAAACATATTTAGGCACGATGAAAGGCAGGAAAAGGCCTGACTGCAAAAGAACAAAGTGAGCTCTATCATCAATGACGCTGTTCTATCCACGCTGTGGCACCCGGAATCAAACTGGGATTGCTGCTGTTCGGGCACAACCGCGTCCGATGCGTCTGGACGAGGCAGCTTATCACCGCAGTATGTGCATGGGTCTGGACGAGGCAGCTCATCACCGCAGTATGTGCATGTGCCTGGATGAGGCAGCTTATCACCGCAGTGTGTGCATGGGTCTGGACGAGGCAGCTTATCACCGCAGTGTGTAGATGCGCCTGGATGAGGCAGTTTATCACCGCAGTGTGTAGATGGGTCTGGATGAGGCAGTTTATCACCGCAGTGCGTGGATGGGTTTGGACGAGGCAGCCTATCACCGCAGTATGTAGATGCGTCTGGACGAGGAAGCTTATCACCGCAGTATGTGGATGGATCTGGACGAGGCAGCTTATCACCGCAGTATGTGGATGGGTTTGGATGAGGCAGCTTATCACCGCAGTGTGTGGATGGATCTGTATGAGGCAGCTTATCACCACAGTATGTGGATGCGCCTGGATGAGGCAGCTTATCACCGTAGTGTGTGCTTACGGTACGCATATTCTGTTACGTCAAGGTAGGCATTCCAGATATTCTCAGACATCCATGCATGGTGCATGAGGTATGTGGTATCGGAGTTAGTGCTTCGATAGACCTGACGCAAAAATGTTGTCTTGTAGTTCTGATAAACACGCATGCCATATGCTACTACTGAACGGCGCAAGTAGCCATTACGGTTGACGCGCCCGTAAAACCCAATAGCCAACTACTACTGAACAATGTATCAGCACGGGCCTGGTGGAGAACAGCGAACGACATTATGCGTATACATACACATCCATAGCTGTCTTTTCACCCATACCATGAGCGATGTTGCAGGCTGAGGAATTCCTTACGTCGGGTAGGGGGAAGTCGTTTGGCTTCAGCGGCTGGGGCCGACCAGTCACGACTTTGACGGGCTTATATCATTCATTTATCGACATTAGATCGCCCTGAGCCTGTCCAGCTTGGTTAGCGTTTTGCAGTACACTGTCCAATTCGGTCTCAAATTTGAAAAGAATACCGTAAGTTGCAAAACGCATCATGTTGCGGCGGACTCATTTCACTCGTTGCAAGCACGTCAATCACCGCTGGCGGGGCTCTTTTCATCTCGTGCACCGCCTGTCCGGTGTAGCTGTAAGAGGCGATAGCCGACGGACGGTCTGTGGCGACCTGCATGCAGACCATGGGGCTGACTGGGACTGGGACACCAGACGCAGACGGTGTGACCGGCGGGACAGACTGGGACTGGGACACCAGACGCAGACGGTGTGACCGGCGGGACAGACTGGGACTGGAACACCAGACGCAGACGGTGTGACTGGCGGGACAGACTGGGACTGGGACACCAGACGCAGACGGTGTGACTGGCGGGACAGACTGGATGCGAGACGCCTGGCGACTCAGGCCGGCCAGCGTGGTGCTCCGCTAGTCACCCGCGTGCTTCTGATCCCGCCTGACATGACTACCCTGCTCTGCCACAAGGCTTCCCTCTTCAGGTGAGATCAGGTTTGTAAATTTGCTGGAAACGCTGAGATACAATACAAAGACCTAGTCTTCAATTTCCAAAGTTGAGCTCATGTGAAGAGGGCATGTCTACCGAAATGCAGAGGGTTTTATAACTTATTGTAGCGCATTGAAATCTGAGACCGAAATGAACAGCCTACCGTGCAGTAACTTATGTTTTGGCGACTACTGGCGTAACAGCATGATTTTGTGGGGAATAATTAGCAAAGGGTATCTTTCAAGTTCCAATAGTGTGCTTTTCAATTATAATACGCGTAGAGGGTTTTTGGCGGTGTCAGCATTTTCTCTTGAACGCGTCAGCATGGTTGTCAGCAACTGCTCTTTACACAGGTACGCTAGTTGGGTCTGCCGTATTTTGTGCAACCCGTTTTGTTTCACTTGCGATCGCAACGGGTCATAAAACTGAACAAAGCGGAATGGAATCCAGCAAAAGGCTGCAACCATGAAGAGAACATATGAGTGAAATATTTGCGCCCATCTTTTCACTCATCTGGTCAACCAAAGTTCAAGTGATAAAATTTGAAACCTGACATTAAGGAATAGCTGCGCTCATTTTGTGTTACCCAGACCAAAAGTGTTCACGTATACATGTTCTTTCTTTCTTTGTTTTTGCTTTATCACCTCTTATTGTTAAGTTGCGCCCGGCCGGGAGTCTGAGACAACAGTGCCCGTCCGGGGAAAGTTGGCTTCCTCCTGAAATCTCCAACTTCCCGATGTCGGACGAGAAATACAAAGATACTGCTGTAAAGGTCCCGTCAAATCATGAATAATAAAACCAATTTTTTACCCCAGGTCAAATGTAAGGCCACCAGAGATCACGAAGGAGAAAAACGTCCGTTTTGATAGATGTGGTTGAAATACATGTCAGCACGTCAAGACGGATATTGAGGGTACAAAAGTAAGCGCTAAGACTGTGGAGTGTCCATTTCGACCACTTTTATTCCCTCAAAAGAGTCAGGTGAGGTCTGACCATTGTGAAAAACTGGTCCACCAGTAGCCTACAGGAACGACACTTCTTTATTTCTTTCACAGTAAAATATCCCACACACAAAAACATACTTAAGGGCAACCTAGAGGTCAGCTGAGGTCAACTAAGCTCAAATTCGTAAACCAATGAACTGGAAAATGAAAGTGCTAACTGGATCTAAGTGACGTGTACAATATTTCCCTGTGGTCAGAAATAGTGTGCATTCCATCTACAGGTACTTAAGACCGCACAGTTTGCGTATATATTATACCTAAGCCTTTCAACACTTCTCAAAGTATTTGTAACAAACTGAGAAGAGGCACGTTGGCACATGAAACCATGCGTCAGCAGCTGCACAAAGGCGATGTGGAGATAGTTACACGCGTCGCACTCGTTCATCTAGCCTCTGCACTACCGACAACAGAGCTCATTGACCTGTGATGCCCTCATATGACCTTGCTTGTCCTCAAGTGATCTATTATGATCTCATTATGCATTATAATGATATCACATGTTTTCAATGAAAATTCTAAACCGGCGCCCAAAATTACCAAATTACCTAAATTACCTAGTGCGACTTTATTTTGAGCTCAGTATGTGTTTTACAGAAGGCACCCAAGAGATAGGTCATGACCTGGGCCAATGGTATGTTCTTGGTACGCCCTTGCCTTTGACAGGCATGCTCGCGGCCGGTGGCAGCGGTCGCGCTGAAGGTCAGTTGACGCCAGAGGGCAGGACGGACCTTGCCGGGCATTGTGGCACGTTAAACTTTCGCTGCTAAATTCTGCCGTTGACATGGAATTACGCGATCGGGTGGTAGGGGTCAGAGCTCACACAACAATTAGTGTTTAGCGTGAGCTCTGATCCCAGAAATTCATCCATTCAAAGAGTACGGATCAAATCTGTAAAAAATGGCATATGCTCTGTGGTTATCAGATGACTTGTGAATATGAGAAAGCACTTGCTTTATCGCATATAAACATTAAAACTACACGAAAATGCTTACAAATTTGCATTATTTAGCAAAATTGCAAAATTTTACTATACCTCAGGTCACTGACGTTACCTGTTTCGAAGAATCTAGACGATCCAAACTGTAGGTACTATTATGTTCTATTACTTTGGCAAGCTTAAGCCGAGACAGACAACACATAACAAAGTTATGCGTGGTCAAAGTCTGTCAGAAGTTGGCCCCTTTCATCTAACCTAGATCACTGAAATTGGCAGATCAAAGCCTGAAATTCTTCCAGAGGATGTCAAATGAACAGATAAACAGGTGCTAAAGATTGGGTATTACTACAACCGTTCCTCTTCGGGTTGTGCCAAAAAAACTGTACAGGGAAGTCAACTACCCCCCCCCCCCCCCCTCCCCTCCGCCGGCGGGCCGTGGATTAAATTACGAATAACTGCCTCACCACAAATGTTTCCCTACCACTGCCCATGCCTGAAATGTGTCAATGGTGCGGTTAGATGTGAGTTGCTTACATGAGAGCGTGTGTACAGGGAGGGTTTGGCTGTATACTCGGGGAACAGGGCCAGAATTATACAGTTATTGTTGTGGATCCTCCCACGTCATGTTAAAATAGGGTCTGGTTTCCATCATTGGTAAGTATTTCTATGGCTTGGCCGTGTTCTCCTCCATCGCTAAGTAGTTATATGTGGGGTCTGTGGTCTCCATCACAGGTAGGTATCTGCCAGGATTTTGCGGATTCGGTCGTCATCAACGGTGAGCGTGGTTATGGCGAGGCTGTAGTCCGTAACAATTTTTCTTCATTTAAAGATTTAGTCCGAACCTGTTCATTGCATAAACTTCTCGCAAAAATGCTCAGGCTGAGCAGTGCCAATTGCGTGAGTCCTGACCCCACCATCCGTTTACGAAAATCCAGGCCAGTGGCAAAATGTTTACGCTGAAAGCTTAAAATGCAGTATTGCGTCATGATCCGTCCTACCCTCCGATAGAACCTAGCATTTAGCGCAGCCGCTGCCAACAGCCGCAGGAAATCCCATCCAGGGAAAGTGATCGGACCCGCACTGTTACGGGAGTGTGCATCAGAAGCCGAACATCGGACCCGCCACTGTCACGGGAGTGTGTATAAGAAGCCGATCATCGGACCCGCCACTGTCATGGGAGTGTGCATCAGAGGCCGAACATCGGACCCGCCACTGTCACAGAGCTGTGCATCAGAAGCCGTTGATCGGACCCGCCACTGTCACGGGAGTGTGTATAAGAAGCCGATCATTGGACCCGCCACTGTCACGGGAGTGTGCATCAGAGGCCGGACATCGGACCCGCCACTGTCACGGGAGTGTGCATCAGAGGCCGGACATCGGACCCGCCACTGTCAGAGAGCTGTGCATCAGAAGCCGTTGATCGGACCCGCCACTGTCATGGGAGTGTGCATCAGGGGCCGGACATCGGACCCGCCACTGCCACGGGAGTTTGCTTCAGAGGCCGGGCATCGGACACGTCACTGTCACGGGAGTGTGCATTCGAGGCCGGACATCGGACACTTCGTGAACACCTTTTCCTAGGTCGAAATTCAGCAATGAGGAAAAAGTTTTCACAAGGTTTCTGGGTTGGTCCGCCCGTTGAGTCCCCTGGTCGACCGCGAGACCCTTCCTAGTCTGAAGTACGGTCTCTGTGGAACGGATTGACTAAATTCAGTAGAAAAACGAATTTAGAGGATTCTATGCGTAACCATGGGCTGCCCATGTTGTGGGGTTCCCCAGCAAACCCTCGCCTCCCGTCACAACTCTATCTGCGTGCCCGAACACAAGACATCGTCGGTGACCTCCCATGTGTCCTGGCGTGATATACTCCTTGGCATCGCGCTGTAACCAGCTTAACATGATACGGATAACGACACATGTACATGCAACGACGATTTCTTCGCTGATTGGGCGCCGCTGTCACGTGTATTGACCAATGCCGGGGGCCGGCCGTGCGTCATCCCTTGTGTCGTCGCCTGTCTCCGAGCAACGGTGACCAAAGGCATCCGCGCGGCGGCGGCTCCTGACGACAGACGACTGCTACCCATTTAGACCACTAAACAGCCGATGCATATCATATTGAATAGTGGGAAAGAATGCAGCCCTGTGGGAACTGGCGGCGCACCGAGCTAGGCCGCTGGCATGTAGTAGCCGTCGAGCAGCGATGGAGAGCACGCGTGAGGCGTAGCTGCGCCATTACAACGCCTTGCGCTCTACCGGAGATCCCAATTTCATGACTACGGCTAACTCTGTCTGTGATGTCTTCCGTCCAGCGGTTGGGACCGAGTCCAGTGGCGTCCCGCCCCTGCTATTCCAGGCGGGCGCAACATAACATTTCGTTCGGGTGAACTACCACTCATAAGTCAGCTTGCATACACGCACCTATCATGCGCCCCGTACGGTCCGCCACGGGACGGCGGTCAGCGCCCGTGGCGGTGAGTTGCATTCCGCCGCGCGGCCGAGGCCGCGCCGCGACACGGCAGGGACGGCATGCTGTGCCGTCGGGCCGGCTGGGCGTGCTCACAACATCTCCCCCCCCCCCCCCCCGCTCTTCGGGACCACTGGAGGAGCAGTTCTTAGATGTCGTAGGCCAGGCGGCTTGATGTCCTTTGACGAACGCTCCGTCGAAGAGCTGGTGGCGGCGGGAGCTGAAATCGTACTCGACGGTGAGGTGCTGGGGCCTTTCCTTCTGATGGCGAGGTAGTCGTCGGTCCGTGTGATGGCGCTTGGGGGGACTGGAGTGACGGACGGAGGAAGCGCCTGTTTCTCCAGGAGACTCCGCCGCTTGGTGTCTTGGTCAGGTAATCTCTGTGGTACCCGACGCCCACGATGGTGCCTACCTTGTCCCAGCGTTTGCTGATCGGATCTTGCAGCCTAACGTGGGTCCCGACCTTGAGTGGCGTCACTGCATATGCAGAATCATTGTAGTGCTGTTGCGCACGGCGGAGAGACGCTGCTGCCCTGGAATCGCGTTCCTCTGCTTGCTCCTGTTACTCAGCAGCGAAGGTGCTGTGATGAGCGGGAACACAGGAACGGATGGGATGGCCGAAGACCACCTGAGCCGGAGAACGTCCATCGGCTCGAGGCGTGTTTCGCAGTTCCAGGAGTCCTCCGTAAAAGTCGTCGTTGTCGGTAGAACCATCAGCCACTGTCTTGGAGACCAGGTGGTTCATGGTCTTTACTGCCGCCTCCGCATGCCCATTGGATTGTGGGTAATACGGAGTCGATATGACATGCCGTACTCCCCAACGCTTCAGGAGGTTGGCGACTTCACGACTCTTGTACTGGGGTCCTCCATCTGTCCTGAGTCTCACGGGGACTCCGAGACTGACGAAGACGTCTCGGGGGGCTCTGATGAACTAACGACTTGTTATGTCACCCCGTGGGAGTTGATAGACAACTGGCCAGCCAGACAGTCTATCTACGTAGACGAAGAAGTCTCTGCCCGCTTGAGAGAAGAAGAGGAAGGAGTCTGTTGACTTTGAGAAGTTGACTTCCCTGCACAGTTTTTTTGACGCTGCCCGAAAAGGAGCGGTTGCAGTAATACCCAATCTTTCGCACCTGTTTGTCTATTCATTTGACATCATCTGGAAGAATTTCAAGCTTTGATCTGCCTATTTCAGTGATCTAGGTTGGATGAAAGGGGCCAGCTTCTGACAGACTTTGACCACGCAGAACTTTTTATGTGTTGTCTGTCTTGGCTTAAGCTTGTCAAAGTAATAGAACGTAATAGTACCTACAGTTTGTATAGTCTAGATTCTTCAAAACAGGTAACGTCAGTGACCTGAGGTTTAGTGCAATTTTGCAATTTTTCCTAAATAATGCAAATTCGTAAGCATTTTCGTGCAGTTTTAATGTTGATTTGTGATAAAACAAGTACTCACTCATATTCACAAGTCATCTGATAACCACAGAGCATATGCCATTGGCCCAGGTCATGACCTATCTCTCGGGTGCCTTCTGTAAAACACATACTGAGCTCAAAATAAAGTCATATTGGGTAATTTTGGGCGCAGGTTTAGAATTTTCATTGAAAACGTGATATCATTATAATGCATAATGAGATCATTATGAGGACATATGAGGGCATCAAAGGTCAATGATCTCTGCTGTCGGTAGTGCAGAGGCTAGATGAACGAGTGCGGCGCTGTAACTATCTCCACATCGTCTTTGTGCAGCTGCTGACGCATAATTTCATGTGCCAACGTGCCTCTTTTCAGTTTGTTGCAAATACTTTGAGAAGTGCTGATAGGCTCAGGTATAATATATACACAAACTGTGCGGCCTTAAGTACCTGTGGATGGAATACACCCTATTTCTGACCACAGGGAAATATTGTACACGTCACTTAGATCCAGTTAGAACTATATTTTTTCAGTTCATTGGTTTATGAATTTGACCTTAGTTGACCTCAGCTGACCTCTAGGTTACTCTTAAATATATTTTTGTGTGTGGGATATTTTACCGTGAAAGAAATAAAAAGTGTAATTTCTGTAGGTTACTGGTGTACCACTTTTGCACAGTGGTCTGACCTCATCTGACTCTTTTGAGGGAATAAAAATGGTCGAAATGGACACTCCACAGTCTAAACGCTTACTTTTGCACCATCAATATCCGTCTTGACGTACCAACATGCATTTCAACCACATCTATCAAAACGAACGTTTTTCACTTTCGTCATCTCTGGTGACCTTACATTTGACCTGGGGTAAAAAAAATTGGTTTTATTTTTCATGATTGGACGGGACCTTTACGACAGTGTCTTCAATTTTCTCGTCCGGCATCGGGAAGTTGGAGATCCCGGGAGGAAGCCAACTTTCCTCGGACGGGCACTGTTGTCTCAGACCCCCGGCCGGGCGCAACTTAACAATAAGAGGTGATAAAGCAAAAACAAAGAAAGAAAGAACATGTGTACCTGAACATTTTTGGCCTGGGTAACACAAAATGAGCGCAGTTAGTCTTTAATATCAGGTTTCAAATTTGATCATTTGAGTTTTGGTTGACCAGATGAGTGAAAAGATGGGCGCAAATAGTTCACTAATAAGTGCTCTATATGCTTGCAGCCTTTTGCTGGATTTCATTCCGCTTTGTTCAGTTTCATGAGCTGTTGCGATCGCAAGCGAAACAATACGGGTTGCACAAAATACGCAGACCCAACTGGCGTACCTGTGTAAAGAGCAGCTGCACAACCATGCTGACGCGTTCAAGAGAAAATACTGACACCGCCAAAAGCCCTCCACCCGTATCATAATTGAAAAGCACACTATTGGAATTTGAAGGATACCCTGATATACCCACTGGCCTTGAAATATACCCTGATAGGTCAGAGTACACATACACTTACACGGCCTTGAAAAAACATCATTCGACGAAGCTTAGTGGCTTTATCACACATAAAGGCATGTGGAACATCTCGATCATGGATGTCATGACCCAGGGGTCGAGGAAGTTCAAACTGGCCATTGTCGGCTGGGGCACGCTACAACCATATCTACCGTCTTTTGAGCAATGGGACATGACAGGCTTGACGTGCTCGTCAAATGCTTGTTAGCCTGCGGTATATCGACTACGAGACGTCGGTTAGGGCGCTTCCTATTGTGACTGGAGTAAGGAACGGTGCTCTTTTGCGAGTCAGCTGCCTACAAGTCTGTCCGCTTAGTTGTCTGTACGTCCCGATAGCTCAATTAGTTATAACGCCTGTCCCTTCTGATTCACCCACCCGTCGGGGAAAGGTAGGTTCGAGTCGCTTTAGGTGCTCGAAGCTTGTCCCTGGCTGAGCAGGCCCGCGGTCGTTGGCAGGGGCCGCGCCGAGGGTCCCGTGACATCAGGAAGCGCCGTAAGGTGGCCTTTAAAGGGCAGGATGGACCGCGCCGAGCATTGCGGCACATTAACCTTTCAGCGGCAAATCTGACAATGAACCGGACTTTCGCGAGGTTATGGTGGTGTCAGGACTTATGCAACCAGCACCACTTTGCATGGGTGCTGATATCCAGGTCACGTCCATTCAAATGATTCGGGCGGCAGTTATTAACTTTGCTAGCCAGTGGGTCACAACGTTTATGACCAGCATGTTTTGGACTTGTTTGACTACAGTAATTCAACTGCGCCGCGAAATGTGTGATTTGCATTACAAAGGGATGCTGGAGCGTGTTTTTTATCGGGTCAGCGCCCCAAAATGACTGTTTACCATAACTGACACCTGGGTCATGAAATGTAACCTGCACGCCTCCCATCGCCGTTTGCATCCGCTAAATTGAATGCAGTGCGTGAATGCAGTGAATGCAAACGTAGATTTGTGCGCTCTTTGTTGTGATCCGAGTAAGTAAAAAATGTTGTGCCATGTCATGTCAGAAACCAAAAACGGACAATTTTGGGCTCTCGTTTCTTGGGTCACGACATTCACGTGACTCGCATATTTTATAATGGTTTGCTTCTGGTGCAACGTCTCGCTGCAGTGAATGGTTATCTTCTTGTCTCAGTCGGGATGGAGGCATTTTCTTACCGTTCAGCAGTCAAAGTTGAGACATTTTGACAGTTTCTGGGCAATGGGTGACATAATATAAATCCCGCACACTCATCTCTTGTTTGCCACCGATAACTCAGCGCGGTTTGATTGATGTACTCTGTATTGTTATCCGAGTAGGTGAAGGCTTTCTTGGGAAGTCAACAGCCAAGGAAGACGATTTTGAACCAGCGGGTCACGATGCCCATGATTAAAATGCTCCACATGGTTCGCTTCCAATCAATCGGCAACGCCTCTTATATCGAACAGTATTATTTTTACGGTCGTAGGAACGGAAAACATGGCTTTCGAGTGTGTCAGCACTTTCCTGCTGAGCGTATATACAATTTAATACGATCCTTAAAAGAGAGGTAGGAGCGAGGAGTGGGGGATGAGGGAGGTGCTCGGCCCTGGCACAGGTAATTTGGCCTTGTAATAGACCCTGTTGAAGACCACAAGGGTCGCACTGTTATATCCATACTTACCACAGGCCGAGGCGGCAGACTCGTCAGATTCATACTGGTCGATGGTGGAGGCCACAACCTCGTTACATGAGCTCTTCATGGACTTAATTTCCAATTGTCCAGAACGAGCCAATCCCGAATATTTTACTTGCGTTTCACTCACCGACTAATCGTTATCATAGATTCCCGAACCGATGCCTTCCGAAAACAGCAAAAATATTCTCCAAAACAAACCACATACGAGCCTGGTTTAACTCATGTCAGAAAGAAAATACTAGCCGCGGTCGCCAGCCTTCGGCCGGCTTGTCACTGCTTGGCTCTTCCGCTGCGTGGTGAATCACTGACGTCACTGAAACTTTACATTAGCCCTGACTCGCCGGCATCTGTCGGTATGTGCCATGCAATCTTAGGCTGCATGGAGTGCGTCGAAACCCAAAGTCAGCATCGGTACCAACTGAACACCGATCTTAAATGGATACTGGTCCCAGCCCATAGAACCATACCTTGGTAATGACATTAAAGTATCAAAATACCTAGGCGGTATAATGGAAGCATGGAAAAGTGCCATACATTGGGCAATGTATAGTCAACGGCAGGCGCGCAGCCAGAGCCTGCCAAGGTCGGGGGAGGGGGGGGGGCACAGGGTTGATAAATAGGCCCCCTGTTAGTAAAAGGGACCGCAAAGCAAAATGGCTAGAAATAGGCTATTTGTTAATAAGGGATGGTTTTTGTCGATATATATATATATATATATATGCATATCTATATATATATATATATATATATATATATATATGCATGTATACATAAAAGCATTTTACCTTCCATAATTTGAAAAGAAGCCAGGCGCTACCGCGAGATCAATTTTGCTGACTGCAACGACTGCATGAAATAAATCGCCGGCGTTCATCATTTCGCAATGGTCCAGTTGACTCTTCCTAAGCCGACAGAACTCACAAAATTTGCAAAAATTCTTATCATGGCTTTTGTAGAGATATCAAGGACCCGTGAATTAGTTTGAATATAAAAATAGATCGGCGATATGTATCAACAAGGCCAAGCCATGTTTGCCTGAAAATGTTCAACATTCAGTCAGAGTCGAGCAGTGATTCAAATTCTGCAACGTAGTTTTGAGCATACACGCTCGCATATTTCAGCAACAAAAACCTCGAAATATGAGGTGTGAAAGCCTCCGTAGGCCGCGCAGCGTCGGCCCCCGCGGCTAGTACCAAGCCGTAGCTAACGGGTGGACGAAAATGATGACGCATTTGAAAAAGTACATTCCGATGCCTTAGAGCATCAAACCATACATTCAAAAGGTACCCGAGCGTATATTTCACCTGTGCTATTTTTAGATTGATACTAATAACGGATTGGCCTCTACAACACCGCGAAATAGTGCTGGAATCTGGTGGTGGAACTGAAAGAGTAAAGGTGGAGCCCCTATTTTTCATGTTGCTCTAGCTGTTAATCTGTCCAGAGAACAGCCTCAAAGCCTAGAAAAGATTCTCCCCGTCTCATCTTGAGCCATGCAAATTAATTTGTGAGGCATTCAGAAACATTAGTTTTACGATGGCCGCTGTTGCGCACGCGGCGCCCGCCGTTTGTCGTTACCCGCAGTGACCAACGCCGTTCGGTTTGACGGAAACTGCAGCCCAGGTCGTCGTTGTCCTTGCTTTCCGAAATTACGGGCGTGTTATTGGGGCTTTATGACGCACTCAGCTGCTGATGCTATATGACGTCGCCTGCCTGTCATTCTGGCAGAAAGGGCGGACGCCGCGGGGAATCGATCCCCGCACCTGTGGATTTTCAGACACGTAGTGGTTAAGGCAACCTGTACTATCGGTACCCGGCGCGCGGGCTCAATCTTTTTCGTGTTATTTGTTTCACTGGTCGGTTATGCAAAAGAATGAGCTTCTCAAGCAAACATGGGATCGCCTTATGCATTCTGAGCTCATTTCGACTCAGTCCATTCAACACTGATGTTTATGTTCCATTCAACACTAATGTTTCAACACCCACACAACCTTAGTTATTTCCGAGAAAGGGATCCCTTGAGTCGGACACTACGCGGCACATTCTTCTTACCGGTCAAGGGCTGAAGGGCCATTCTGTCTCACCGCGGGATGTATTCCGGCTGTCGTTCTAGCGACACGGGGCGGGATCCCTTACCGATCCCGAGGCCCTTAAAGGGATACTTCGTGTCACATTGGTCCGCTCCCTGACGCGGGCCCTTCTGAACCGCGCAGCTGGTCCCGGATTGAAGCAAGAGCCATCATTGACGCAAGAACGTCCCTGATCGCTGCAGGTGTTTCAATAATTAGCACATAGACCCCAATTCGGCTTAACGGGACCATGCTGGAACTGGGATGGAGAGCGCACCGTTCGATGCTAGGGGCCCTGACCGGTACAGGCCCCTTGCATTGTCTCAATGGGAGCACTCTTGATAAGTTTTCGCGTTTCCTTTCATTGCGAGCGAGCCCCGACCAACTTAAGTGGCCGTCTGTCATTCAGGCTCCCATCCCCGTCCTCGCTGGGAAAATGTTTCCCCGACCCATTGGAGGCCCCTTGTTGACACAAAACACCCTATTAGGCACTGCGCACCTCTGAACGATACAGGAGCCCGACCAATATAAATTGTGGGCCCGGCCTTGTCCCTGCTTGGGAAAATGAACCCCCAGAGCTCAGACCAACTCGGAGCCGACTGTTCGTTGTTGGTGATCTCTGGCCGAAATAAGGGAACGCTTCGTCTTAAGGGTTCCCTTCGGTGCAAGAGGCCCTCTTCCTGACATTTAAGATCACAAACCTATGAGCGGGGGTCCTTAATGTGACTTACAGTCAGCTCTTCGGACCTTTCAGGCTTCCAATCGGGCCCTTGATCTTTGGCCTTGAGAGACTCTTCGTCCCTCTTCGGGCCCCCTAAACACCGCTCCGACTCGGAGTCACTTGCCACCACAGGACCTCTGGTTGGGCACTGTAGCCCCTGACGGATACAGGAGCTTCGCATCGTGTCAGGGACCCCAAACCTTGTAAATCACGGGCCCCGGCATGGTTCCTGCTTGGGACATGGGTCTCAAGGGCTCAGACGGGTATGAGCCGGCTGTTCGGTGTTCGTGGTCTTTGGCCGACTTAGAACCCCGCACTGTCTCAGGGTTCCTCAAAAGGTGAAAGAGGACCTAAGACTAATATTGCTGGTCACGTCCATGCGAGTCGTGATTCTTTATGTAACCTACAACCAGTCCTTCGGGCCCTTATGCCCTCCAAACGGGCCTTTGGTGGTCGGCTCCAGTGGGCCGCCCGGGCCCATCTTCAGGCTTCATCAAATACTTCCCATGGCCGGACCCAGGAGCCCCTTGCCAACACAAGGCTCCCATAAGGAGCTGTGGGGCCTCGACCAATGTAGCTCGCTGGCTCCGGGTTTCTTCATGCCTGCGAAATTGACCATAAGGGCCGTGCCGCCACTCAGCCGACTCTGCATACTGGTGGTGTCTGACCAACATATAGGCGCTTATAGACTCAGGGGGCCCCTGATCAGCGCGCGAGGCCTTCTGGCTCGCATTGGAGTGCTCGGCCCCGCGAGCAAAAGCCCCTGAGTGCGAACCCCGGCTGGCCTTTCGGGCCCTTAATCGCAGGTTCCGAGGGCCCTTAGGGCCCCTCAAAACCTAAAGAAGGGGGGCACGTGCCACCTGTGCCCCCTGCCTGCGTTACTAGGTCAACAGGCTACGATTGTTCCGCGGCTGGTTTTTAGATGCTTTTGTATCTCGACAGCCCAGGACAGTGAATTTTGGGCCTGTTGAACCGGCGCCACGCCCGATTCGAGATGCTTCTCAGTCATGATGTGCTGGCTTTTTAGGTACCGCAGTACTGGCAGCCGGTACTAGAGTTAGCATAAGCGGTACTACATCGTGCCAGGATTCGCCATGTCGAATGGTGCTGGAAGCCGTCGGCCCCTACATGGATGCATCGAAAACCGCCGGCAGTACCGGTACGAGCTGAATCTCACCGACAGGGACGTAGGCGCATAAGAGTCCCTAGGGGCACTTGCCCCCTCTTAACAAATTTATGACATGCTATTTCATATGCACATGACTAAATGATGGTAATTAAAAATTCCAGGTAGGCTCGTAAAAATATGAAGGTCGAGAACATACGACGTTGTTTAGCGATATGGAAAAAATTGCGCAAGCCAGCGACGTGCCTCGCTTCGTTTTCAGCGAACAGCTTTGAGTTGTGCCATCCCCACTTTTATGAAATCGTGAGCACGCCCCTGCTTGCCGGTTGTTCTGCCGATGATATAGATAATTGGGCGGGCCTGGGCTGACGATGCTGCTCGTAAATTTTTCGTTTGCACTCTCGCCTGCTTTACGTTGAACCGATCCTTTGGAAATACAAGCTCTTCAGCATGAACACCAGCACATCGACCTGCACGAGACGGACTACCGAATCGTCTCTGCGGTGTATCGCCATCTCCAACGCAGCGTGAGGGAACGGCAGCGCGAATGCGTGGGAAGGGTGCCTGTCGACACTCACTGTGGTCTAACAACGCCTCAGACGTTCGAATGCACCCGTGCGCCAAACGGCAACGTGCTGATGCAGTCGTTTCTGAGATTGGTGGCGACGTACACACCGATGGAAGAGCGGAAAGGGGTAAGATAATCAATACAGATTCAGGCGCTTGTATTTTTTCTTTTAAGACCGGCGACACAACTTTCGCCAGGATTTCATCATCGTCCCACGAACCTGTTTCACCTTCACATTTCGAGGAAGGTCGCAGAGAACAGGCCTTTACGAGTAAGATTTCATCTGCCGAACTCACCCACTACACGGCCAGAAACTTGCTTGGGGAAAGGTCGGGAAAGGATGGGCAAGGCTGGGAAAGGCTTTGAGAAGTCTCAAGCTTCCCCGATCGGCTCGGGAAACGCGGTGGGTTGCCACAGGTTTCCTCGGTCGAGTCAGCTGCTACTGGCCATCGATTGGGGAAACCTGGGATTTTCCCGAGGCTTCTTCATGGAGAACGACTAGTAGACCCCGATCGGGATCAGACACTTCTCAATGCATATTCGCCATTGGAACAGACTGAAGATTGACCGCGTGCCATTAGTAGGCAGCGTGGGGAACACTTGGGACTCCCCGACCAGTCGGCTGAGAAAAGGCAGAAAAAGCCTGAACGGAATCGGACTTCTCTTGATGTAAAATTAGGATCAGAATTCTATTGATGCGAATCGTTTTAGTCGACTCGGGAAAGCCGCAGGATGGCCCAACCGGCCGCTTGCGGAAACTTGGCAATGGTCCAAAGCAATGCGGGTAAATCCCAACTAAAGACGCTCACTTGCGGAATCTGTCTCGAACAATACCAACCGACAAAGTTTGGGAACGGTCGGAATTGAACCGAAATCGCTGGCTAGGCACCCATGGAGCTGTGCTCATACCCACCGGCTAACGATTCCTAATGAGCTTCACCAACCTGTTACCCATCCGCCTGCATTTTCCTTAGCACTTGTGTTAGAAGTTATGGGTAGGTTTCATGAAAGTACACATGCGTTGATAATTGCAAAACCCAAGCAGTAGCATTGTGTGCTATTTCTGGAAGAATCTGCGCAGCGTTTCGTACAACTCTAGCCCGTAGTCAGAGTTTCATATACCCGTATTTGTAAAAATACGGGCATCTATCATACCCGTATTTGTAAAAAAAGATCCCTATACAGCCCAACCTTGTACCCAATTATTATGGACACCCATCAGTTAACCTGGTGTGTGAAGTTCACCACCTCAGAGTTTGCAAGAGCCTCCGGAGGCTATAATATCTTAAAAACTCAACAACATTCATCTACGTGGAAAGCAACATCAGAAATCTCCTGGCAACTGCGACCGGGTAGTCATCAGTAAACCATGATGAGTGGAACCATCGGCAGGTCAAATTAAGACAAAGGGATTAAATTACGACTTGACCACTATCACAGACCACCATCACAGACCTCATATGATCTCAAGAACTAAGTTTTCTTAAGATTTGATGCAAACGTTTTGAATGGATGGATTTCTGGGATCAGCGCTCACGCTAAGCAGTGCTTGTGTGAGCCCTGACCCCTACCATCCGATCACGTAATTCCAGGTCAACAGTGGACTTTAGCGGCAAACGTTAAACGTGCCGTATTGTTCGGCGCGGTCCGTCCTGCGCCGTGACGTCTCCTGATCTTTAGCGCGGCCGCTACCACCGGCCGCAGGCCATACCCATCAAAGACAAATTACCAAGCACCCAAAAGCGATCCAAACCCAGCTCGCCACGGGTGGGTGGATCGGAAGGGATGCGCTGTAACACACTGACCCATCGGGACGGACAAAGTACACAATGACAATACCGAAACGGCATTGAATAGCTCTTGGAATCAGGTGGGCAATCGTGAAGACCGACCTGTGGCATGTCACGTCAGGTCCAGAGTGAAAGCTTTCTTGGCGTCGAGCCATTCGGCTGCATCAAAAACCGACCAAGCCACGAGAATATGGAAAATGGTGTTAGAGAGTGCTTTCAAACACTCAATTGCGTGCCACTGGGGTTTTTATCGTATATCACTCAAAATGCCAAATCCAGCCATAAAGTTTAAACGTCAACCTAACTTGGCCTTAGATGAACGGGCCATCCAACAGCAGCTGGAACAATATTACGGCTTCAGATCGATGAAATTAAAGAAATTATTCTACAGAACCTGCTAGGAGCGCATTTTCTGCAAGAAATAAACTTTCTGATCACTTTACAGCAAAATGTCACCAAAACGTATGCTCAGGAGCAAGTCATAGACCATGAACCCTCAAGATCAGAGTTTGTTCGATTCTCACACATGAAAATGATGTAAGCTCAGCTTGTAAAATTTTCAGCGGCGTGACCAACACCGGTCTGAAGTCATTCCGGAAACACGTTAGGGATCTCTGAGGCTTCCATAGGCCGAGGCGGTCCTTTTTCGCCGACCAAGTTTTAAGTGTAATCTGACCCTAGCTCATGTGGCTTGGAGCTTTCCTGGCGCAGCCTAGACAGATTCGTGAATCCAAGTCTGCCCGGAGCCATACCGTTATATTTTACATCAAGTTATCACAAATGGCAAAGACCGCAGCCAGACACCTCCCCGCTCGCGAAATGGCTGATATCACAGCTCCACTCACCGATGGTGGCCATTACAGCCCGACACCTTCCCTTCGCCGATGGTGGACACCACAGCCCCACACCTTCCCACTCACCGATGGTGGACACCACAGCCCCACACCTTCCCACTCACCGATGGTGGACACCACATCTCCACACCTTCTCACTCACCGATTGTGGACATCACAGCCCGACACCTTCCCACTCACCGATGGTGGACACCACAGCCTCACACCTTCCCACTCACCGATGGTGGGCACCACAGTCCCACACCTTCCTACTCACCGATGGTGGAGACGACCGTGCAGGAGAAGTGGAAGCTGCCCGAGAAGTCCCACTGGGGTCGGTGGTGCAGCAGGCCTAGCCGGTTGGCTATTAAGTGCGCGTCCAGCAGCCGGTCGAGGTCGGCCAAGGTTGGCGCGCCGCCCATGGTCAGGTTGCGCCGGAAATCCTCGAACAGGTGGGCGTAGGTGCGCTGCGACCGCAGCTCGTGGTCACGCTCGGCCCAGCGGAAGAGCGCGGCGCCGGCCAGCAGGTAGAGCAGCAGCACGGCGCCCAGCAGCAGGACGCGGCAGTTGGCCTCGTTCAAGCGGCCGCGGCCGCAGCAGCCGGCCCCACGTCGAGGCGACAGGTGCGGCTGGTGCAGCGGCATGGCGGAGGCGCCCCGCACCGGCAGGAGCAGCCGCGCGGCCGGCCGCACGCCGGGGCGGCTCGGCACCCCGAAGGTCGACGTGCTGCCGCCGCGGCGACGCCGACGCGCCTCCGACGACGTACACGCGCTCTGCCGGCCGGCACGCTCCGACGGACACTGGCGGACCGCGGTCGCGGCCAGCGCAGATCAATGGCCAATTACACGGCACAGGCAGCCATAATTCGGCGTCCCGATCCAGGCGACGACTAGAAATAGGCGGCGATCGACCGTGGAGAGGCCGGCTCTCGGCCTCGTCGGATGTTAGAGCGCCTTCGACTCGGTCGTCATGCCGACCCGAGCGGCCGCCGCCAGAACGAGGCTGCGTTCCGCGCATCCCGCTGGTTACGTGCTGCTCTTGTTCACGACAAGCTGCACCTCGTGGCGAGATGGCGCTCGGTGGCTGAGTGCTTCGAAGACAACGTGGGAAGTGGATGATGAAAGAGTGGAGGAGGCCGGAGCAGGATCTCCAGTTATGTTATTTCTAGGAAGGAAAGAGGTTTGCAAGGCTTTTAGAATGAGCATATGCCCGCAATCGAAATAGAATAGCTATATAAACGTTATTTGTACGATGTGTTTTTTATGCATATCGTGGAAGGTATGAGCCATGCGCGTAAAAAGGACGCCCCATTGCACCCATGTCCAGACCAAATTGGTGCCAAGTATTGCAGCGCGGAGAATAAGCAAATAGTTAAACGAAAGATATGTACCATGGGCATTGGAAGATATCAGTATGGAATTGAAAAAAAAACGCTAGTGGAAAGGTCCAGAAATTTCGGAGAGACAGACGCCTCCGGCGCCGAATGTAGGGACGGACCAACAGCGTAACTGTGTGGTGCCGTGCTTCAGCGAAAGCTGGTTTAATAAAAATGGGGGACGCTCACGATGTCCACCGTTCATGGTGTTTGCAGATCATGATGTCCACTGTTGATGTCCAAATTTTGCAATATCTAGTCAGAGTGCGTACAATTCATAATGTCTCTGTTACCGATGTCCACAGTTCACAATGTGCACAGTTCACAATGTCCACATTTCATGACGTCCACAAATAGTCCCGCTTGCGTCCGCCTGGGTAAAAAAGCTCCGTCCTTGTGTGAAAGAGGCAGTGCTAACGGCCGTGGCCTCATTTCCTCCGCTGTCTTACGCAATCGGGCACCATTGTTGAGCTTCATATCTTCCGCGGCCGAATCTGTAAACACCCGAATGAAACGAAACTGGCCGAAAGAAACCCGACTCTGCACAGACCAAATTAAAGCAAACCCTACAGGAATAAGCCCGAGCCTGCATAAAACCGCCAGCCGCTTCCGCGGCTCTGCGCGGGCAGGCGCGTGACAGGCATTACACAGCGGACTGGTGTCTGGCGTACACAACGACTGGTACTATTGCAAATATTTCCACAAGCCAAGCAAAATCTTGCACGTCTTTGCGAACAGTGGCCTCTCTTCTACCCAGGACCTCTCCCCCTTATCCTCCGAACCTGCCACCCCTGTCTCGCCGCGTTTGCCCGACTCGATCGCCGCGCCAGGAGAACTTCCCAGCCCGTCGTTGCCCCTGGCAACCGGAGTATCTTCTGCGTCGCACATATGGATATAGACCAGGTGGCGAGCCTGCCCAGGACCGCACAAACCACGTAATTGAATACGCCTCACAGCACCGATAAGTACCAGTGCCTCGTAACTTATCGTGTAGGTGTTACTGCTGCAGCCTGGGCTTCTTCCCGAACCCGTCCAATCTCGCTATGCTAAATTGCACCAACGCATTAAAAAACTCACTATCGCGTAACCAGATATCTGTCTTCACCATGAACAATAACTATCGACGACATCGGACCAATACTTTCAGCAGCACAGGGGCGCAGTCCAACTCTTGGCCAGGATGAAGAAGGGGGGGGGGGGGACGGAGGGGAGGCAGACGGATTGACGAAGTCATCTGCTGATAAAGAGCTGCTCCCCAAGGAGTTGCATCCTGGAAAATCACGGGGTTTGCCCCACCGTCTTTCGAGAAAGCCACTTGTCTTGTCTTTTTGTATTTTTACTGAACCTTATTTTACTAATTTTGCCTACACTTCTGAAGTATATTACATTTTTCGACAACGCATGGTATTCTGAGGATTCATGCGAGATAATCATGAGTGTTGCATTCGGTTGTATATGATCAAAAGTTGATTTGATTCGTGATGTAGGTATTCGTATCTGTGCATGTATCTATTATTGAAAAGTTTCAGCAAAATTTCCAGCTAATCTGAGTGCAGCGCATTTGCGAAAGAATTATAGCCATTACAACGCCGATCTAAAAACAGCACCACAGAACCAGGCGTTCCATTTCAAAGCAGCCCAGAGCAGTGCCATGAAAACAGCAGAGATCACACATCAGTCTCAGATTGCCCCCTAAAGGTCGCTGCTGCGAACCAGATCGCCGCGTTCAACTGCAGCGCTGCTTGAAGAGCTGCCCAGCTGTTGTGGGATTACGTGCCCAGGGTACACCAGTGGGGGCCGCCGCACTGCCTGGCTCGAGCACGTCCAGCAGCGGACAGGTCCAACGGTGTGACAAAGGGCTTACATACCTTAACATGATCCAAGATGAATAATCCTTGAATGAAATGATCCTCAAAGACCGCCTTGCTTCACACAGCACCGATGTAAGCAATAGTGGAACAGCCGGCATCCAACGCCCTCGACCGATGCACATTGCTGATTGCCAGGCTTAGCATTTTCCGAGAATTCGGATGAACTAAAAGCGTGGGCTGAAAAAATGTCTATAGTCTCGTTAAATATAAAAAACAATTCTCGGCTGAATGCATGTGGTTTACTTATCGCATGTTTACGGAATTGCGCGAAAACGATCTGGTCCTTGTCAGAGTGTCAAGTATGTACTACGACTTCATAAAACAGATTGAGGAATACTTTCAAAACTTCTCAATGCATTAATCCATCGCGAAAACGCCTAGTATAGGAGAGGATTCCAGGGGCGTATGTTCCTGTCAAAATTAAGAAATACTTTCAAAACTTCTCAGTGCATTAATCCATCGCGAAAACGGCTGTTATAAGACGGGATTACATGGATGTATAATCCTGTCAAATAAGAGAGGCTCCCCAAATTTTGAGAAAAAAGCTGGCCGAATCCGGGAAAAGCCCACTCGCTGGCGTATTTCAGGGCTGGTTGTGCTGTTTTTGCCGTTCAGCCCTCAGCGCATTTCTGCGGAACTACTGCCACTGGAGGATCCCACTAGATTCCTACTAGCCTGATTCCCACTCTACAGTATGGATCACAGACTGATACTGCCGCGAGGTTCAGAAACAGGCCGATGTAAGGTCGCTATGTCACTCGCAGTGAATCACGTCAGCGAACGCAATGCGAGGCATCTAATGCTGATGCAAACCAGTCCCATGGGGCAGGTTAGGTCACGCTGCACAGTGGCTCGACGTGGACCACAGTATTATATAAACATTTTCTCGTCACACTGATTCAGAAAATGCAACACCTCAGCATCTGCTTTCCATGGCTCTGAGTTACCAACGCCCAAACATCAGGGTTTCTCTATAAGAGGCCCTACAAACCGTGATTGAAACGTACCAATTTGTACCTCTCCGTGCTATGCCTCGTAGAGCATTTCACAAGCCCAACACCTGCAACGCACCACCTGCCCCCGTTTAAGCAGCGTAGGTTAAGATTTAATCGCTCACATGATGCTGTGCTGCTTTCTTTCGCGGACAATTTTGCCAGCTGCTATGGACCAGAGCAGAGTCAACTGATCTGTCTGTTAAATTTGTCCAAATGTTTCGATATTTTTCCGCACGACCACCTTCTACACAAGCTCCAGGCATAATTGAGTAGACGAGCGCTGGTTTAACAGCTTCCTGACAAAACAATATAAGCAAGTTCGTGTGCAGACTTCATCTGACGAGCATGTGACTTCGCGGCCGCTGCTGAACCCTCTCGGCATCTAACGGGGGCCAGCTCTGGAACTCTTGGTCTTCTAGTTACTACTGCTCCTGTCCGGTGCTCCGTCATCCGACCAACAATTGCTACTGCTCCTGCGCAGTGCTCCGTCACCCGACCAACAATTGCTACCGCTCCTGCGCAGTGCTCCGTCACCCGACCAACAATTGCTACGCTCCTGCGCAGTGCTCCGCCACCCGACCAACAGTTGCTACTGCTCCTGCGCAGTGCTCCGTCACCCGACCAACAATTGCTACTGCTCCTGCGCAGTGCCGCCACCCGAACAGCAGTTGCTACCGCTCTGCGAGGTGCTCCGCCACTCGCGTTACTACCCGACCAGTAGTTATTACTGCTTCGCCCGGTGATCTGCCACCCACACAGCCACGATCGCTCGTCACACTTCTCGTGCACGGCCGGCCGCGGCTACTCACGCTACGTTCCCAGAAAGCTCTCCCCCTACTTGAAGCGTGTGCACGGGGTAGCCCAGCGTCAGCCGGGATGCCCGCCCCGGACACACCCGTCCGGCGCTGCAGCAGTCCCGGGCACCGAGCGGTCGCAGGACGCCCGCGTGAGCTGTAAACCTGACAGACCGACGACGCGTGTCGGCCATCCGTGACAATATTTCGGCATGAACTCGGTGCATGCGCTCCATTTTCATATTGATGACTCCAAAGAGCGTGACCGCTTACAGTTGCTTTACTGGAAATGCATGTTACCAAGTAAATGTAGTCATAGGCATGGAAAGGCCTTGTTTATCACGTCAGAGCTCGTGTGCATCGGCGCAACGTCGTGATTCAACACTTTGAGCACCGTGGCAGCATGCAGCGGCGCGCCAGTACTCCATGGAGCCGCGTCAGGCCGTCAGTCTGCTGGCGCGCGGCGAGCGTCGACACCGGAAGTGACGACACACCACCTTCCTCCGGCGTATCTGCAGCTTCCGTCACGGCGAGAGCCCGGTCTGACATTCCCGCTATCACCGCCTGCCGCGGTCGTACGCCCCCACCGGCCGAGCGCGGCTCTCGCGGCGGCGCGCCAGCCGCAGAGTCGGATCGGAGCCGGGTGTCGCGTTGCGGGTGCCGAGACGGCTCCAGCAGCGCGGGTGACTGCGGATCGAGCGCCGCCGCCCCAGGTCGACCGAGGCTGTGAGCGTGAGGCGGCCGGCGTGTTTGTGCAGGCGGTGTAGTCCACGGCGGTGACGGCGCGCGCGGTGCCTACGCTGACGCAGCTTTGCTATTCCCCCACGTGACATATACGTGCACCGCGTCCGGGTGATCCTGCGGGGATCCGACACAGCCGAGCTGCGGCGTGATCACGGCTTGAGCCGAGCCGGCCGCGCCGAGTTCGCCGCAGAGGTGCCGCGGCCGCATCGGAAGCGCTGTGCTGCCTGGCGTCCTCGCGCACGGAAGTAACGGCATGAGTGCTGCGGCGCGTCTGCTGCTGTTGGCGCTGTCCGTGTCCGTGCGGCAGGGGGTCATCGTTACATCGCTGGGTGAGGACACGGCTCGCGCTCCGGCCCTCTCCGGATAGGTGTCGGCTCTCAAGGGCCCCTGGCCTTCTTCGCTGGAATAAGCCGTGGAATTGCGCAAAGATCGGCGCTGACTGGCTGACTCACGAAGTTCACCACGGCTGCTCACATTCCTGAAAAGCTTGGGCCGTTACCTTACTTGGTTAACGAGTTAGCGTCCCCGTCGAGGAAATATCATTGGAGTGATGTGTTCTAGTGCATAACGGTGTACGCGTTATATCAATATTTGTACTGTTTTACAATCGACTTGTAATCGATAACGATAAAACGTTGACCACATAGTGCAACCAAGAGGCCCAAACGGTCCCGGGAAGTCTGGTATCTTTGATGGATTCTCCAATGCTCAACACGTATCTTAAAATTTGAAACTGAAGTTTTCACTTAATTGTCGTTCATTGAGGCAGGTGCGGGAAGGTCTCTTATGGTGGGGGCGTTTTGTTGTGCATATCAATGCTATTGATGGCCTACAATTAGAAGAATGTCTTACACATATGTTTTTGCTCTATTATACTCAGAAGAACGATTTACAAAGATTATAATGAAAAGAACGACTGACAAAGATGTTACACAAATGTTTAGATGCACGCTGACGTCACACAAACTAGCCACATATTGCCAAGGGGACCCATGTCGTTGATCAGAGCCTCAGAGAGTCTTTTTTTCTAATTCGGGTCCGTTTGTGGTGAAGAGTGCTGCTCTGGTAACTGAGCAACCCATTTTGTGACTAACGTATTGGTTCATTCAGTCAAGACACCCTCAGCGGCGTAACCAAAGAGAGCAAGGGGGCCGTGCCCTCGCTGTAAGCCGTGTGCACCCTGCTGGGGGCTGTAATGGTCTTGCTGAGGGCTGCATGGCCGTCTTGGTTGCCGTAGAATCCTGTGGGACCCAAGCCTAACACTTATTGGGAGTGCAAGGTGTTTGTAGCGTGCCTAGAATGAACAAAATGATGTACCTGGCTAACCCATCGAGCCATGGAGACATCAAAATGGATCCCTTGAGCCTTACCTGAGCGAATTCCATTAGCGGAAGGGAGAGAGCAATTTAACCCCGAAGGTTTTTCTAGAATAACTTCTGAACGCTGCTGCATATTCAGGTCGAACTTCGTTTAGCAGTAGACACTTGAATGGTTTATATTTTGGTATAAGAACTAGATAAACCGCTGACAGGCACCGTCGCTGACAGTTCAAAGTCAGGCGATGGCTGTCAGCAAAGGACATTCCTAGAAGTTCGAGTGCCATACCAAATCATGCAACTTTGGGATGGTTACATAGACAACCAGACAATTTGTGATTGCGAACTATGTAGAGGTCAGATTAAAGTCAAAATCAAACCGCCATATTACGGACAGACGCGTTTTATGATGTGGCCTTTGGACGCTTATTTCGCTGTCCTGGATCACGGACATCAAAATTTTTATTATTATTTTGACTTCACGAAGGCCAGGGGATGTCAATGATCTCAACTTACCTCAATCAACTGTTCGCTTTGGGGAGCATCCTTTGTGGCAAGAGTTTACGTCGATTGTTGATCAAATATTAAAGTTATCTCATTTTTCAAGATATTTCATTATTTCCATCTTCTGAAGATCAAATAGGACCACTGATTTGGTATAAACGGCGGTTTATACCGAGCAGTTTTTTTTGCGTACAAGAGATATCTATGTCCAAGCTGATTGCAGCGGGAAGTCTGAGGGCACTTTACTGTATAGGTTTCCTGCATAACCATATGAAGCAGATAATGAAAGGATGGGGTTTTCGGGAAGCGCGCTGCATGGCGGCGCACTGCGTCTTCGTATACCCTCTGGGTTGATAGCTTTTAAGCTGTATGGTAGCAGTGACTCTGGAAGTAGCTGGGGCCCTAGACGCTCTGGGTTCATGACGTTAGGTTTTATTATAGTGGTGACTTTGAAAGGAGTCCGGGTGCTAGATCCAAACGTTTCGGCCATGAGCCCTTTTCAACAATACGTGTTTCGAGTTTTTGGAAGCAGGTTATCTTCGAAAAGTTCTTGATAGTCAGCTGACAATACCCAACACTGTCGTGTTTTTTTAAGTTCGATAAAGCAGACGACAGCCACTTCGGCTACACGACGCACCCGTCGACCAAACGATTCCGGTGAAAGGCTTAGGCGGACGGAGACCAATCCTATGAGAGGCCCAAGTGAACACAGGCAAATTCTGTTATTTATATTCTGTTATATTCTGTTATGCATGTTCTGGGAGAGGCCAGGACGATTCTTGCATTCGAAACGCATTTTCCTGCAATGTTCATATGGTTGTGCATGCACTGAATGGCTTAAGCTGTTGTACAGACTTAAATAATGTTATGTCTTAGTTCCAAAACTAAATACAGTAAACTGATGACAAAATATTTTTTAAGCTGAGGTAACACTCATGAAGTATGAGCTGATTCCGCGCAGCATATTCTTGCAGCTAAGCCAGCAAGATACGACGCCCCAGTCCATTGCGAAGAAAAAAAAGATGGTTAAGGCACGTGGCCGGAATATCATTCCATCTAGCTCTCTGTTCTTCTGGTTTTTCTTCGAAGAATAAGGCTATTAGCACTGCATTATCTAGAAGCTATAATAGGATAAACATGATGAGAACCGACGCGTTCAACAGTCTGTGCACGTTCGTGGGCAAACCATGGACCCGCCATTTTCTTTTTTTTGTCAGAGGAATTGATGTTAGATCTCCGTAGGCAGAGCGAACAGATGGATACCTGAAACCAGCCCAGATCCAGAAAAGGATGGATTAAGGTGGGGGAAGCCCAATGTTCTATCATCATGGAAATGGCTCCATCAGAGCAAAATAACGTTCCAAAATGGGACGGTCATACCACCGCGTATTTCTGCAGGCTGGGCTAGTGCGATGCCGTCCATTTCCAGGATGTGAACCAAAAACACAATATTCATGACATATGACGTATGCACTTATTACCGTGCTGCTAAGGGTACTGTCATAGCATTAGGCTGCTGAGAACGCAGCATATGTTTTGCATTTAAGGGTAGTGCCATTAAGAGTACTGTCATAACATACGGCTGCTGAGGACGTAGCACTTGCTCTCAATTCGTGGTGAAGTAGTAGGTAGTTAGTAAGCCTTTAAGGTAGTGAGTAGGTAGTAAGCCTTTTGTAGTCATGGGCAGTCTTAATCAAGCATTGATTAAATGCTCATTTCTTTCGGCAAGTAATGGAACTGTCTACGTCTCCACGCTAATTATCACCAAGATAGTGAATTTCATAAACTGTGACGTACCTTTAACAGTGCTCCGACATACTTTCAGCTGAAAAACGCCTGAGGCGGCACCTCTGTTCGGAAGGGTAACCCGCACAATCTCTTTTAAAACAACCCCAACACTGCACGGGCCAGTATCTGACCGGTAAACCCGAAATTAGATGATATTGGCAAGCTCAAAGCCAGCCAATATTCCGACAAAATGCATAAATTGCGGGAACGTTAAACATCGTGAACCTCCGTCTGCCAAGCTATTTAAATAGCCACATTGAAGGAGACCACTTCATTGCAGTGATAAGTCTTGTCCATATAGATTGACAGCCAAAGGTGATGGTTTCCATTAACTTATATGACAGCACTATCTGCATGATGCTAATACTATAACAATGATTAGTCGATTAACGGGTATTGGCGGAATAATTTTTACCGCATATGACACCATTGAAGCCTGATAGATGGCTGGGACGAGCACTGTTGTCCAAAGCAAAGACGTCCAATAATTCACCACCGAAAATGATGGTGGCCATTGGTGATAATGTAAACCTGTTTTGAAATGCGAAAAAGGTATTTTTGTAGGGCGTGCAAAGATGTTGTTGCATCTTTCACAAGTTGCTTCGTGAAATTTAACTGACAGACATTTTTAACTTTATCTGTTCAAACATCTTCAAACGAGCGAAATCTGATTTTACTCCCAGTGTTCAGAGACATTTGCCATCCGTTACCGCAATGAATGAAAAACATCAAAGCTTATCACCGCGCAACCTATTTTAGATTTTAAAGCATATACATTTCAGTGAATGTGAAACACAACTCTGGCACTCTTCCACACATTTCAAAGCATGGTCTTCAATATTTCTCAGATAAGGTCAGGCAGATGCCCTCCTGCTGAGAATATCTTTTCCCTCTTGTTTCAATAATACGCATTGCGAGCCTGCTATACTTTTGTTTTGTCACCGCTCCAAGCAATTGTGCCTCTGAAAGGAAAGCGACCTTCATCGGCCTCAGTTCAAACGTGTTGCAAAGGAAACGCTCGCCAAGTCAATGCTGCGCGCAGCACAGGCTGCTTGTAACAGCGGTGCTAGTTGAGCTGGCCATTAGTGACCGCGCGATCATACTTACGCACGCATGCTCTGTGCTTAATGATACGCAGCCAAGAGAGTAGGAGTTGTAGACTGGCAGGGGGTTAATGGGAGTGTCCTTCCTTTGGGGCATATTACAGAAGCATGCTCTAGTAAAACCTCAGGACCAGTTCGTCTATTAATAGCCCTGGGTGATGCCACTGCAACACCATAATTACATAAAATCGTTTCGAGTCAAAATTATGCTGTCAGTGCTTCGTAACAGCACTACACTTCTTCGCTGCAGTTGTCGCCATCGCCGTCGTCATGATAATCGCCGTGCCATCCCTGCTGGTGCGAGTAAAAGAACGTTTGCGATTGGTCTAGCGTGCGGACAGGGCCTGTTGCCGAGGAATACATTGGTTGAAGTTTGAATCTGTGCGTCACTATGAACCATGTGATGCCGCGATTTCCAATCCCAAGGTCCGCCTCGAAAAAGCTGTGGTAAACACTATAGGGAAGAAATCAAAGCCACAGCATAACGTTTCGTTAAATTCGCGGGATAGCAGCTTCCTGTCTGCACATCACTTTGTATAAACAGAATGCTTAGAACTTTCGTAAAATTTATGCCACAAGCATTTTGACAAATTAGGCAAATGGACTGCTCTACTTTCAGAGTAGCGAGCAGGGAGTTCAATGACATATTTATTTAGAATATTTAGATACTTGAAATAGGAATTCTAAACTTATCAGAACTTCGAGAAAACCGGCATTACTGATCAAATCGTACGGTTCTGACATAACAACAAGTAAAAAAATGCAAAAGCTGCGGCATGCTTCCTTTTACAAAGGACCCCACATTATTGAAGGAACGAAGGATTTTCCCGACCCAAAAAACTTAAAACTTATTCGGGGCTACGACTTTCGTCGTTTTATTTCAATATCTGCTCTCGTTAACTGTAACATAAACCAGAAGACACCAAAAGATGTAGCTTTATTTTCACTTCAAATTTCATAAAGTGCAGAAACCGGGCATTAAATGATTACATGGAATAAAACCATCGGTGCTTTTCATTTTGCAATGGTATCCTGAACTATTTCCATGCCGATAGGATTGAAGGGCTGTGCCAGAATGTGTCCAGGTTGCAATGACACATTGTGAACGTAGATGACGGTGCGCGCAAATTGTAGAAAGAAATGGGGTCACAAACTTGTATTGACATGATCAGCCTTTTTCATTTGGATGTGTTCATCTTTTGTTCAGAATCGAGTTGTGAACGAATTACATAACATAGTTTTGACCATGCGCACTCGCAAATCTTAGAACAAAAACCCTGACGCCAAAGATGGCAATTTCCTTCGGCCTCGCGGCAGCGGCCAGCGGACGGACGAATACCGATATCGTTTCCGAAAGTAGAAGCTTTAAAATATTTATAATGCAAGTTCGTGCGCATAGAAAGAACACCAGCGGTATGTCTTACCTGTGCAGTTTTTAGATCTGTAATAGAAACAAATTGTATTCTCAGCTTTGCGAACCGGTGCTGGAATTTAGTAATGAACCAAGGCAAGCAAAAACAGAATCCAATTTGAATAAAAAAACAGAATCAAATTTACGCGTTAAAATCACTGCTTATCTGTTCAGAGGACAACCTGAAAGTTATGCAAGTGAAAGAGTTGATTTAAAAAAGACCTTTGCAACCATGATTTAACGACGGCTGGTCTTGCGCGCCACGCGCCCACCGCCAGGTATCAACTGCAGTGGACAATCCCGCCCAGTTTGATGGAAACTACAACATCGGCTATCTCCCTGGCTCCTAAGATTGCAAGCACGTAGGTTCAAAACTTTTTCGCCGTAGATCATGTGATGCCCCGTTTCCCAAAGCCAAAGTGCACTTCGAAAAGAGCCAGGGAAGTAAATGTCATGGAGGAAAAATCAAAGCCATAGTGTAACATTTCGTTGAATTTGCCGGATGATAGCTTCATGTTCGCATATATTTTTGCCTAAACAGAGTGTTGCAAGCTTTTGTAGCGAAAAGGAAGTCCAATAGGGTTTCTCCCGCTGGAGCGGCTATGCTGAGCTCGTTACAAGAATTCCAAGAAAACTGGCATTGCTGATCAAATCGTATACGTCTTATCAAGAATACCTGAAATGCAAAAAGCTGACATACCCTCTGCAAGGCTTCTGGAATGTGTAACAAAAGTTCAACCGCAGTGGGCTTTGAATTAAAAATAAATAGAAATAGGGCATTGCATGGTTGAGCATTGTTGTGTTTGATTAAGGAAGCAGAACGTGCACTAGTTACAAGTGTGCACCCTGAATGGTTTGTTTATACCCTCCCCCATTGTACTTTATTTATTACCCGCTTGGCCCAGAACTAGCCGTTCTGGCACGGAATACGATAATACTGTATGGGTGTTATGGATCTCAGGCTTAGATGAATGCTTTTGTCTGAAGGCCATGGTGTTAAAACTATCAACATACGGCATTAAACTCCAAATATATGTGCAGTAAGCTCCACCATCCACCTCATTGATGAACAAAAGAGGTCACCACCCCAATGGGTCATTACCTCATTTTAGCCAACGCGTTTGGTAGTTCACACCATGCTCTGGCGCGCCGGAACAGCTGTCAGGCAAATAGAATGAAACCCCATCCCCAGCCCCTGTTTGATGCGCATGCGCCCCAGTCCTTGGCGCATCACCAGTTCTGCCCGTGAAAGATGGCGACCCTGACTGAGGCTCAGGTCGGCTATTGGATAGCTATTGAATAGCTCAGGCTATTGGATAGCATTCGCAGTTTTTTTAACTTTCGCTCTTACGTTTGACATCGTCTGCTAGATTAAAGAGTTTTATGTATATTCTCGGTTAGTGAATGTTTTAGATACATCATACATCAACTGTCAAAAGCAATGCACAACTCTACAACTTATGTCGGCAATTGACACACTTGGTCAGAACAAAAACGCAACCTAGTTTCAACAACGGTGTATTAGAAGCCCTCGCAATGAACGCTCGCTGTATATGCCCGCAAGAATGTTGCTGCAGCCTTCGTTGGCAGGACATTGCGCACATGCTGCCATGAGCTTTTGCATGCAGAACTCGACCGAGCCAATCACAGAAGGCATAGTAACAGAAATGTATGTTGGAGCGCGCCCAATGTAGTGTAGGAATTTGTATACCCTTACGAAGATTACAGGCTTCGTTGTATATGCTACATTAGTGCTTCTACATCTCTGTCGCGACGTCCCACGATGCAGCTGACGAAGGAGACACTAAAAGATCACATGCGGCGTGACCACAGCACACATCTTTTGCGCCAAATTCTCACACAAAACACTGATATTCTAGCATCAGCAGACCACACAAGTAAACTCAACATCCTGGGAGCACCACCGATTCACGGCCACAACCTAGTGCTCAACAAAAAGATGAACCAAACTTATGAAATTTGTATCTGGAGCGGCAATGCAAACAGACAGCACATATGAGGAAATGCCTTTGACAGCTGCGCGTGGATTAGGGCAGCATTAGTGGCATGCAGCAGCGGATTTGCCATGCTCGGTGTTATAGGACACAGTGTGCGCCATTAATGATGCATTCTGTATGGGTGTAGCATTATTTATTTTTTACCACGCTGTACTGGTAGTAACTGATGTTCAATGAGAAGCATGCTGCTAATAAAAACACTTTGAAGCAAACTGGCTGCACAACGAGGTATTTTTCAGCAGAGGTATGAAGAAAACAAAAACAGCGCACAACGTATATCGCTCACGTCTCGTGTTTTAGGTTCTGAGTAGGCCGAGTGTGTCAGTTGCTGACATGAACTGAAGATCTATGTGATGCTTTTGAGAATGGATAAGCGATGTATCCGAAACGCTGAGGAACGAACATGATTTAGAAAGAAGACACAGATCTCTTGGCAAATTACTTTCAGTCTAGGTGACGATATCAAAAGTAGCGTGCGAAAGATTGAAAAACTCAGCTAGAAGTTATCCCAAGCTGAAAACTCCGTACGTTTTCATGCTCTCTCTCTTTCTCTCTCTCTCTCTCTCTCTCTCTCTCTCTCTCTCTCTCTCTCTCTCTCTCTCTCTCTCTCTCTCTCTCTCTCTCTCTCTCTCTCTCTCTCTCTCTCTCTCTCTCTCTCTCTCTCTCTCTCTCTCTCTCTCTCTCTCTCTCTTTCCTTATTTTTTTTCTGTCTCCCTCTTTTCTGCATCTGTTTTTCATTCTGTCTGTACGGGTCCCCGTGTCTGTCGGCATCCTCGTCCCCTTCACTCTTTCTGCTTTTATCCCTTTTTCAGTCCTTGCTTCATGTCATGATCTCCTTTTTTCACTCCCTCCTCTTCTCCATGCCTCTTTTTTCATTTCCTCCTTTTCTCTACACCTCTGTCTTCCTCCTCGCTCCGCTCCTCCCCTTTATTTCGCTGGTGAGCAGCAATCCCCCGGACGGTGTTCCGGACTCCCCCGATGTCCAGCCCTCCTCATATCACGGCGGCGTGGCCGCTGTCTCCCGGCCATCTCTCGGCCGTCTCTCGGCCGTCTCTCGGCCGACTCTCGGCCGTCTCTCGACTGACTCTCGGCTGACTCTCGACCGTCTCTCGGCCGAAGTTGCAGACAAGCTGGGCGGCCGTCACTCACCAGCTACGGCTCTCACGGTCCCGACGGACCGGCTGAGCGATGGTGTCCGCCCGGCGGCGTGTCCATCGGCTCCTGATGTGCGGCCGCCGCTGTCGGCCCGGGTGCGCCGCATCACGCTGTGTCGGCCGCCTCCGATGTGTGGCCGTTGCTGTGCGGCCACCGCTGTCGGTCCGGGTGCGCCGCATCACGCTGTGTCGGCCGCCTCCGATGTGTGGCCGCTGCTGATATGTAGCCGTCTCCGATGTGCGACCGCTGCTTATGAGAAGCTGCTTCTGATTTGTGACTGTTGTTGATGAGTGACTGCTGCTGAAATGGGCCGCTGCTGATGTGTGGACGCTGCTATGGACGCTAGATTTGATCCACTTACTCCCCAACCTTACTGGGCTGGAGCCACATAAACTGAATAGGAAACTCCACCCCTGGACAAGACCGCATGGCTCTTCCCGTGTTCCAAACATTAAGAAAATGTGAAAGGTCGGGAAGTGTGTGTCTTTACACACCCCTTGCTATCTGGTGCGCAGAATGCAACGTCATAGTCACCGGGCCCGACCAGCCGTGGACGCCGAGCCAGCAGCTGGACTGGCGGCCAGTAGCGCCCTCTACGCAACATCAGTTTCCGTCACCACCGCCAGAGCGCGGTGAGGTGGTATTCAGCGTGCAATCGGCGGCGATTGGTCTGACCGTGCATCTGCACTCGGACCACCTGCCCGGCGCGTACCGGATCGAAGCCGACGCCGGCGGCTGGCGCGTGTTCCGCGTGTTCGTGGGCGCGCGCCAGCTGCTGCAGGCGGGCCCGCCGTCCGCCGACTCGGCGGTCCTTGCCGACGCATGGACGTCCTATCTGGTCTCCGCCAGCGACGACGGCCGGCTGCGGCTTCTGCGGCTGCACGATAATGGCACGAGCAGCGCGTGGCTGGACGTGTTCGACCCGGACCCGCTGCCCGTGGACCGTGCGGCGATCCGCACGCTGGAGGCGCCTCCGGCCCTGCCAGGCACCCCGGGGAGCGGCGTCGGGCTCGGCGACGCCTGGAGCTTCTGGAAGTTCGACTGCAGCCCGTTCGACCACCAGCGAGGTAGATGGACGTCGCTCGGCGTTCGTTTAACTGGAGTGAACTGTTTTGCCGTATTTTCTAGGCGTCTGCAAAGAATTGTGAACTACTGTAAGTTCGAGATCTTGTTCGTACAATAATTACCAGCCGTTACCGGTTGCGCAGCTTTATCAAGGAGCATTGACCGTATTGACAAAAGAAGTCATCCAGTCGATGGACGGCGAGTTTTGTCAGTAAAGTCAGTGCTTGCTTGCTAATGCCGTGTAATCAGGCCTTCCTGGTTTACTGAAGGTCAGGTAGTGTCAGAATAACATTTCCCACACCGTAATGTCCAAAACCAGGAGCTCAAGCCTGTCTTACTTATTTCAACCATAACTGGAGGACCGGATCGACCCTGTCACTTTCATGTCGCAAGCCTTGACTGTCTTCTCTCTGTGAACGAACAATGTCTTGTAGTGTTTGCAGCCCGTCTGAGCTAACGTCTGCCCCCCGCGCTCGTCCGCCAGAGCCCCTGTGCCACATCTGGCCCAGCTGGAGTGCGGTGATGCCGGTCCAGTTCCACATCTCCTCCGCGCGCATCAGCCCCGTGGTGAACCTCAACCTGCACGTGCAAACGTCCTCCACCGCCGAGTTGCTGCTGCTGGAGACGCCCGAGCGCTACTACGTCGTCTCGCTCTCGGCGACGGAGCTGAGGCTGAGTCGCGCCGAGCTGGGCGCCACCGTGCCTCGCCTGGTGTCGCGGACCTGCCTGGCCCCGGCGTCGCCGTCGGCGCGCCGCCGCTTCCGCCTCGTTTGGGTCAGCGTGCTCGCCGGCTTCATCAGCGTGGGGGTGGACGAGCCCGCCTCGCTTATCCGGCCCTGCGAGGAGGAGGTCGGTCGGGCCGAGCGGGCAGAGTCAGCTGCGGGACAGCCGCCGCCGACCGAGCTGACCGAGGCGGCGACGGAGGGGGGCGCAGGCCTGGAGGATGCCACGTCTGAGAGCACACGGCTGGAGGAGGCCACGGGTGCGGAGGCGACGGCGACGGAGGAGGAGGTCGAGGTCACAACGCTCAAGAACGAGGCGGAGGAGCCGACCACAAGCGGGCCACCGCCGTCGACGACGACAGAGGGCGCCGCTGAGCGTGCCACCTTCCTCAGATGGCAGGACGGCCGCGTCTACTGGGTGAACAAATACGGCTTCCGGACGGTCGGCGGTCAGGGCCGCTGGGCCGTGGACTGCAAGCCGGGTGCAGGTAACGCGACCAGGCGCGCTGCAGCCGAACTCGGTCGCTCGTCGGTCATTAGGGACGCTCCGTAGCAGCCCAGCTACTCCTTTTGCCGCAGTTTAACCGCTTCATGTCACTTGAGGGTCCGAGGCACTTCGCATGTCATAAATCCTGCGCGGAGCTCATTTGCTCGCTGCTGACGAGCACACCTGATTGTGGACGATGCGTAATTACAGAGCGCGACCGACCCGCGTACCCACTTACGACTCCTCGGAGCTTCTTTCTTGCTTTCCAACTCATCAGCCAGGGCGGTGTTGCAATAAGTGCGGGATATTTGCAAGCAGTTGTGCCGTCAGGTCATCTGCCCGCGCAGACCGACAGGTAGAGGCTCATTCGGACCACCCAAAGAGACTGCGACGTGATAGGCTGATTGAGTTGCTTGCAGGCAGCACCGTTTGACACGCGTGCACTTTTTGACACTAACCACAAACAGGATCGCCTCATTCTGCGATGTTCTTTTGTAGGCAGCCACACCCAGCGCCCATACCAGTGGTTAGAATATTTAGTGAGATTTTAGACGTATATATTTCAGTTACATTTGGCAATGGCGGTCAAGATGTGTGCAGACTTAATCAGAATTTTCCAACAGACCTGTTGCGACCAGACTCAACTGTTTCTATTGTCAGAAGCCTGGCCACGCCGTTTTTGCGTGGGTAATCTTCGACGTTGCGACTGAACAATGTAATCAGTTAACACGTAAACCCCAACAGGCCGTGACATCTCTCTGGAAACGGTCTGATTGGAGTCTGACGGTTAGCAGCACGCTGCCCCACGCAATGCATTAAAAGTGCGAAGCACGCGGCTTAACCTGGATACAGGGTCACTGGGGTTTCAGTCCGCAACAACACTGTGTGCGAGCTCTGGTGTAATGGATGTTGCAAAACCTGAGGGCATTTGGCAAAAACATGCCATCTGCGCGAACAGCTGGCCAATCGTATTTGGCATAAGCATGCCATCTGCGCGACCAGCTGACCAATCGCATGATCGCGCCCCGCCCGCCATTTGCATTACTTAAACTTCGCTTTTTAAAAGACGGCATGGATGGTTTTCAAGCCAGCCTGTTGCGAACCTGTGAATAATAGACACCACAACGCCCTCGCCTGGGTCTGTTTAATGTGTTAAAGGATATGATCCGTATCTGAAGATGTTGAAACAAGCATCAGATGTCATAAGCATGTTCACTTATAAATATTGATATGCGTCTATGCTGAAAAGGCTGTTCTAAACAACGCCAATTTCTTCATTTAGCGAATATGTTCCTTAATACGTCATCGTTTGATTGTGTCATCGTACCTTGCACCACGTTGATTGAGAGCTAATTGACGACCGTTTTGTCTGCAAATCTTGCTAACGAACGTCAGATATGAGCAACTCAACAATCATATTATTCTTGGCTTTAATTGTCGCTGGGCTAATGGAATGGCCGGATTTGAACAACATTACTATGGCGTCATGGTTGCCTGGGTGACCTTGAAATAGTTTTCTCGAGATGGTCTGCACATCTCCGCAGGCTTACAGCTCAGAAACTGGGTGGGTTTTGGTCATAAGAAAGGCAGGTATGTGAACTGCACCAAGCGATCTTCAAGATGGCTGTTTCGGTTCAAAACTCCATACAAATATGGAGCACTCCTTTGAACTGCGGGATGCTCATTCCAACAGGCGGCAGTTTTGCCCCGCATTCATGAATTCCCCTCTCGCTTCCTAAAATCATCTGTTGTAAACTGTGTTTTGCACGCACATAATGTACCGTCTAAAAAGACAAGACATATACACGTTTAGGTTTTTCACTTCTCCCATGAAGAGAAATGCTGCCAACGGCGAGGAATTTCCTCGCCTTCTAAGACGAGTTAATGTTTTGATTCAGGGGTGCAGGCAGGGGAGCACAGGGAGCGCGTCCCCCCCCCCCCCCCTGTGGGTCCTGATGTGAAGGCCTGAAGGGAAGGGGTCCCTCTGACAATGAAAGGAGATACGAGAACTTATGATGAGATTCCACAAAGAGACAATGGAACGGCGCTGTGTCAGGCAGGGCTCCAGAACCGGACAGGAGGCCCATTAAGCCGAAGTGGAGTTTCTGTGCCAATTATTGAACAATCTGTGGCGATAATTGATCTGATTGAAAGAAGTCAAAAAAGAAAAAGGGCTTATCCATGTTTACCAGAGAACGTTCACCCTTTCGCAGGAACGACTTTTGAAACAAATTACACGAAAAGTTTGCGGCCTGCGCGTTCGCAATCTGAGCAGCAAGAGCAGCTATCGCCGGGTTTGCAGTTTCCGTGAAGCCAAGCGGCGTTGGCCGCTGCAGATAGCATCAGGTGGCTGTCGGCGGACGTGGGGGACTGGCCGTCGTGAAATGTTGCTCCCCAAACTCTTTGGGGGAGTGGCCGTCGTGAAATGTTGCTCCCCAAACTCTTTGGGGGAGTGGCCGTCGTGAGTGGCCGTGGGGGACTGGCCGTCGTGAAATGTTGCTCCCCAAACTCTTTGGGGGAGTGGCCGTCGTGAGTGGCCGTGGGGGAGTGGCCATCGTGAAATGTTGCTCCCCAAACTCTTTCAAGATCAATTCATACCATTCCAAGCTTAGATGCCCCCGACAGTCTTTCAAGATCAATTCATACCATTCCAAGCTTAGATTGAGCGTGAATTTCATGTTTATAATTTGAGGATGTCCTCTGACCAGATTGATAGCTACAGCAACCCGAAAATAGAAGATGCCATTTTTTCGGTTCCATCATAAGATTCGTGCACAAGTTCGCGATGCTGTAAGTGTTAATCAATTGCTATGATCAATCTAAAAATGGTTCAGGTAAAATGAATGCCAGAACTACCCTCTAAGCACAAGAGTTGATGTTCTAAAGCCTTCTAAAGGGCTTATGTCAGATGTGTTATTATTTTCTTCCGCCCCTTAGCCGTCACCTAACGTGAGCCACGGAACGAAGCCGTGCAGCATTCGGAAACTACAACGCCGGACATTGGGTTTTTGTTTCTAAGGTTTGCGAGCGCGCACATTCAAAACTATTTCGCATAAATATTTTCGCCACCGATTGATTCTGTTCGCGGGTTGAGTACTCTCAGACGTACATAGAGTGGTCATTTCAATGCAAACTTGTAACGACATTTCAGTCCACAATCTGCGTTCGCGGGGTCGTCAATATCTCTGTAGAGCCTATCACAAATCTTACAAAGCCTCTGAATTCCATCAGTTTAGACAACTCTCGCTAAACCATTACAAAATGAATAGCGTCAGCGGATTATTCCAGGCAGACATTTAACACCCGCTTCTTTCAGTATTCTGAATTCAGAATACACGTGACATTGCATATCCCGGTAGCCTTTGACCTGTGTTCCACTTAAAAAGGTGAGCACAATACAAAGCGAAGAAAATCGTGCTCCTTGAAGAAAGTGGGTCTTTCTGGTAATTTTTTTTGGGGGGGGGCCTAGAGGGCCTAAAGACCCTCTGCCTCTGGTTTTGGCCGCGCCCGTGGTCCGACTTCATTCATTACGGATATCATTTTCGGAAGTCCCAATGAAGATTGAGCCGAGCGGTTTGCTGTTGGACGTCTGCCGTGAATTCCTCAAAATAGATGTGCTTCTCGTTATTTGTGCGGTGCCTAAGCTGTGTAATGGAAAGCGTTTCAGATCGGTTTTATTTCATACATGTGCTCCACGATAATAGTACACAATTTGACACGATGGTATTTTGCTGCCCTATGTGACGATGTGCAGGCGTGTACTGTTTAGGGCGGAATAAAAGAGTGTAGGGTCAGATATGGCCGGTCTTCAGCGGCTACGCCTATTTCACTCATTTTCTTCCGAACTGAGAAGCCATGTACCAAGTGCGATACACTTTGATAGGCGCTCAGGTTTAAAGATTTCACTGATGAACGATATTTTTTAATCATGAAATGCACAAAATCCGTGATCCATTGGATATCGATATAAGTAGATGAAGGTATCAAGTATGAATAGATTCGAAGGGCGTAAACCTCAAGCGAAGTGCATATAGAAATAGACGGTGGAGTCTCAGCCCATTGCATACGACTGTGATTTGCCCCGCACCTATTTTTCCGTAAAAAAAACCTTGGCTCTCGCACAATACGGCTTGGCGCTGAAGATTCAGTGCGCTTTGTTAACTGTCATGCTCAAAACATCATAATAATGTCGACAAGAAGAGAAATGTTGAAGTCGATGTTGAAGATCATGGGTGTAAGTCCTGCAGTAACTTGACGACCGGGTACAATATCAACTTCAGCCCCAGTACCCACGCGCGAACCCCAGTCAATGGCCATACTTGCGTGTGAACGGCATAAGGGGGAGCCTTGAGTAACACCTTGGCATTATGGCCTAAAGCAATTGTGCTATCCAGATGAAGCCTAGCACAACAGAGTCTGTATAGAACATCGTCACTGGCTGTCCGATGTGGTCCAGATTGCTTCAGGACTCCATGGTTTGTTATGGTTAACTTCTTAGTTTTAGTACGAAAAAGCCGTCGTTTAGAAGATTAACCCCCGAAAAGCAAACAAACGACGACAGACACCATACTGGCGTATTCAATGGGCCCCTGCCGTGATACAATCACCCGGGTCGTTGGGACCCGTATTGGTGCTGGAAACTTCCCGCGACCATTCAGCAAGCGATCTGTCCATTGTTCACGGGGTCCAGTAAGCTTCAGTCGGACCCTGCCGTTAATCTGAAGGCTTCTGTCTGCAGGATTGGTCACAGCAGGAAGTGCGCGGTTTTGGCCAGTATATGTTGTTACAATATCACCTTCTGTGGTTTTCAGATGGGCGAAGCACCGACGAAGAGAGTGGTCGTCACAACTTCCAGTCGAACACAGGGATCATCTCTTTCCACGCACTGAAACCTGAGGGGACCTTGAGTGAAAGCGATGAAGGTGATAACACACTATGGGGCTGCTGCGCTTGCCAATCGCTGTGCGTTGACCTGACATGTTGATAACGTCATCGTGTGAAATAGGCGAGTAATGATCGTGGAAATGTGTTCGGGTTCATGGATTCACGAAACAGCAGGCACATGCTGACACTGCAAATATAAAACATGGACTTAATTGAAGGAAAACGTAGACATTGACACACGTCTAATAAACTCGTAAGTCACCCTGGCATGTACCTAGACATGCAAAGCTCCGAAGTGGTGGTAGTTCGTGAACTTAAGCACAGCGCGAGGTGCAAATAAATTCCGCAGACGCGCAGATGAATTCATCGCCTCTCAAGTTATGATGAATTGGCCCGTCACGGCAAACAATTTAGCGTGCTGCTGGATGCAAAAAGAGGTGTGAAGAGTGGACTTGCCAAAGTTTTCTTTGTAAAGTTTTCTTTACGTGTCAATGAGCGACGAAGTGTCACCGGGAGCAAACAGCAGGCTCTGACACATCCTCCCTCTCCCTCTCAGACCCGGACATCGACACGGGCTCCGACGTCAGCGACGACCGCGAGCAGGGCCTGGCATCGTCGCAGCACTTCCAGCTGGCGACGGTGGTGCTGGCGGTGCTGAGCACCGTGCTGCTGCTGGTGTCGGCGACGCTGGCCAGCGTGGTCATAAGCCAGCGGCGGCGGCGAGCGCTGGAGCTGCTCGGGCGTCGTCTCTCGCTGGGCGGAGCCGATCAGTTCGCCGCACTGACTGACCACGGCCACCAATACGCCGAGGTACACCTTTACGAGGACCTGCGGCCGATGAGCGTGCGGGACGGCGGCAGCTCGTTCAAGCCGGTCCGGCACGAGACTACGCCCTTGTTCACCCGCGCGCCGTCCCCCGACCAGCTGCCCCCGCCGCCGGACGACATGTGACGGGTGTCGTCAATCCTCCCGGGCCCAGTCCTCCCGGGTCCCAGTCCCCCGGGTCCCAGTCCCCCGGGTCCCAGTCCTCTCGGGTCCCAGTTCTCCCGGGTCCCAGTCCCCCCGGGTCCCAGTCCTCCCGGGTCCCAGTCCTCCTGGGTCCCAATCCTCCCGGATCCCAGTCTTCCTGGGTCCCAGTCTTCCCGGGCCCCAGTCCTCCCGGGCACTCCTCAGTAGCCGGCTGGGTGTCAGGAGCGCCGCTGGGTAGCCGCCTTCGGGGTATCACCTCGGTTTGCTGTCTGTCACCGGGGGATACGTAATAGGCGCCAGTAGTGTCAGCGGTCACCTGGCTTCGGTGTGACATTCTTTGTTTCCTGCCGTTGGCAGGTATTTAAATGGTCCCCCTCGCGTTCGTCTGCCTGTGTATGTGTGACAAGATCACAGTCATTGGATGAAAAATGCTGACAAATGGTGGGGATTTCATAGGGCTCGAAGCCATACGGAACCGCTGGGCAAAGTGATGTTAAAGTCATTGTGATTTTGATCATATGATTATGCAAGGCGGTCTTGTTTGAATGCACTCCTGCATTTAATACCATGGCAAACGGCAGAACCCTTTTCGATGGAGAGCAATGACTCTGGAATGGGCTGCGTTTCGCAAGTTGTAGAAGTGCCTTCAACAGTAGTCATTCCTTGTCACATGTATGGCCGCACGAAAATGTTGAAAACGTTTGTGTTTACCAGAATGAACATTTGGTGCTCATGGATGGAAACCAGTGAGAGCTTTTATGTGTTTTACGATATTGATCTAGTCATGGCCCGCGACGGACAAAGCTGAACCACGATGTATTTCTATATACCTTTATGACTGTTCTCTTCGATCGCTCAGTGTTTAGTCAAAATCGTCAAACATTCACCATAAGCACAAAAGGCTGCAATAGTTTGTATGGTGTGAACAAGGTCTGGTCCTTGCCCTCCGCCCCCACACTTTTCGGTCAGTTTTATGACGTTCCGCTACGGACGACATTCACTCAGATGTCTGGACGGCAGGGCTGCCACAATGCATCGTGAAGAATACTAGTGTCCTTTTCACACCGGTGTTTATTCGGCTACTACATTTCCATGGAAATAAAATTCTGAAATGCGCGAAAACGATTAAAACCAGGAAGCAAATCTCATCATTTTCCGTCATACCTATCATTAGTGCTTGCGTGAAAACGGCTGAGGTGTTCGAGATGTTCAAGCGGACTAGAGGACGGGCTGGACGTGCACGCACGATCTCGCCGTGTATGGGAGTTGAGGATGTTCCGGGATAGAGACATTGTTGGGAGGGGGAAGGGGGAGTTTGGGTTGTGTCACTTCGTCATGTCTTCTGTGTCAGCGTCATCGCTTTGTCATAACCAGCGACATGCTTATCTGTTATCTGTAACGTTATCATACAACTGCCACTCGAACAGCATGCTGTACACGATGCCCGACAACGTTGTAAATATTTGCCATGTTTCCATTCGTGGAAGTCCACGAATGGAGTGATGCTGAGCAAATGATACATGGACTCAACAAATATCCCGTTACTCATTCGCACCCGGTGCTTGCTGAAACGCAGACGATCATGTTTTGTCCTCCTCAGCTCCCCCATGCTTTGTCTTGGCATTGGCTGACTTGTGCTTGTGCGATAGCTGATGTGAAATAAATATACGTACCGTGTGATGTCTCCCTGTGCGCGACAATGAACTTGAACTTGCAAAAGGTGAAGGTGAAAAATGTCAGAAATTAAAGCAATGTCTTAACCGGAAGCAATATCTGACCCTCACAGTCCGCTTTGATTTAAGTGAGCGTACCATATTTTGTACCTTTCATTAATTGCTAGATTAAACGCCCACGATTTAATCAGTAATATCAGCTTTCTCGAAAGCATTCTGAATAGCTCAGAATTTCGATTTGAAGAACCCGGTCCTGCGATAGAAATATCAGTGGATACTTTACTCACCACTATGAAAGTAATCAATTGCATTTGTCTCGCTTTTTCAAACGTGTGTGCTGTGCAATGTTTGCAGCACATTTATCAAAATATTTGTGTAACAAATGCTACAAGGCTTGAAACATTTTGTTAGACCAAAATCATGTGCGAATATGAAGTTACTATCCCGCGAATTCAACGAAACGTGATCCTATGGCTTTGATTTCTCTCCTAGACGTTCAATACCGTGGCTCTTTTCGAACCATACGTTGGCTTTGGGGATGGGATGACACAGTTAAAAGTGGCATATTGGTTCAAAGTTCAACCAGTGTGCTTCTGCGTAACAAGCCGTTGCCGTCCACTGGGCCATACACAAACATTATTTTATTCGCACCAGTAGAGGCACTACAGCGGTTGTCATAGCACGGCGTTCGTGACGAGTACAGGGAAGAAGCGTTGTGCTCTCATAAATTGCTGACAGCGTAGCTTGGACTTGAAACTAATCAACATTTATCTCCTTATCATGTCTTGACAGCTCTGCAGTGAAACTACCCAGTGCTTTTATCAAATATGGCTGACCCTGACGTTTCATTAATGTGTTCTCAGCATGTGCTCCAAAAATGGGACATTTCCTTTAAAGGGAAAGCTGCACATTTGAAGACAAAGCAAACATCCTATGTGATGAAATAAGCTCATCTATAACTATTGTTAATTATGTATATTTTTATAACTAATCATTTATATTATATTAGTATTTATGTTAATGCTAATAATATTGTACTGTTTAACTTTTAAAGGGAAGGGAATGCTCTAGACAACACAATTTTTCTGTTCAGTAACTATGCTCTTCAATATGTTATTGCTTGACTGCGTCAAGGTACCTCGTATGATGTTGAGTTAAAACCAATTGGCGGCCGTTATATCTAAAAGTCGTGCTCACGAAGCGCAGATGTGAACGACTCGTCAACTGTATTCTTCTTGGTCTCGATGATTACATCGCCGCATGGTCAATGAAATAGCAGGATTTGAATGACGTTATTATGGCTTCATAGATGCATGGGTAGCCTTGAGATAGTCTCCCAGAAATAGTCTGCACATCTTGGCGGCCGTTTAGCTCAGAAACTAGAAGAGTCTAGGCCTTAAGCAGGGCAGGGTGATCGACGGCGGAACGAATGACCTTCAAGAGGACTATTCCAGTTCAAATATCCATACAAATATGGAATACTCCTTTCAACACACCGAAGCAAACAAAGTGGTCCGACGCACGGGTACCCAGCCTACCCAACCATCTAATGGTCCATCCGATGAATGATGTTCCGAAGCATCGTCCAACACCTTCGATTGATGCTCACCATTGCTACGCTTGGTGTATGCTAAAATTTGGGTGAACTGCAAGCTGGCCTTAAGACACGAATGTCTATAATGAGACTCGTTTCGCATTATAAACTTATTCGAAATGAGGCAAACGTTTGATTGCCATTAAATATCAATGAAATCGCATGATAAAAATCATTCCATAGCAATGCCTTTTGTATATGCTTAAAATTAGTATAAACACCCTGGAAAAATCGGATCTTTGCAGTACATTAATCCTTTGTGAAAACGATATTATGTACACTTACACTGGTCTCGCTTCAGACCTTTAAGTGCATGGTCGAACGTTGCTGGTGATTATATCCAGTCATTCCAGGCAGAGTGGTAAGTTGGCCTGGAATACGTGTACGAGCATTTAACAAATTTTGCTGGATGCACTGAAAAATGTCACTTGCGTTTATCGGTCAGCCCAAAACCGATGCGCCACCTCCAACGGGCAAGGATCGCAAACCGAACAAACTAAGTGACAAACTGTGACAAAGCTGACCACGTTGCTTGCTGGCAGCCTTTGCCGTGGCTTTTAAAGGGAATGTTTCACATTTGAAGACACTGAAGTAAGCATCAGATATGATGAAGCAAACATCAGATATGATGAAAAAACTTATTTATAGCTCTTGATATGCTTTTTAGGAGGAAAAGCCTGCTCTAGGCGACACAATTCTCTGTTTAGCAGATGTGCTCCTCAATGGGTTATGGTTTGATTACGTTATCGTACCTTTCACAACATTGATTGAGAGCCAATTAATGGCCGTTGCATCTGGAAAGAGCGTTCACAAACGCCAGATATGAACGCCTCGACGGAATATTTGTCTTGGCCTTGATCGACGCATGGCTTCTGAAATGGCAGGATTTGAATGACGTCATTATAAGGTCTTGAAAAAGTCAGGATTGTGAACAGCTCCGAAAGGTCTTCAAAATGGCTATTTCAGTTCAGAACCCCGTATAAATGTGGAACACTCCGTTGAAATAAACTTTGTCTTGCATTAACCACAAGTCTGGTCAGCCCTGACACATACATTGGCGTACTTTTGTTTACATGTTGAAAACTTCGGGCCTCGTTCGTTTCGTCCTTAACCGCTCCGAAAAAAATTCGCATGCTATCACTTTGTTCGACTTTGTATCCCTTTTGTATCGATTTGTTATCACACCTATACGATTGACCTGCGCATAGATGATGAAAGCGATGATGCATAGCAGCCAGAAAGAGCAACAATCCATCATGCTGGAGTAATAGAAACACCTCAAAGATTTCCTGAAATAAATGGCCCCAGCACCCAAATTTATTCCAGCATGCGTCTATCGAGTCATCTCAGCCCTGTCAGCAATTTCTGACGACAGATCATCGATCGAAGCTGCGCGTGGGAGCACACCGTTGATGACAGACGTCATCTCGTGAACGGCCGGGACGGCTTCGTCATGGACTGAAAATCCAATACGCCGACGCATCGGCGTCGGTTTATATTCTCAGAGGACGGTTCTTCAGATTCGGCACTTCGTCGTTTTGGTGTAGAGGCGATCAACCCCGGTAGTGATTGGAGCAACAAATACTTATTGTGGTATCGCGAGGACCTTGTTATTCGGTTCCTTAGTTTGCCCTCGTCGACAGCTGCACAGATCAGTTATTCAGGGTCATTATGTATTGACCTTTCGGGACGTAGTCCAGGCAACTCAACGAAATTTCAAATGCAGGCCGATTAAAATCGCGTTTTTACAAATTTCACATCCCTTCCGTCTCAATCTGCAGGGTACAAATGATTGTACGTCAGCACCAGGCTGCCTTATTTCAACCCGTTTTTTAGATAGTGTGTCAAATGTCGCATATATGACAGGATGCGTGATTTCTTAAAATGGCATTGTATGTATTGTACTCATTGCCATTGGCTGTTGAAATTCATCTGTGCTACAGCCCTTGCTTGGATGTAATAATATATCGACCCCGGCCTCTTGTCTTGTTTCCTTGAAGCCCGCAGGCCCGCAAAATACGGGCCAAAACGGCCCAATATGGTACCTCTTTCAAGTACAAATGACGACGGCCGTCAGCAGCTCCTGACGGTCGTCAGTTGTCGCTGACCACGGCTACAACGCTCCGACTGACGACGGCCGTCAGCAGCTCCTGACGTCGTCAGTTGTCGCTGACCACGGCTACACACTCCGACTGACGACGGCCGTCAGCAGCTTCTGACATCGTCAGTTGTCGCTGACCACGGCTACACGCTCCGACTGACGACGGCCGTCAGCAGCTACTGACGTCGTCAGTTGTCGCTGACCACGGCTACACGCTCTGAGGATACAAAAAAGGAAGAAGTGTAGTACTGTAAGAAAACGCTTGCAACTTCATTTTAACTCTAAAATAATGAAATTAGTTTCATTTTATCTTATTGGTGTTGCGGTGGCACTATCAAGTGCTACTGTTAAGCATAAATGGCCTGTGGCTCAGACTTGTGTTGGACTCATTTTTTTATTGTCGGCTCAGGACTGACTCGCAGATTTTGGGATCCGATTCAGCTCACTACTCATAGTCCTCCCAATTTTTTGATAGACTCAGTTTAGACTCAGTGCTTGCATTGAGTCTTTTGACGCACGACTCACGCAGCTTTCAAATCAAAGATCTGATTCAGTTTCTGTAAAAGGCAGGCACACCGCTTGAGACCGTAAATCATTTGTTTACGATGCGTGAGATAAGAGAACCCAATGCTTATGTTGAATTGAATAGACCATATATAGATACATATAACATTATATATATATAATATAACATATATATATGTTTTATATATATGTTTATATATATATATATATATTTATATATATGTATAGCCGCTCCCGCACTTTAGCAAACATTATTCCTCACGACGTCCGTGCAGAGAACTTCTAAAATGGCATTGCACCCGTCCTCAGGTCGAAGTTCTTACATCTCTACTGGAAGGTGCATTCCCGCATGTTGCCACATGCAGCAGGCTTCAAAAGAGCACTAGAAGGAAGCCATGGCGTTCAGTGTAGGCTTTGGGTCATTACTAGAATTAGTCCGGCATTGGTGATTAGCAGCATCTTTACAAACATGTAAGATGGACATTTCGAGCGAGATTACATCGACGATTCTGCATCATGAACGTTAGTGAAGATCACCGAATGGAGTGTTTTGTTTTTGCCATGTCACATGTGCTCGTTCAAGCGCACGCTGCGCCTCGTTTCACCAAGTAGGTGCTTTAGGGCTATTTGCATAGTCGGCAGGTGATGAGGTACACGACATTTTCCCACCAACCCAAGTATGCAGGAATTGCATGCCTTTTCCCAGCTGGGAATTGTGTTGGGCAAAGTGTTGAGGTGGTAAGGTCGCAACTAATGCTTTAGTGCTCTCCCGGAGGGCGTGGTGATGACCTAATGCTTGATTGCTGGCGCTTAATTGCTTGTACGCGGATGATGTGTGGGTATTTGACGCATGTTTTGATTATACATTTACTGCGTTGAATTATCAAATCTGGAGATTCCTTTCCTTTGAACAGATATTGTGTCTGTTGTTTGAAATGCGAGTCATGCAATGCATGAGATGTTGGGAAAGATAACCATAAATCTTGAAATTTGGAAGGCAATTTCGTTATCAATATCTGTGTTAGATGCCAACATAATTCCAACGTGTGCGAACATGTCTTCTGACCAGATCAAATATTTCAGCATTCGTATCAGGTTTTCTTTCAATGCCTCACTTAAATAGTGAGATATTATATTATGATATTATATAAATAGATATGCCACGCTGCAGGCAAATTACATTTACATTATGCAAGCCATCCAGGCAATTTAGCTCAACTAACAAGCAATTCAGCCATTCCGGTAGAAGGCATGCATTTAGGCTTCATAATACCAGAGGTGGGACGCCTAACACAAAGAACGTGAAGTCCAGGCCCTTCTGGAGCGATAGCCAAATACGCTGTTCATCGTGGCTTCCGTTTGCTGAAGACGGACGCACACTGATACATACGTCCAGCGGGACCATGAACGTACGGCCATTTATGTACCGAGTTCAAGCTAATGTCGTCTTCATCGGATGCATCCGTCCAGCGGGACCATGACGTACGGCCATTTATGTACCGAGTCAAGCTAATGTCGTCTTCATCGGATGACATCCGTCCAGCGGGACCATGACGTACGGCCATTTATGTACCGAGTTCAAGCTAATGTCGTCTTCATCGGATGACATCCGTCCAGCGGGACCATGACGTACGGCCATTTATGTACCGAGTCAAGCTAATGTCGTCTTCATCGGATGGCATCCGTCCAGCGGGACCATGACGTACGGCCATTTATACCGAGTTCAAGCTAATGTCGTCTTCATCGGATGCATCCGTCCAGCGGGACCATGACGTACGGCCATTATATACCGAGTTCAAGCTAATGTCGTTTTATCGGGGCATCGGAGCGAACGCTGACCAAACTGCTGAAACGATCAGGTGCATCATAAGCCTTAATGAGGCTTCAGCGGGATGCTCGACATTTGAAGATATCTAAACAAGAATCAGATGCGAAACTGAGCCCACTTGAAATTATTGGTATATTTTAATTGGGGAAGACTGCTCCAGACATGCACAATTTCTCCATTTACTTGAGCGGCGCTCAATACGTCATTATTATTGCGTCATTGAATCTTGCAAAATATTGGCTGAAAGTCAATTGACGGCCGTTTTTTCAGGAAATCTTGCTCACGAACTCAAGACATGAACAACCCGAAAGCTATTTTTGTCCTTGATCGCCACATGACTACCATAATGACAGGATTTCAGTGACGTATTATGAAGTCATGGATGCCAAGCGACCTTGAAATAGTCTGCCCCAAATGGTCTGCACATCTCCGCGGGCGCGTGTCTCAGAAACTACAGGGGCTTAAACCTTAAGAAGAGCAGTGTTGTGAACTGCACCGAACGATACTCGAGGTGGCTATTTCAATTCAAAACCCCATGCATATGTGGGAATGCAGGAATGCTCCCTCGAACGGCTCAAACACGAGCGATTTCATGACATGATTTAACCTTAAAGGATTTTTGAACCGCAGCCAATGTAGGGCAGCGGTAAATATGTACCCTGTGTATGTAAGAAAGGCTTTAAACTCCCGATTTATCGGTATTGGAAGTCATCAAGGGCGTCGCTTTGCGTACTTTCGGGGGGGGGGGGAGCCATTCCCTTCGACCCATGCTGACTTGAGTCCCGAATGCTCCTCCTAACCCCCTCAATGCATAGGTGTTTCAGATGGGCCCCTGGCCGTCCAGGATGCACAACGGCTGAGCCTGCTGATTGTATCTGACTGTCCGGTCGCCTGTTCACGGTGATGCGCCCATTTGAAATCTGAAAGTGGCATTGAGCTTTCGAAGGTTCGCTTACTTCTCCACGTGCACTCGGACGTGGTTGTTGAGATTACCTCACAGCGTGAAATCCTTGAGCTACAGGTCGGGCGAGTGAGGAGCCACATCTTAATGTCAAGCTTATGTGCATTCCGGCGAAATGATTCTCGAGCCAATCCAGTGAAGCCCGTGACGCGTGCGGTATAGCCCCGTCCTGCTGGAGCCGCTCCTCGTCCCAATCGATCCAGTGAGATGGTTCTCGAGCCAATCCAGTGAAGCCCGTGACGTGTGCGGTATAGCCCCGTCCTGCTGGAGCCGCTCCTCGTCCCAATCAATCCATCAAGTCGCCCCAGGGCCGCCCAGGAGGGTATCAGAGCGGTAGTGATGTAGTGCTCTGAGCTGGTATCGACAAGATACTCGTTCTCGTCTTCAAAGAGGCACCTTGTGTAGAGTAATGGTTTGACGAATGTGAGATTACTGTTGACTAACATTGCTTTTGACACGTTTGGTGACTCAAGAGTCATTCAATTTCCGCTACAGTCTGATTGTGCAAGAATGCGCTGGTAACTGTTGAGCAAACTGAGTAATATGTGAGTAAGCGTTGATCTGGACCACCTTGCATGAACGATGCTTTGACGTATACGCGTTCTGTTTAGTTTATATTTCCACGACTTCCTTGCTAACTCAAAGTATTGTTAAACCGAGAACTTCGGCACA